>NC_052533.1:56693944-57038944 GCF_016699485.2 Gallus gallus | reverse complement strand
TTCCTTCTTTGCTTTTTAAGCATAGGATTTTTTTGAAACTTCATGAAGCAATTTTTAGAGTCCTGAAAATATCTAGTTGTAAAAGCTTGGTTTGGTGCATCAGTAAATGCAGAAGGATTTTTTTCTTAAAGTCAAATTTTCCCCTTGATTTTGAAAACCAATATTAAATTAATCAGAAGATCCACTTGAGCTATCAAACTTCCCTCTGCAGTATAGCAGTCTCAAACAGAGTATTTTGATACATTTCTACTAAGAACAGGTATGTATTAAAGTTGAACAAAATAAAAAGTTTATAATCATGATGGGAACTTAGCTGACAGCACAGCTATGCAAGACATAGAGACCAAAATCTGCTCTAATCAACCTCTGTATTTGCATAGAAATTTTGATGAAAGAGAATGCTAAAAATAGTTAATTAAAAAAAAGTTTAAATTAAAGGTTAAAAAAGTTAAATGTTTAAAAAAGATAATGAAGACAGAGGAGAACTTTATAAATCTGTTCTCTTATTTACTAATATATTTTGACTTGAAGATTCTGTACATCTTTGAAATATTTGTGAGAGTCTTGGTAAGCAACTCAAGCTTCTGCAGTGCAGAGCAGCAGCAGCATGGCTGTTAGAGCAGGTCAGAAGGTGCAAGGCACAACTAATGGAAGTGATTAGTGGTGAAGAAGTTAATGGGAAGGGATAACACAAAGAAACGCTATTGAGAACAACCAATATGAAAAGATAATAGAAGTAGCTAATGACAAGCACAGCTAGTAGGAACAAATAGAAAGGTTTTCACTTCTGCGAAAAGACGAACTGCCAAATATGAATGAAAAGCAACAAGTGCTGATTTTAGCACACAGTGTTAACAGCTAACATAATGAATGACCAGTTTCACCCCAAAGATCCAGCAACCTTGGTTTGATGAGTTTTCACTACACAATAAAAGAGCAAGAACTACTTAAAACAGTGAGAAATTGTAGAGTTTTGACAAGCCATCCTTCCCTGCAGCTGGACTTTTCTGTACTTGGACAACAAACTGGAGGGCAGTCTACATACCTCAGCAAATGGGGTAGCTGTCATTCAGAGTGGTCGCAAATGAGCTTGTGCAGAAATACAGCAGCAGTTATACGCCAGAGTTGTTTTGTAGATTTTGGGTTTTTTCAAAATGTTGATTCAAATATAGATATCAGTTTTCACTCTTAATGTCAAACTGCCCATTTTGTCTAAATCCATTGCTTTGCTTAGTCCCCTCATTTCCTTGGCTGATAGGGTGACTTAATCTGCTAGACTAGAATATTTACTCTTGCTGTCTAGAATTTGTAAAATGGAAGTCAAAATTAACGCTTCCTTATGAATTTCATTCCTTTTTTTTTTTTTTTTTTTTTTACCTCATTCTTTTAAAAGAATGAAAAGGCAAAGAACAAGAATCCCAATAGGAAAATAATGACATTTTTGTAAAATTAGTAGCCAAATAAGGCACTTGTGTTGAAAACATATTAGGGAAGATGTATTAGTTTTGTAGCCCAAGTGAGGTATTTCATGCAATCTGAAATCCAAATGCTTCTTTTAAATGAAGAATGTACCAAATTCAAATATACCAAAATTAAATATTAAGCACAAGTTGCCAACTGTCATTCAAACCTATCAGTGAACTAGCTTGCATTGGCTTAAAATTGCATGCTACTGTAAACACATTCTTCAACTCCTGTTGAAGGAAAAAACACAATTTAGCAAATGTTATAATACTTTAGAGTGAGCCTGAATCTTTAAACTCAGATTGAAGACACAAAATCCTGACATCCCAGGATGAGGAAAGGAACTACGCCTCCCAGGATATGTCTTCCACTACAGCACAAATGTAACTGCAACTCAGATCCACGTAAACCATTGTTAAATCCAAGGACTAGTATAGCCATTACAGAAATTCCTCTGTAAATATCCAAGTAACTTTAAGTCATTACTCTGCTTAAGCATTCTAGTGCATGGCTACTCACTTTTCATGCCCAGATGGCCTTGGTGACCCTTATACGTAGAAATGAATATTTCTAATTCCACCATTCACAGAAATTTACCATTAGTGGAAAGCACCAATTCTATCACCTTGCTGTCATTGACACTTAAAACTACAAATTTGTGTGTCTGCTGAATAGAGGTACCCTCACTTCTGTCTAATCCACTTGATCACCACAGCAGAGATAAGAAAAATTTAAACTTAATCTCATTACAATGTAAAATATCATTGGAGTACATGTGACATGTCTTCCTCCTCATGGAAACCAAAATCAGAGCCGAGATTTGTCTGTATACATTATCAAAACATAAACAGAGTGTAGATCTGACAATTACAAACTGGTCTTCTGTCCCATTATATAAATATAACCTCACCGTTTTCAGGCAATGATAGACGAGGATTTGACTAGTTGAAGTAAGAAAGTCAGTTAACACATGCCCCATGATAAAAGTGCTTGGAAGCTTTGGAGTGTTTGAAGAATACTGCGTGAGGATATCTCTCTTTATTTGGTAGCAATACTACAATACAGCAAAGAAAACACATCAAAATCACACAGCCCTTGATATTAAAATTCAGTGTAAATCTGAAGTGCTTTAGATATCTGACAGATTTCAGAGATGTGGGAAGCTTGACTGGCAGTGAAGACCAAAGCAAAGATCTTGTTGAATACCTCAGCCTTCTCCATGTCTGAGGAAGCCTGTTCTCCCTTTTCAGTTGTCAGAGGAGGTGCACTCTCATTTGTCTGTCTCTTATGACCAGTTTATCTAAGTAATTCCTTCTTGTTATTTTCCACACCTCTCATTTTAATTCAATTTATCCATTTTATTCCATTAATTCCAAAAATTTAATTCCATCTGCACCTTAGCTATCCTCATCTCATCTCTACACATCCAGACAGCATCCCCATATTTTTCCCAGGCCACCCACTTCTCCTTTCACTGTTTATACTTTTAGTTCTTTTCCCAGATTTTGACCAGCAGGTCCTCACTCAGCCATGCGAGTTTCCTGCCTCCTCTTTCTGATTTCTTTTGCTGGGAGATGGAGAGTTCTTGTGCTCCTTAAAGTGTTGTCAGCTTTGTTCTATTCTTTTCTCCCTAAGGACAGTTTCCCAGAGGATCTCATCTAGCAATTCCTTAAACGGCTTGGAGTGCAGTTTCCTGATGTTCAGGGTTCTGACTCAATCTTGAATCATGATATTTTAGAAGTATTATATCATTATTCCTATGAATTTAGAAAGCAGATATAGTTTGCATTTTTCCAAACCTATTAGATAAATAGCTGAAAAGTAAAGCTTTTTTTTACATCAATATTTTAAAATATTTCAATTAAGTAACATTGATTCGTCTGAACAATTATTAACAGCCATCAGATCTGCATTTATCTCTTATGGTAATAAAAATAAGAGGAAATTGTTTATAGAAATAATGTGAACTTGACTGCCTTTCTCATTTGCATTGATTATTAAGCACTATTGAATACCAAGTCTTACTGAAATGTCTAGTGGCCATACAAATTCCAGTTCCACAGTAACATAATGTATATGTCTTTTCTTGTAATATCCATCAGTCCCTGCATATGGTCTGTTGGTGTTAGGTTGTACAAACTGAACAAAACCACAACTGTTCCCCTAATTTTCCCAGTAACACTACTCTGGCTTTGATACTGCAAGTACACACGGTTCTTCAAGTAAGCAAAACTAAACAAAAATCTTCTGAGCAATCCAGACCCAGCAATGCTTTGGTGTCTTTTTGATGAGTCACTTTCTCATCAAAGAAGGACTCGATTCCTGTTGCTCAATTTTGCTCTCATGAGATTCACACAAGCCAACTGTGTGGGTGGGCACTTGCACTCATGTCCTTCTGGATGGCATGTTATCCACAAACTGTCTGAGCGTGCACTCATTGGGTTTCTTACTATGTATGTCATTAATGAAGGTATTAAACAGTATGCATCCCGGTATGGAACCCTGAAGAATACCACTAATTTCTGGTTTCCATTTGGACATTTTGCCACTGACTCTATAACTCTCTGGATGCAACCTTCCAGTGAACTGATTGTCCATCTAATAGTCCATTCACAGGATGCATTCTAGTCCATATTAGGGGCAAGAATTTTGTGGAAATGATATGAAAGACCTTGCAAACATCCACATAGATGACATCAGTTTCTCACCTACTCAGATAACACAGCTCTCCATTACTTTGCTTTCTAATGTTAATCGAAGGCCCATAGATTTGAAAGCTTGCAGTTTTGTAAGAATTTAGAAAGGTAGATTATTTTTTTTCTCTCCAGTCATAACATAGTGTTTAGTTTTAAATCTTGAAAACCTAAAATTGGCAAATATAAATGCATTTTTTTTCTATTAATGTGGGCAAATTCTACCCTGTGATAGTGTACATTTTTTAATAGAAATCATATAAATGCCCTGAATCAGTGTACAGTTAAAAAAACCTGACAGTATCTGAAAATCTGTTTTTGTATTTAATTTTCCCTGCATTGAAAAAGGTACATTAAGTGTAAACTTTATCCATATTACTTCATCTGTAGTGAATGACAAGAGCAAGACCACTGAAAGTGTATTATATGTAATGACTGCACAATTATAATTGGCGTGTAACAAGCAAGTAAGAAACTCGGCAGTTTTCTGCCTGCAAACTGACTCTAATAACATTAGAAATGCATTTGTCTGTTAAAGACTAATATCTTCATTTTTATTATGTAAGCATTCACATTTCCAGTAAACACACAAGTTGACATCTTTGGAAAATCCTATCCAATACAAGATTGAACAGAGATACATTTCTAGTTAATAATAAGATGATTTAATTATAAATCAATTGTTTATATATTACTTACACATGATACACTAATTTCATAATAGGAAATATTTCCTTTTTACATTCTCAGAAATACCTGCAAGTCTAAATTATGCTTAATTATTATTATTATTATTTATTTTTATTTTCCATGAATATATACTCACAGGATTCTATCAAGACATCACGTTATTTGGCTTCTTTAAACTCAGGTCATATCCCAGTGAAGTACATATTAAATAAATAGCACTAAAACGAATTTAAAATAGTACCTCTAATCCTCAAGGGTAAAACAGAGTAACACATGAATTAAAATCAGAAGACACTCAGCTACATTGTGCCTCTTTCTCAATCAGCATGTCACTGACTGGTCTCAGCTCCCTGTGCTGCCTCAGCTGGGACCATGCTGGGTTCTGATGGCACAGGCATGGGAATGCTGAGCTCTATTCCACTTTGCTGAGTACTGTTAGCTTCCTTCAACTTACAAAAACACTCAGGAAGTCATGACTTTGAAGGGTTGACCCCTGCACATTCTGGTGAGTAATTACAGTAAAAGCATACCAACAAACGCTAAACAATGGCTTAGCATTTTAAATATTTCAGTCTCTACAAACAAAATGAGTCTCCTCTCTCCCCCAAGACAAAATTTTCACTAATTTACATAAGAATTTTGCTGGAGTAAGGACCTTGAGGCACTGTCTGAACATTTATGCTTTGTAGCGGCTTTTCCTCCATTAGAGAGTCTCCGAATTCCCATTGACTTTAATGAGAGCTCAGTAGACAGATAAATCTGAGAAAGGTTATGCTTCTGGGATCTTCTGTCCCACTTTTGTAAAATTATTATCAAAATTGCTTTTTCTGTATTGTGGTAATACTACTGTGGTAGCACCAAAATCCTATTTAGAGAATTTAACTGCATGCACAATGCTTTTGTTCTATTTTTACAATTCAAAATTCTGAGATTTATTAATTTATTTGTTTGTTTATTTACTCATGCAGGTTTTCAGGCACAATGGTAATTAGATGAGCTAAAGCGTCTTCAGAGCAATAGTTCTTTACTACAAAGTGTTAATGAAAGACTCACGTCTCAGGGAGACATTTGTGCTGTCTCTTAGGTTGGTGGTAGGGACACGGCATCTCCTGTATCAGCAGAACTACAGCAATACAACAAGACATTGAAGGTGGTCTTATTGTGGTACAATGTGCAACATCTATATACTAACCAAAAGTCAGATAGCTAAGTCATACTTCTTGCTATTTCTCTAATAGTTATATCATTAAAGTTGTATTTCTTATGATTTATTTATTTGCTCTACAAAGTAGCAAAATGTGCAGTTATTTACCCTGTAATTTTATGGAGCAGTATAAGGTACCAACAACATCTTCCTTATGGAGAAATTGTAGAAATTGTTTTCAGTAATATTTGTCATCTGGGCAGAGAAAGAGCAGTTTGTTGTTCCTGAAATATCTTGGACATATTTATAAAATGCAACAACTTTTGGCAGCTGCTTTCCTAAAAGCATTTTTTCTGCTTTCAATATGGAGACTTTGAGAAAAAATGTTTTATTTCTCCAAGGATAGAGCTTTATTTCATTTTGTTTTATTTTAAATGATAATTTTGTCCCTGTTCAGAAAGTCAATTCCAGGTATAGCCTTCTTAGCCTTTGGCAAAATCTGCAATGCCCAAAACGTTTTAGAGTGAGTAAAGGGAACAGCTCACAGAAAGTTACTTTCCATATGAGCGTCAAAATCATTGAGAAACTGAAGCTAGCCAGTAACCTGGAGATTTCCTTATTCTCTCCTTGTACCTCTAAGGACAAAAACCCAATTGTGCTAAAGTACATGAAGAATCACAGTGAATCAGCTTTTAACTATTATTTATCTGGGAGGAGTTTCTTTATTTAATTTTAATTTCCAAACTGTTAGTGGACTCTGTGTTCTAAAATGAAATATAAGTTTAAAGTGGGTTAGGTAAAGGAGAGGTAGCAAACAGATGAGTGATAGCTGGTACACTGTAATGTAGTTGGCATTCTGGAACTTACTTATACATATGTGGGGAGGTCTACGTTGCCCACTACAGAGAAGGGAAGAAAATGCAGGGAAGCTGTTTGCTTCACAGCTTGTATTTCTGTTGCTTTAACTGTTGAATGTGGAGCCTTCTTACCTAAGCTGTGTTTTCCTCCCCTGCAATAATTTGCCATCAAATGATGGCCCTGAAGTAAGGAAGTAAGGAAGGGAAAGAAAGAGAAGAAGAGAGGGAGGGAGGGAGGGAGGGAGGCAAGGGGGGAAGGAAGGAAGGAAGGAAGGAAGGAAGGAAGGAAGGAAGGAAGGAAGGAAGGAAGGAAGGAAGGAAGGAAGGAAGGAAGGAAGGAAGGAAGGAAGGAAGGAAGGAAGGAAGGAAGGAAGGAAGGAAGGAAGGAAGGAAGGAAGGAAGGAAGGAAGGAAGGAAGGAAGGGAAAGAAAGAGAAGAAGAGAGGGAGGGAGGGAGGGAGGGAGGCAAGGGGGGAAGGAAGGAAGGAAGGAAGGAAGGAAGGAAGGAAGGAAGGAAGGAAGGAAGGAAGGAAGGAAGGAAGGAAGGAAGGAAGGAAGGAAGGAAGGAAGGAAGGAAGGAAGGAAGGAAGGAAGGAAGGAAGGAAGGAAGGAAGGAAGGAAGGAAGGAAGGAAGGAAGGAAGGAAGGAAGGAAGGAAAATCTCTAGTCTGGTATCAAGGGACCTTGCTAGGATAGTTAGGGGAATATTTTCAGTAGAAGCTAACTGACCATCCATCTCTCTTTTTAACTAGTGTCAAGGCTGGTTTACTTGATGATGATTTGATGCCCAGCAATTGCTCCCCTTTGCCCACTGAAAATGAGTGATGACAGGAGAACAGCCATCAAATAGAACAAGCTAAGATATTGTAGCAGGGAGCTTAGCAAAGCTGAGTCCTACAAAAAAAAAAAAAAAAAAAAAAAAAAAAAAAAAAGTGCTGTTATAAAAGGATGAAGTTCTGGAAAACAGCTTTCTTTACAGTGTTTTGTGGAGAAGGTTTGGTTTTTGTTGTTGTTGTTGTTGTTGTTTTTTTTTCCTCCAGATTTGTAAGATCTGCTTATCTTGATAAAGCATTCCTGTAACAGAGCAAAAAGGCATGTCTCTGCTTGGAAAAAACGACTCAGTGAGGATTTATATGGAATTTCTTAGCTCTGTTTGTGCAGGATTCAGCTGCACCCTGACATCTACAAAAGTCAGAAAGAAAGAGAACCACTGCCTTTTCTCTAACATCAGCTGCTCAGTGTGGAGAATATAAAACTAAAGAGCGTAGAGAACTGCTGTATTTGACAGTCAGCAAGTTATATGTATTTCTGATGGTACTCTAACACCTTTGGCTTTGGACATCAGCACATTTTTCCCAATTGCTCTATAATAACAGAGACAAAACTTGAGACATCACAAAGTCACTGGATGCAGTGACCTAGAGTATGGCTTTCCATAGATATAGGTGAATAACAGCAAAACAAGGAAATGTTACTGTAGTGTAACAGCATGATATTGGGAATTTACAAAATATATTCATCTTCAAATAACTTGTAAAATGCATCGGTCAGCATTTTAATAATATTGGTTTTATTTCCGTGTAGATATGTGCATTCAAAATCTGCACATTTATAATTGATAGTAATGTAAATATACTACATGTGTTTGGTAAACTATCAGCTGTCAAAAGTATTACTGCACTGAATACTAATGATACCATGAATACAAAGATTTTCCAGTGGATTTGCAAAAATAATTAAGATGGAGCTAATAAGCACCACTAGAATTGAGCTGAGTCAAATCATTGGATTTCTGTACATTCATTTTCACTTTCTATCATAGCGACTGGTGGGACCCTCCCTCAGCGGAATAGGTGAGGTGACAGGGCCCATCTGGGCTGCCCACAATGCCCACAAGGCACCATGGCAAGAAACACAGAGATGGGGTGATCTCTAAAATGGTTTTGAGGTCAATCACAGGGCAAGGCCAAAACCTAGGATGCAAAGGATCAGAAGTGCTGCCTGAGTTTTAGGGGAGCTCCTGGACCTATGGGTGGGACCTATGGACACAGACAGCTGTCCCAGATGAGGATTAAATCCGCCAAGGGCTCAGAGCCTTGCCATCACTTATTAAAATAGAAAGTGTTTTTACTTGTGCTGTCAGTCTGAAATTACTTCTGTTACAGTGTCTTGGGTAAGACTATGAGCTACAGAGCAGACCCACAAATGTATTTAGGTGTGTAGCATTCACTTTGGGACCCATTACAAAAAGAACTGAGTTGCCTCAGCATTTTTCTGAATCTTCCCCAAGATAATAAAAAACACAGAACCAGACAGTAAATGTTCCTAGATATAAAATTGTGGTGATTCTCGAAATAATTATCTAATCAACCTTTTATTTTATTTTATTAAAATAACGTGTTTTACTTAACCAAAATGATAATTTCCTTGTCAATCCATGAATTCTTGGGAGACCTGTGTGTTGATTTAAGTACTCCCTCTGACAAAAATTAGGAGGAATTCTGTGGATGCACACTTTTTTATTCTTTCATCAGGAATATAAATACCAATCTCCTCATCTAAGATTAGTTTTAGATTTTTTTTATATGTTCTTTCCCTTTCTCTTCTTAGTCCCTGTGTTTATCCTGCTCTTGAGTTTCCCTGTCACACTTTTGCCAAAACAACAGCTTGTGTGAATGGGAGAAAACTACTGGTGGTACAAATCAGAATCCAGAATAGTGTTGTATATTCGGACAGACTACCATTAATACCTACAAAACGAAATGAACAACTCCATTAATGAGCAAAACTGTGCTTATGTATGGTGGTGAACTATTTTTAGGGGAGTTACATTTTAAAATATATTCAGAAAGAAAAAGAAAAGAGAAAAAATACAACTGAATCACATAATTATAATTAATCAATTATTGCAGACATCCTGAAGTCAGTTATTGCATGTAGGTTGCTCCAAAAGTAATGGCTCCTTTCTATTTCCATGTAAACTCAAACGGATATAAGGAGCATAATAACACTCTTTTCTAGACCAAATTCTCAGCTACAAAACACTATTTTTCAACATAATCAACACTATTAGCTATGCATTTTCACCAGTGATGAACAAGAGCCTACATACCTTGCTCATAAAATTCTGCACTAGAGCATGTGACCCACTGTTTCACAGCTGTTATGATGACATTGTACTAGGAAAACGTTGCCCACACAGTCCATATGTCACTGGCCTGAACAAACAGAAGTCAGAGGGCACCAAATCCATACTATAAAGTGTGTGGTAGGACAGTCTAGGCAAGACTGGCAGTGTGCTCCATGGTTTTCAAATTGGTATGGGCCCTGGTGTTACTGTTTTGCAGTAAGTGAAAGGGTGATTTCTTCCCTGGCCTGACCCTGGAAGTTCAAGACTTCAGCTTAGTCAGCATTATGATCTAGCAATCAGAGATGATCGTTTGTCTGGATTCAAGGGAATACAGAATGATCACCCATTTCCTATCTCATCTGTGTGGAAGAGATGACTGAGATGCTCTTTATTTCATGGTGCGACAGCTGTGCTTTGCTGGTCAGTACATGGCTTGTCTTTCAAGTTGCAGTTGCCACTGCTGAAACACACCATCTACAGCCCCACTGTGCTCACATTCACTGTTTGGTCTCCATAAATGTTCAGTAAGCATCAATGCTTTTTTTTTTTTTTTTTTTTCGTGGAGAAGTTCAATTACAAACTTTTGCTTCATGCGCACTTCCATGTCAGATGTCATTTTGTCTGACTGATACTCTGCTTCCTCTGCCCCACAGCAAAAAACAAATGTAACAAATGTTGGTGGGAAGGTTCAATCTCTGCTGTCATAGTACAAACATCTGCCTCTGACATATTGGGTCAATGGAATAAAACAGGATGCATTAAATTCAGAGCAGCTATCATAAATAGTCTTCTGTAAGTATATCCTAACAAGTGTTAATAGGCAAGGCATATTTATGATATGAAACTTTAATGGAAACATACACAAAAAAATCTATTTTTTATTGAAGTACTCTATGATGAATGAGTCTTTAATGAGACATGGTTATAACACTTATTCTTAGAGCTTTTTTTTAAGAGATAAAGAATGCTGCACTAAAAATGCTGATTGTACACATTTATAATTTACATCCATGCAATTCTTTAATTTATGTTCTTGATAAAAAGTAGCTTTTGTGGTCTTTCATCTGCTATGTCAAACACACTGATGTGGGGAATATGTTTGGTGGAAAAAGGATATTTTCAGTTCCTCTGAGCCCACAGTTTTAGGTTGCTTGAACACATCACACTTTGTATTAATACCCAATTAATAAAAAAGGAACGAAAAAAAAAAAAAAGAGGAAATGGATGTGGTAAAGAGAAATTTCCAATCCCACAATACCATTGATCCTCAGGGATGTTTATTTTACTGCCTCTGGCATAAAAGGCATATGTGTAAATTTATTTACATGTGTGCCTGTATTAGTCCAGGCCAAAAAAGCCAAAGAAGAGTAGCAGTTGATAAACATTTATGGCAGTTGGATTTAGATAGCACTATATAGCTTTCTACAGTAAATGTATCAATGACACATGTGGCTAGCTTCCAAGTTTGATGATATGCTGGTTTTTAAGAAAAAAAAATATGATTTTTCTCTATCTGAACATCATCCAGCCAAGATTAGGAGACTGTTTTATTGCATGTGCAACTGTAAATAGATACGAGAGACACACATTTCCTTCACAGTATGTTCCCTGTAAATTATGACCCTTTGATATAGATGTAAGCCTCTGTCTTTGCAGATTCATAACACAAGCCACACTGCTGTACCAGTGCCACTATTCAGCATTTGGGTGGTGAAAGGTTGAGAACTCTAAAGATGGATTTTGGCACAGTTAACACTCAGCTAAAATTTCACACTAGCTGATTTAAGCCTAACAGTGGCAGAATCTCAGCCAATAACAAGTCTGTGCCAATGAGGTCAATGCAAGACACCACAGAGGATTAGCGAGACTTTTGGTGGTGGATATGGCTCTGGTTTTTGAAAAGAGTTATAAAAATGTAGACAAATGAACCAGCTCCATATATTTAACATTCATCTGTTACAGAATTCATTTTGTGTCATCTCTGTAATGGTAATGAGATATGAAAAGCCTTTTCTTCCTTTCTAAGATATCAGCATAAGTGACACAGAATCAGCTCCAGTGAATGGAGAAGAATGAGTTCACCTACACTATAATTTGTAATTCACTCACTCAAGGGACTTGAGTCTTTTGCATGAAAACCAGAGCTGTGTGTGCTCTCAAATGTGCTCCATTCATGCCTGCATTGTCACATGAAAGATTTGAAGGCATCAGTTTGAACTTAATTAAGGGCTTATTCTGAAAATTCTTAAACAAAATATTCATCAAAAAGTTCTTAAGAGTCAGGTTAAAGGGAGGTCTATATTTGAAACTGCAGTCTGTCAGTATTGAGAAGCTATTGTGAAAGATTATTACATATAAAATGTATATTTCTTCACAATTAAACACAAGTAAATGTACAAAGTCTACTGCAGCTCCTGTTGAACTCACTGCATCTTCTGAGTAATGTGTGGTGTCTATGGGGAAGTCCACTGAGTAAAGATTTATTTTAAGTCTCTGTCAATGAGTGCTTAACTGCTGTTAATTTAGAACAGTGGCTTGGGGAACTATATTTGAGAGTCACACATATATACAATGATTCCATTGTGATTGGTTTTATTGCAGTGAATGCCAGCAAGATTTTATTGAAGAGAAGCAGTAAGTGGAGAGATGTTCTTTTTTTGTGTTGTATTTGCTAGTTTTATTTATTTATTTATTTATTTGTCGCAGTGTGTAGCAGTGCTCATTGCAGAAACTCAAACCTAGCAAATCTTTCTGCCTAGGTTCTGAGAACTATCCAGGGTGTCTGTACTTAAAAAGGTTGTTCCATTTTGACAGTATCAAGCAGTACTGCATATATGAGTATGTGGGGAATATCTTTCAAATTGGTAAAAAAGATGCTATATTGTGACACTTAAATAGATTTTCAACTGCAAGGAGCACTGAAAGAAATGGAGGAGCTCACATTCAGAAGTAGAACATGTGGCTACCTGTTAAAGCTATGTGTGTTAAAGCTACATGTGGCTATATGGTAAAGCTGAAAGTGCTTTCAGGGAGAGAAAGTACCAATCTACTTATTAATTTTACAACTATATTAATTTAAAAGAAATTTAAGGGTCATAATCTTTATAGAAAAGAAATTTGTATCTGGTGAATTATAACCCCCTTTTCCTGTCACTGTCAAAGACCTGCTTTTCTCACTAGTGATTCATAAGGAACCACTAATAGTGGTTCCAAAAAGCAAATGTTTTGCCTTTGGAATACAGTGGCAGGTAAGATGAATTTTTTAACAGAACTTTCCACCTTATCTTCTCAGGCTGAATGTGGTGCTGGGCAGCCTGGTCTAGTGGCTGGCGACCGGCCCACAGGAGGGGGGTTGAAACTAGATGATCTTTGGGGTCCTTTTCAACCCAGGCCATTCTATGATTCTCTTAGTCCATCATTCTGTGCATCATTTGGTGCGAACATTGCTCTAGTTGGGAGTTGAGAGAAGAGGCAGCACAAATTACAAAGGCAGTTAAAACCTAAGAAATACTAAAACACCATCTTGGTACTTAGCCCGCTACTAAAACAAAGTGATGTGTCCAGTGAATGAAATGCCAGTTCTGGGGAAAGAGGTACCATTCTTGGGACTGCCGTCTGCCTATTTGGTAACCTTTGGTAACCTTTGAGTATTGTTATTAGTAAAGTGGAGGATAATGGCGTTGTTTAAAAGCACCTGTAGCACTATACTGTCTTTCTGATTCAGTTACTTTGACCTTGTACCAGCAGTTCTCTAAATATTTTTCCCTGCCTTCCGCTTTCTCACAAAACGGACTGAAATTCTAAGTTGGCGTAAAGAGCATGTCTTGAGATTTGTCATCAGAGAATTGCTGGGTTGAAAGAAAGGTATGCTGCTGAAGAAATTCCTGTTTAGAGTGCAGAGAAGTGAGATGGACTTAAGAGAAAGTAGGATAAAAATCAAAGCTTGTGGCTGATAAAAGCCCTTGAGACCATTCTACTTTTGCCTCCAATTATCAGGAAAGCTGGGATTGCATTCAGCTGCTACCACACATGTGGTGCTGGCTGGACAAACAGGGAATAAACAAATGAAGCACTGAAACTGAGAAGTCCTGAGGTCACCAGGAGACAAAAAACTTGATAAGAGTATCCGTAGTGTAGCTCTTTCCTCATCTTTGTACATCTCCTTTTCTATTGCAGCCATCTTCTTCCAACAACATACCTGATTCCAGTGGTTTCTAAACTGCACTTTTCCTCATGACACTTTTCCTCACAACACTGACCTTTCATCAAATCTTCTGTTCCCTTCTGAAACTGTCAGATGGGATAAAGATAAAAGGACTAAATTATAAGAAGAAATAGTGAAACACAAAACATAGAAACTATACTTATTTTGTTGTATTGGGTGTATTGACACAAAAACTATTGTTTCTATTTAATAATATGTAATGCATTCTCCGGAACTGTGTAATGTGACAATCAAAAAAGCTATTCTATTGTGTGTTGTCATGTTGTCCTTTACAACCAGACTAGGAATAACTTATCCCCAGTCCACTTCCCCATACTGTATTATTATAGTTTAATTTTAGTTAAAAAAAAATCAGAAATAATCTACATGCATTATGCTCTTTTCTATATCCTTACAGACCCTATTTATGTTTGCAGGAATTGTATTTTTTATGTATTGAGAGCTAGATCCTGAGGCTTACGTCATGCATGCCAGTTGAAATAATGGATAAATATTGTATTTATCTAAGTGGTGTGCTATTTGTTACTGATTTTTTTTTCCACTGTCTTGCAAGAGACAAAACTATGTTCCAGGGACAGAGCTATGCTCCAGGGACATCAATATTTCTAAAACTAGTAAGAAACGGTCTCTAATCCTTTGGGAAAAGTGCAAAAGCTTGACATCTCAATTAAGAATTGAGTTTTAGAATTACTGAAAATCACTAGAACAAAGTTATGGATCTGAACAGAATTTCAAGGAGTAACAGAATATTATGGGTTTTGAGTTGTGAGCCAGCCTGCACTAATCTTCCTAGCTGTGTAAGAGTCTTGACAGCTTTTTAGCTGGAGGAAACAGAATCTGTTAGAATTGAATTAAGGTATAAAACTAATATGCATTCAGACATAATACACCTTTGTTTAGTTCATCTTTGAACATTAAATGTTTTTTTCCTGTTCTTTGAATTATGATGAAGATAATATTTTAATTCTTCTACATGTAGCTAGTGTTAAAAACAATGGTGAAATGGCTGGCAAAGATATCTGATACCCAGGAGAACTGTGGCCACAGACCAATGGTACCATTTTCAGAATGCTCAGCAACACAGATGAAACCTCAAGAAACAGCTTTCCCAGTAAGCTGCATGGAGCAAATGAGAGTTCATAAACTGTCAATTTGGAAAAGATGCCTTCTAGTGGTAGGTCTAGAAGGATTAGCCAGAAAATTTTGGCAGGCAAAACACTTGGGAAACTGCCTGAACTGTAAGGGTAACTAAAAGTTTCCAACACTGATAGAGATAAGCCATAGACAGTGGTGATATAGGTATGGTGTATTGAGTGTGGCTACCATTAGATATTTCAGGAAAAGGTACAGCACACCTTAGCAGAATAATCTGCTCATAGGATGCAGGTGTATTTCTAAATCTTCTCTGTTGTTTGTGACCTGAAGCACGAGGGTTTATATCCCCTTTAAAAATGTTTTATCCTATCTGATGAAACTGTGGAAGGTTTTTATGATTGAGATAAATCTACAGTCTTTGTTTTAACCTTTTCAATTCATTGTCATTTTGAGGAAATAATTTGAGGCAGGGTAATTTTGTATCATTTTATAAAAAATAAAAGTGTTTTAATTTTTAATCCAAGCATTGACCACAGACCCAAGTGTTATATGGCTTCTGGGTTATTACCTACGTATAGACTCTGAGATTATTGCATCTGGAGATACTGAATTGGTGTAAGAGAACAGATAGACTTTATATAGTTTTGTGTCTGCCCACATTTCCGATGCAGTAATGGCTTAGGACAGGAAGAGGCACCAGGAAACAGTAGTGTTGCTGGCATGCAATTCCATGAGTACATTGAAACATACAGGTAACTTCACAGTTAAGAGCTGTCTTTGTAGTGTCTAAGTGATTCAGAGGCCCCTTCTCTGAATTTTGAGTTATGCAGTCTAATGCCACTCTTACAATGAACTGCACCTTGCAAATCTTCCTCAAATAGTTTAAACTATTCTGAATGATGGTCTTGAGCTCACTGAACTCTTGAATTCACTGAATCAAACAGGATTTTTTTTGACACTGATTGAAGGGAATTGTGTGGCAGGCATGTTATGAATAAAATTAAATACATAACACAGTCACAATTAGCTTACTCTTTGCAATAAAAGGCAAACATAAAAATGAAAAAGTAAAAGTGTGAAAGTTCTAAATGCACTAAATATGAGCATGTCTTATAAAATTATGAACAACAATTCCTTAATGTTTATTTGTACGGGTTCTTTTTATTATTTAGGTTTTGAACCTAGTTGTTCAGACAGAGAATTGTTAGTGAGAAGAAAGGCTTTTAGGATCATCATGGTGAGGGAACTGTCCCTCTCACTGTCCCCGCTACGACAATCAAAGCCCCAGTACAGCCACAGTACTTGTCCTTTGTGACAAGTACTAGACCTCACTGAAAGTCCTAGCCTCCACCATTTCGGCATACTCAAAGATAACCAGGTATTTAGTTGTCTTAGCTCTTGTGCATCTTCCAACCAGCCCGCAGTTGGAATATGCCACACACCAACAGTAATTCAAAAGATAATGAAAAACTATATCTCATAATATTTAAGATAGAAGTGTATTGACTGTTTGCATGTCCATCAGTCTTAGAAAGGGTTTAGAAACTATGGTCTAATGCTGCATCACTGAAATAAGTTATGATTTTTGTTTAAGTAAGAGTAATGAAATAGTATTCACCTTACCAATACAATGCAGCTGACTTGTCAGCCTTCTAACAGTACACAACAAGATCCCCACAGTACCTGTCATAACAGGAAATGAAGAACCACACAGTCAATAGCACCTGTCAGAAAATGTGGGTGAAGAATAAAGTTGATGAAATGAGACTTTAACAAGGGTTAATGCTGCTACAAGAGTAAAAAGATTTAGAACTTCTATCTCCTAAACTGTTCACAAACTGATTTTACAACTCATACAAACTTAACATCATTGCTACATCTTGAATGCACCTTTGATTCATTTAAAAGACGAAAGTTGATTCCCAATAGCTGTGCTATTATCTGCATTATCATTAGACATTGTGTAGTGTAACAATACAAAAGATGGTTGTTTTTTTCCTAGGAGATTATTAACTTAGCCTCCAAAACCCCGTTCTTTAATAAAAACATCTTCCTTAGTACCCATCTTTGCAATATGGCCAAGCAACCTCTCCACAGACACATACTGATATTTTGTGTGAGCGCACACACAGATATTCTAATTGAAAGAATTTTTACCCAAAGAAAACAATAGAAATGACCAACAAACATAAAACTTTAGCCTGTGTAAATTAAATGGTTCTGCTGCATTAACTTCATAAAACCATAATCCTCTCCTCCATAAACTATTACATGCACTGCAACATACCTGATTTATGGGGTGTAGAATCGATGGGAAAAAATTAATGCTTGAAAAACATATTAGAGACATTATTGAACAGATTTTAATTGAGATTTGATTTCAATGCCCCTTATCCACATGATTAATGAGTCCTACCCCTCGACTCCAGCAGGCTGAAAAGAGAGTCTTTAATATGACAATTAAGTATCTGTCTTTAGGTTTTATGTAGCTCTCTCCTCAGATCACTTCATCAGTACAGTGTGGCTTTTGTGCAGATTAAATTGAAGCTCAATTTTCTCTATTTTCCAGCACTTACTTATGTTTTATGACAAGCACTAAATCAATTTTATGCTATTATTGATTTTTTCTTAAATGGACACAAACCATTTCGCCTTTTGCCCTTTTTTCTACTTTCCTTCTATTTCCTTTCTTCACTGTATGCTTGATATACAGCCAGCTGAAGAAATTTCAAAGGTTTCCTGAGATTTCTGCATGTTGTGCCAATTCATTCACTTTTTACAACATCAGAACTGACAAACTTAACCTGGAGTACTATCAAAGCTTATATATTCAGTTAATGTGACAAGGTCTATAGGTCTACAGTTGGAGTTTTTCCCTATCTTATTCTTAAAAAAAAAAAAAAAAAGAAGAAGAAGTCTTCAAGGTTAGTTCTTCCTCTTTCTCAATTAGAAAATAAATAAATAAATAAATAAATAAATAGATAAATAAATAAATAAATAAGCCAGACAATCTTTCTAATAACTTCTGAAATATTCGAGCTGCAACTTAAGCTATAATTTTTGAAACAGTCTTGAAATCTAATTAATACATCGATGTAGGGAGAACCCATTTCATTGCTTGCAGGGGAAAAGGGCATTATCTACAAGGTGCAATAACTCCTCCGAGATGAGGCAACAGCTAGTGGTACACCATGCAATTAAAAAGCTCCAAGTTCTTTCGGACTCTAGCCTGTCTGACTTATGGCAAAAATTAACAACTGCCTTAGGCAATAAAAGTAGCACAGTTTGTAATCAGATAGCTTACTTTTTTGGCAGAGAATTACACATTAAGAAGGATCAGAGAAGGGAAGAAGAAATGTAATTCAGATAACAAAATGGGTTGGCTTTTACATTTTCTCACTGTTAAGGTCATGGAAGAGGTTACGAAGGATTGTCCTCTTCCTCTTTTTTTGTTTGAAGTCCAGTATGCCTGAGTCCAGGTGATAAAATTGATTTTTAAAATAAGTAGAGTAGATTCATTTTCCTTAAAAATCAATAAAGCATTTCATTGTATTGAGTATTTAGCTAACAACATTTTACTTGTAAAACTTCAAAATATTTTTTAAAAATGCATTTAAAAGATTTAAAAGGAAAGAAAGAAAGGAAGAAAGAAAGAAAAAGCAGCAACAGCAGTTCTCCAAATAACACCAGTTTGCCTACTGAATTGCAAAAAAAACCAGTGTTAACCTCAATTACACCTGTTATGGCATCTCTGCTTCCTTCAACCTAAGGGGAAATTTAATCTACCCTAAATCATAGATTTTGGCCTGAATTTTTAATTTTACTACTTAGTGTGATTCTATTGTTTATTTGTAGTTACTTATGAGTAAATAAATGTACACACAGAATATGTAGGATTGATAAAGGCATTTTCTGGATCCCTTGGGGGAAAAACAAAACAAAACAAGAAGTATAACTGGATTAATAAACCAAGTAAGATGTAAGTTGATTATAAAAAAAAAAAAAAGTCTTTAAGCATAGTAGAGGTTCAGATACTGTTGTTTATATGAAGAACAAGTCAGATGATGATCCAATAATTGAAAAAAAGTTTAGAGCTATGTTACTGTGCTGTAGCTCCTTTCATTTATAGAATATTGTACTCTTTTTTTGCAAAAAAACATACAAGTAGAAATGTCAGCTTTCATGATTAACAGGAGACCTTAGGGTTTCTTTATTTCTTGGCTTTCTCTTGACTTCAAGATACAAAGGATATCAGAGATCAGCTTGCATGCTGCTTTTCTACTACACATAAAAAAAAAAAAAAAAAAAAAAAAAAAAACCTTTCCTTGCAAGTGCCAAATTCATGTGATGTGAATTCTCTATGCCTGTAGCAAAGAGCAGAGGTACCCTGCACTGTCTTCTTCTAGATGGAACTCAGATCCAGAGTGGTTACAGGTCAGTGAATACTTAGATAATACACTAATGCAAAATCTAGATACACCATTTTGATCCTCAACAGAAAAAGCTATTTTACTAAGGGCTATTTAGCTGTTTAGACTAAGGGCTCCTTGTTCATTTACTACATTTATTTCTGTTTTGCCATTTTCTTTATAATTACTATCATTGCTGTTAATACTGTCAATCTTGTTACTGTTACTAAAATAATACTAATCGCTATACTATGTTACATGACCATGTAAATACTGCAAATGAAGAAAATTGCTTAAAGTGTTTAGCAAAAGCTAGTCTGAGTTAAGTTTCCTGAACCTCTGCCTATTCTGTTAGCATATTTTTTCTCCTGCGATTTACTTTTTTTTTCCATCAACCCAATTTATATCATTTTATTTTTAGAATTTGCCTTTTACAAAATAAAATAAAATAACTGAAGGCTCTTCATGAACAAAAGCTGTTGGTTTTGGTTTTTTTTTTTTTGAGAATAGATCCAAATAATTTAAGTATACTGTTTAAAACGTTTATAATTGTTCCGTCTGGCTTTTCTAGTTTGCCTTTTATTTAAATCAACTTTATTTAATTTCTGTCTATGTTTTACATGCTTGTGTTCTGACACAAGTGGATTCAAAGGAAATGCGGTACTATGGGTTGCAGATTACAATATCTTCTTGACACATCTGATCAGAAGTTTTTACCCTAACGACAGCAAAGCTGACTTAAGTGAAAGAGATGGCTGAGCCAGTATATTTGGCATTGTGTGGAATAACATCTTAAAAAATTACATACCTTCATTCCTATGACATGATTGGGAGTGTTTGGTGAACTGTTTGATTAGCAGGTTTAAAAAGCAAGCATGTAGCTGAGTTCCACGTTCAGAGTAATAAATCTACACTGCACATTCATTCTGTATACAAAGAAGGGCAAATGGCCACAGTAGTCTGATTAGTTGAAAAAAAATAAACCTGTTTACAAAAACAAAGGCAAATGCGAGCGCAGATAAACACAAGTGCTTTTTCTTGCAGTGGGTGAATGGCATCACATGCTTCAAATTCAGTTATATTTTTGATGTAGTGTTGGAAATGATTTGTTTTGATTGAAGGCTTTTAAGTTCATTAAGCAGCCCCCGATACGCGGCAAGACAAGACAGTAAAGCAACAGAGCTTGCAGAGTATTCGTCGGCACAGCATTATCAGCCACAGCCTTAAAAGAACAAGAGACCTTTGTGTTTTGCCCATGCAGAGAACGTTGTCAGCTTTCTGAAATGAATTGCAAGCCTAATCTAAAATCTCACCGTTTCAGATCAATAAATAGTATTAGCTTTGCATGCCAGCACCCCCTCCCCCTGCCCACATACTCGAAACAGACGGACACACACAAACAGACGTGTGTTTCCTCTTCATCCTGGCAAGCAGCACCGCAAGCGATGTGCTCAGAGGAGACCACGGCGCTTCCGGGCAATGGGACAGCACCCGCCAGACTGGCTACCTGTTGGAAACGCGGGCTATGCCAGACAGGCCTGTGAGCCGCACAACTGGAATTCCACCTTAGCTACATACGTGGAGACATCTGGCATATTTTAGGACAAGCGTTCCCGTAGCTGCCCGCGGACAGGATCGGGCCGCGCCTGGGGAGATCGGTGCAAGCCGCGCTGGCCGGAGCGGTCGCCTAGCAACAGGGGCGGGGGCGCGGATCCACTCACGGCGCCCGGCGGGGCGGGCGCCGTCAAGGACCGCTAGTCCCCCTCCTCCTCGCCGCTTAAAACCGCCTTAGCTAGGCGAAGTACCCCAAGAGGAGAGGGTGGCCAAACAAGAAATGGGGAGGCGTGCGGGAGATCAGGAAAAGGAGTTAATGAGCTCAAGAAAGTCCCGCCGGGAAACAACGCTGTGGCCTGAAGGCCTTGGGGACACAACCTTCCCCTGGGCCACACAGCATCACCATTTCCATCCCTGTCTCCCCCTCGCCTCCCTTCCCCTCCCCTCTCTCTCCAGTGGCTCCGGTAAAACACCTTAACTCAGCTCTGCGAGGGAGAAAGGGAGGGGAGGGGACCACCTTCAGAGTGCAGCTGGAACTGGAAGCTGTCTGCCTCAGCCGTTAGAAATATGTGGAGAAATTACCTATCATTCCCTGTAGAGACATCCAGCAACCATCCCAACCCAGCTTTTCAGTTCGGTGATAATATGCTCCTATCAGTTTTAATAGCCCCATGCTGGATTCAGGAGGTATTATGGATTGTACAGCAAGCATATTGTCATTAAATTAAATTTTCAGAACATTCCCCAGCTCATCACAAATACCACAGAGAGTAATCATAATCGGTTCTCAACACATGTGTAATTGCCTTCAGCTGGCGTTTTTTACAGTTGACATTGTTCAGCAGTGATAAGGTGATTGGTGATTTGAATACACAGCTTGTTTCATAGCTGCCGTAATTGAAATATGGTATGTGTGAATGGAAGATTACATTAAGACCTAGGATAATCACCTGACATGAGAGTAATTGAGTCTACAATCTGCCACTGAGTCTCTCAGGGAGGGCTGAAATGAAAAGAAGCCATTAGTAGATTATGCCACTGCTGGCTTGGCTCGGCTTGGTGCTGCTCTGCATGGCTGTGCCAGGCTGGTGTTCCTTGGTAGTAGGCTGGGCACTCATGGCAGCCCTACCGGGCACACAAGGTCGACTTTATCTCCAGGGTCAGTGAGCATGCCATGGGGAGAAATGCTCCCTGCTGTCTCAAGAAATACTTTCTCCCTGTTGTCCCCTTGGTGGGGGCATAAGGTCCAATCTCACATCTCCCTGTAGGAGAAGGGAAGGATGGGGCGAAAATGTCCAGTGGTATTTTATCCCAAGTGGTTTAGGCGTACGTAGTCATATGTTTGGTGTTTATCCACCTTGGAGATCAAAAAAGCCTGTTGAATCTTACAAATATTAATCAAACAGACCTAAGGGCAATGAATATGTTCAGAGCTAGTAATTGCTTTTATGGAATTTTAAAACTTAGATAATTTGTTGGGGAACTATAAATCTGATACTGCATTCTGTTTGTTGACCTAAAGGTGCAGTAAAATGTTTGCTCTTATTTGTTGGTGTTTTTCATCATATGAACTTCATAAGACACTTGATTTTTAAAGACTGGGAGTAAACTGAGGTTAATTATACAAAGGGTAACCAAGAGGAACAGTTTTATCTAACCTTTAAAAATAAATGTAATAGGGTGCCTGGAAGTCTGAAACAAATATTTTCTCCAGGTGTCCAGACTTAATGAACAAAAACATAATTGCTTTTTAAGGAGAATATTTTATTTGTCAGTCACTAAGGATAGTCTTGTGATGGAGAAGACTGTTTTCCTTTTTCCTTTCTTCCTTTGGAAGACAATATTTTGTAGGTTGTTGCTGTTTGGTTGTGTAGAGGTTTTTCTTTGTAGGTTTTTTTTTTTTGTCCTCCCCAAATCTACTGTATATACAGATCACAAACCCTGAACAAAGAAGAATTGCAAACCCAGCTGGGATAAACGTGTCAGAATTACTGTTAAGAGGCTGATGCCCAGAGTGTTTAATGGCTTGAAAAGATGATCAAGCATTTATGCAGCTATCCCTTCAAAAATTATCGTTGAGCCAATGATAATCCAGTTATAATAATGACTACTGAGTCAATTAAGCATAGCATGCAGAGAAACTACTTTTTATATTAAATAACTCAGTCTTTTTTTTTTTTTTTTCTAAGAGAATTATGAAACCAGCAATTTTACAGAAAAGCTGTAATGTTCACTTTAGGAGCCTATATTCAAAGCCATATTGAATGTAGCACAAGTAACCTGTAGGACATAGTTCCATCATGGTCTAGAGTTCTCCTTTGAGATGCTGAGACTCCTGTTTCTCTCATAACTTTATGGTGTGTGGTAATTTTTGGAATCTGAAAGGCATTTGTACTGTCCTAGAAATGGCTGTTGGAGACAAAACTCTGCTCAGTCTTTTCTGCACGCAACTAATAGCTACTTAACAATTGCCTGGCAGATTTTTTCCTTTCTCACAACCTCTTCAAAATAGATTTTTGTACTTGGCAGAAGTATCTTGCACATTTTTCTCATTATCACCTTTCCAGTGCTTTTTAGGGTAAATCTAAAGATATATTGTTAAAAGATTAGTGATTGAAGATAAATGTGTTTATTCTTGTATTCCAGTTGTAGCAACATCAGCCAGAAGGACATTTTCAGACAATTAAGACCTGTATAACCCAACACAGTATCACTACAAACAGAAGGATATGGAACTGGATATAGCAGCGTCAGTGATTAACAGATTCCTAAATTGTACAGCATCTTCCTCATCACATTATACACAGCATGCACCCAAGGCTACCACTGTAAATGCTGCAGCCATCACCTTGGTATTGCTGAAGGCTGCCTGATTTGCAAAAATGTGATCATTGGTTATATGCAAAAGAATCAACTTAGTTCTTGGATCACAGACTTTGTATGCTTGAAAGTTGAAAATTCTCCAGTTGCTTAGAGAAAAATAAGCAAACAAACAAAAACTAATTTTATCTGGAATATAATGAATAAAAGTAAACATGGAATATACAATACATTTCAATCACTTAAAAAAATGGTGGAAGTCTGGTCACCTAACAAAGTTTAAAATCTTACTCTCACTTTTACAAAAATTAATGGCCTTTGAATATCCATTTATCTTGATTGAAATGAAGGTGGAGTCACTTGGATTTCACCAGAAGACAATATGAAAAATAGTTCTCTAAGCAGCCAACTCTGAGGAGATCTTAAAAGGGAATCCACGTTTACTCCGTAAGTAAACTGCTTGGTTCTTTTTGCTCATGAAATCATTGCTTGGTTTTATGAAATGTGGTGGGTTTTTTTCAGACCTAGTTGTGCACGGCATTCAGCAGTATGATGAACGATAACCTAAGGAAATTCTTGCAGCATGTGCTCTTGAACAGCAGCAACCATCAAAAACGAAAGAGAATTCTTGAAGCCTCTGGGCAGTTTGCTCAAGGATCTGTTATGGGAGCTGAAAACCCGAAGTTGTAGAGTCTAAGGCTTTTTGGGGGAAGCTGGATAGTAGAGAGACGTCAGGAGAGAAAACTGACTTATCTAGCTTTGAGAGGTGCAGGGAAAAGGATCTTCATCAATTTCAGTATTACAGGTAAAAAAATAAATCTTGCTTGAGAATCTGAAGATAATTCTGACCAACAAGGCCTTAAAGGACCCTTTTATCTCATTACTGCTGCCAAAGGCACTACAAATCAACCTTTCCAGTAAACTCTGAGTAGCTGTTACCTGGTTATTTCTTTGGAGGTCAGAGAACCAGCCTCTACTTTTTATCTCATATCTCTTAGGAAGTGGACAATTCACATGTTCTCATCTCTTTTTGAGAAGAGTGTCTAGTTTATTCCACTTGTCAGTCAAGTCTCTGGGGCAGTGCAGCCAATAGGCTTGTCTATTAAGAAAAATATTCCAATCATAACATTTTCTCTACACATCTGTACCCCCATTTATTCTGTGTCTAGTTTAAGAGCAATGGATTGAAACCAGAAACAAAAGTACAGCTTCCCTTGAACTATGCTAAATGTCTTTGCTAGAAGTTTCTTTAATATATATTGAAAAATTAAAGACAAGACCCTGCAACTTTGCAAGTAGGGCAGACAGTCACAGCTTTGACTTGTTTGTCTATAAATTGCAGAAACAATGCAACTTAAAAACAATACAGTACTACTGTATGACACTGTCAATATCATTTATAGCACAATTTTACACAAAGGCAGAAGTATCATAAAAAAAGAAGTAAGTCTATTAGGTGCCCTAAAATGCCTTATGTCATAAATAAGTCAGATTTCTTAGAGGAAAGCAGTAAAGTTCCAACAGATTCGATTTTTCCCACTAAATAATCACCCTGACCTTTTTCACTAACTTCACAATAACAGTTCTTGAAGAAACAAGCAAATACACTAAGGGATTCATATGGCAGACTCGTGTTTAAAGCACGAAGAGAATGTAGAAAAGCAGTGATGGACAATATGAAACCTAAAGCAGTGGATTTAAAAGGAAACAAAAGGATACTAATCAAAATTGATGGACCAAATATTCATAAAGGAATATATTGACAAAATAGCAGACCAAGGAAAAATAAGGTAGATTTGGAGAATTTAAGGGTCTCTTGCTAAACAAATATACGAGAAATCAATGTATTGTATAAAAAATAATAATAATAAATTAAAAGCTAGGTCTTTAATCAGAAAATTGTTTAGTCATGGTTGTCATATAGAAGTTTACATATAAATTGATGGAATAACAACTGGCCTGGATTATCAGTGTTTGTTTGTTTGGTTTGGTTTGTTTTTTTTTAAACATCAAAAGTACTTCCACTACTGGGAATATTTTCTTTTATGACTACTGCAAAAATGACATTGTTGTGCTAGTGTTGCATCTTCTGTTGAGAATTCATACATTGCATGGGCTAGCCATCAAGAGGATTTTTACACTGTTTTTCATATCAGAGTATGAAGAAACACTCAAATTTTTAAACCAGAGACAACTAAAGCCTTGCTCAGTGTGTAATCAAAGGTTAGAAGCATACAATCCATGGAGTATTTGACAAGTTAAATGCAATTTTCAAGCTAATCTAATGCTCTATTATTCTAATACTAATATTACCAATATTATAATAAAATCCAAACTGCATATGTCAACATGCAACTTTTCTGTGGAATATCATCCTGGTGTCATTAATAAATGTAATTATACACAAAATGAAGTATATTATGTTGCGTTTAAGCTTCTGAGATTTTAAAATCTACAAGACAGAGAAATAGTTTTGCTTCATAAATAGTGAAAAAAAAAAATCACAGACAAAATATTTATCACCTGAACAAGGTAGAGGAATATTAAGAAGTCTGATGAAAAATAAGCATGCGTATATTCCAGAAAGAGCCAAAATTGCTCTATACTTGCTGAAATAAAACTAAAGCATTCAGATTAGAAGGGAACATAAAAGCTCCTAGATAAGTAGCTTACTACTTTCTAGAAAACTAATTGTTTACTACTGCTTTCTGGCTGAAAAAAAAAAAAAAAAGCATACAAAGTGATGAAAGAAGGAGCAGTTCAACAGTATAGAGTGCTTTTATTTTTGTACAGAGGCACTTTAAAATTAGAGCCAATAATTCTATTTATTTCCTTTTTCCAGTTATCAAATCTTACTTTCATATGCAGTCATTCCTAAGAACATAACTGTCCAGTAATGCATCCGCTAACCAAGGATCCTGAGGTTTCAAAATGTGTTTGCACAAGTGAGTAGTGCATATGTGCAAATGTTGAAAGTACTTGTGATAAAACCACTAACCTAGCATTTTCTATCTGTATCTTTCTGCAACTAATAATCATGATTTGCTACTTTGATTTCGACTTTTGTATATTACTATGTACTTGGTGCTCCACAAATTCACCAGTAGATATTTACTCTTATTTTATTCAGTGGTCTCCACATGCAGCCGATATAGCTTTTCAGTATGAGTTCTCAAGTACAGCTTTGTGTTATTCTTTGTAATATCAATATTGTTTATTGGTTAAAATGATTATTACAGCAAATGTAATTAAAGACCATTTGTAAATGGAACTTCCTACTGATCCTCACTGAAATACAATATCTTTTCAAATCAATACAGCTACAATTATACCTGAGTCTTGACTTACAAACCAAGGAAGTTTAACTTCCTATCCAGCAAGGATCTGAGGAAAGAATACAAAATGAATCAATAGTACTTCAGTTCATCTGATACCCATTTCAGTGCACTGGGATATGTAGACATCTAGATATAGGTAGTACTTCATCTAGCTTTGTTTTTTTAAAAAATAATCCTCACCGTAGTTCTAAGACGCAGTGTTTAAGCTTTCTCATTTAAGGATGGGAAGCTGTGGCTGACTCGGGTCCCCAACAAAGACTCAGTCCTGTTTGATTAGTTCAAACAAACGCTTAGAAGTTGCCCACCTTAGAATAAGTTTTCATTACTTTGTCACCATATTATCTTTAGACCTCTCTATCAAAGAAGATGTACGTATTCTTACTCAGTGTTAGTATCAGTGCCTACCCCAAAATAAGTACAATTCCAAAATGCCCCAAAGTTACTCTCTAGAGACAATGCTGTTGATGACTTATCCTAGATCAATCATCATTGAAGGTCGCCTGTCCTATTTGGCAATATTTGTTCAGTAACTAATAAAGATCAGCCTGCAGTTATTTATATTAGGTTATCATCTCTCCAGGGTGAAGCTTAATCCATTTTGCAATGTTTTTCCGAACAAGACAACAGGAGTTTCTCTGTCTGAAAATGAATTAAGTGCGTGGTTTCTAAATATGGGATCTGACATTGTTCTTGTTACAAAAAGCAATTTATTCCCCAAAAGGTTTACACTTCAAAGGTTATATAAAAAGGTTCAAATATCAGTGCTATCCATTTTTCAATTACTGGGCTTCCTAACACCACTAGCTTTTTGACAGATAAGCAGTGGTATCAGTTTTCTTATTCAGCATCTCATAGGTTTCCAATCCAGCATCTCAGAGAAAGCAAATTTATTGTAATACATTTAGCTGTTTTTTGAATCAGTAGTATCCTGATTGTTTCCCTCAAGACTATAGAGAATATCAAATAGTATCTTAAAGGGATATTTATGAACAATGATTGTGATTATTGCTGTAGATTAGAAAGCTTGACTATGGGCAGACTTGCTTATCAATTTTTTTTTTTAATAATAGAAAGAAAATAGATTTCATCTACCAATTAAAATTGCAGTAGCTTTGTGAAAGAAAACTCTTTTGAGATGATCTTCTCTTCAAACATTATTATACAATTAAAACAAACAAAGATAAAAATAATAAAAAGAAATTTTGCATAACATTCTGTGTATGTTCATTGTTTCCGTAACAATTACCAGTATCATATTTGTAGACACAATGATAATAATGGCTTTTACCTTTTATTAAATTATTCTTTCTGGTCAAGGTATATCATTCAAATACAGTACGTAGGTAAGTAGTAATTGATTTAAAGTATTCACTTTTTATAAAGTTAATAAAATGATTTTTGCTGTCATTTCTGACGGTACTTTATGTGCAACAGAGCACAGATCTGACATATTTTCATTGGCAAACTGTCATGGGGAATCTTTCAGAGCTGTGGATTAGCACTGAGTCATAGCGACAGACAATATTTGTTTCTGCCACAAGTATCTTTGAGGGGGAAGAAAAATACTGATGAAGTCTAAACCTGAATGGAAAGTTGGTATGATAGCGCAGTTTCTATGTCTGCCAAAAACATTTCATTTGATGCAGTATAAAATATTGCAAATTTGGATACAGTAGTTTGCAGAGAATCATTGATTTACTTCTCAGATGAAGAAAGTGGTAAGAAATAATATTTGTGGATATGAATTTACTTCCAAATTTATTACGTCTTATTATTTCAGTATTTCAATAGGTCAAACAATTCTGTAGAAATATAATTTAGAACAAAATAAAACAAAAGTGCTAATTAATCAATGGCAGATTTACCCAATCTAACCTTTTTGATAAAATGAGTTATATTTTTACAGAAAAGAAACTAGTAAGCCATTTTGAGCCTTTACAAAACAAATTAATGTGACAGGTTAATGTAGAACTACATAGAAAATAACAGTAGAGATGGAAAGTACAAGAAACATAAAATAGCTAAATAGCCGATTATGGGGAAGTCTACCAGAATTAGTGAGAAGGAATTTCCTGGAAGAAGCAAGGACTAGTCTTGAGACTAAATTTATTTAATAGTTTCATGTGTGACATGGGCAAAATACTGGGATTGCACTGATCAAATCTGGAGAGAGGAAAATATTGTGAGACACTGTCAATCTTCAAGAAGATTATGCACATAGAGCCCAAGAGGGGTGGGGGAAGAGGAGGAATTGAATAGACAATATGATGACTTACAGAATGAAACTTGACTTTCAGGATGTTCTGAGTAAAAACTAATTATAATATAGCTGCAAAAAAAAAAAAAAAGAAAAAAAGAAAAAGAAAAAAATACTTTCAAAGACGAGTGGAGATTTATCCATTTTAGATGGAGAAATGTTAACATCATGCAACAAAGTTCGCTTATCTCATCTAGAATAATTCTTAAAGTTGTCATTATTCATACTCAGAAAAAAAGAATTCAACTGAAAATGTGTAGATAAGCTACTACTAACACTGTCATGAAATGGATGAAGTACATAAACTAAGAGACACTCAGTATAGAAATAAGGAGGATAGAAAGATGCAGGTTGTCATCTATATATTTTGTCAGTAAACAGAAAGAAAAGCAAAGAGTTATTACAGCAAATGTACTCTTCTGTTACCAAAAATTAAAATAAATAAATCAGTAAATAAAAAGTGGTATGGATTGTAGAATGTCCAGAAATAAACACAATCTGGAAATAGAAATGGAGATTCTAATAATAAAACAAGTGTGATAACTTCTATTTAGGGATAAATCTGATTTTGAGAGGCAGCTGTGTAAATTTTCTGTGTAATACAGTTGATAGCAAAGGCAAATGACAGGACTGATAACTCAAATGACAGTTTTTCATACCAAACTCTATGTTTCTATTGAAGAAAGAAATCAGGTAAGCTATTAAGATGTATTTCAGAAATCTAAGGTGTTATTTGTCTTCATGCTGTGATCATGAATAATTTTTAAAATCAAGTGCTAATATTTGAAATGACAGTAAATCTTACAAAATTCCTCCTCCCCTTTTCTTTTTCAGCTCCCTAAAACTAAACTTTCCTGTGAACCTAAATCCTGCTTGCAGTAGATTTCATTCGAGTATAAGAGGTTATGGAGGTCAGGCAACTAAGAAATTTCTGTTTGATGTAACACCATCAGGATGTTCCCAAACCAAAATCCACCTGCGGGAAGGGCACAATATCAGGTTAGCCTGGATAAAATAGCACTGAATTCAGAACTCTCGTTTCTGTCTGAAACTTAGCCTTACCTGTTTCTCTGCAATGTGATGCAGAAATATGGAGCCATGAAAGGTTTATCTTTTTTGAAAGTGAAGTAACTGAATTACGATTTGGTTTAAGTGCCTCCTTGAAAACATTGAATATAACTGCAGAATTGCTAGGGTATTCATAATGGCTACATTCATACTGTGGCAAAGATGCAATTCCTATATAACATGCATGCTCAGTCAAAACAAGAATCTCAGCTGATGCTTTAAGCTTTTTCTTAATTAATATCTCACACCCAGGTCTGACTTTAAAAACAATTAATTCAATTATTTATTTGTAAGATGTTATTACTATGGCTTCTACAATACTGTTACTCCTTTCGTATGGAATCAATCAACATTTATCATTGCAGTGTCAGAATTTATATATATGTATATATCTCCACAATTACAAAACATGGATGTGAGTGTAGCATCAGCTATTTCATAAAATTCTTTGAATTAGTCATTTTTGTTCTACTAGTAATGGTTAGTAAGACAAATACACTAGCCTGAATTAGTTATTTTCTTTCCTCCATTGATAATTAGCACTAGAGGGGATGGCTATGAGATACCTATTAACTCCAATTGCTATGTTTAGCAGTGCATCCAGAAAAAAATACATTATCAGTCACCGTAAAAATCTGCTCTTTTCGACTGTTTATTTTAAGAACTTATCAGCCAAGGGAAACTTCCATCTGTGGCAGGCTCTCATACTGCACTTTGTTCAAATCGATGTTTATGTTGTATGTTGGACATACTGTTGGCCTAACTGTTAATTTTCTCTGACTATAGAGTCAGTAACAAGTTTACTATGATGATCTTGGGCTAGCAGTAAGGAATTGACGGTTTACGGGCTGGTCTGGCCCAGTTCTGTGACTAGTGGGGCAGAGGGATTTTTTTCAAAATCCGTGCCTCCAGAAAACGGAAACAGGGGACTCCCCACAAAAAAAAAAAAAAAAAAAAAAAAAAAAAAAAAAAAAAAGAATAATTAAAAAAACATCAGCAACGATCTGAGGAGAAACAAACTAATTTACTAAAAACAGTATCAGAATGCATGATAACACATTATAATACAATATAATTGTTAAAAAAATCAAATATAATTGAGAGAAGGATTGTCCGAGAGCTAAAGGCCTTACACTAATACTGAAGCCTTGTGTGCAGTTGGGAGTAGCAGCGAGACGATCCAAAAGCGAGCACAACGAGACGAGAAGACGAAGACCCAGGTCAGGTGACCTACAGGCCTTATATCTGTTCCCCTGAGCAGCAATGATAACAATACTCGAACAGTCTTCTGGGGAACGTAGTTCTTCTCTTCTGGACAAGTACCCGGAACTAGAGCATTTGCTCTTTAACTCCCGGTACACTGCATGAAGTTATGATGTGGAATACCAATAACCAAAAATCATAAAACCATGACAGGAATCATCTGTGTTTATATAAATTGCGGCAACATATGGAGTCAAATTCTGCCACATTCAGATGTACAGTTAAATCCATTTACTCTAGTGAAGTCAGAAAATAATGGAATTTCACCTTAGTATGAAACCTTACAAAGTCATGAATACTTTGAAGTCAGGTGCTGCCTTGATGAAACAGCTATTATTTGTTTTCATATGGTTCAGAAACTCTGTTCTGATAATGAATCCTCATTCTTGTATCACTTTAGGTAAACTGTTTGTAGCTTGAAGTAGGCAAATGTTGATAAGTTATATTGAAATACAAAGATTAGCATACTGTAAGTTATTAGAAGTAATTAATATATAATAGCATGCTTGTAGACACAATGGTAATATAATTAACATGACAGTGTATGTGGTCAAATAAATTAACTCTCTACTCATAAGAAAACTAGATACCCTTGCAGTTTTTTTCCCCTTGAAGATAACTGACATATCCAGTAAAGACTATCATTGCAGGACATGATATCAGGGTACAAGTAAAAGGTAAATTCTCTGGCCAGAAGCAAGAAGGGAAAGTAGACATATAGACTTTGCTTGTGTTCTGCAGCTGATGAAAGGTCTGAATAGGCACCTGATGATAAGTGTCTCACTCTGGCAGTGATCCAGAATATAATCCCACCTTCCATTTTGTCACCTAATGATCACATTGGACTCTGCACAATTACCATAACAAATAAAAGAAATTGCCACCAGGATGACTTCAAAGGATGAGGTGTAGATGACTTCCTGCATGCAGTGATACAGTTTTTCAACTGTGTTACTATATTTGATATGATGACCAGTGCACTAATAATGATGGCCACTGTGAAAAGTACTTCTTAAATATGAAACTGAAATCAGTCTTCTAGCCAGTCAGCCAGTGTTCAGTACATCAAATACTTCAAAACTGATCTCAAACAATTGGGTGGCAGGAAAAAAAAAATTCAGGTTGCTGTTCACTGGCTATACAAGGGAAATAATACATTTTGGAGTAATCTACAGCAGAAAGTACAGAATGGCTAATGGAGGAGAACTGGCTAATCAGCCTCTCTGCCCCAAACTTGTCTGAGGAATCAGAAAAAAATAAGAAACTGAACATAACTCATCAATGTCATACAGCTACAGAAAAATGAGTATTATACTCAGTTCTGTGGCAGTCTAGTCCCTGGTGACTGGAAAAAAGGCAGTGTTGCACTAATTGTTAGAAGTAGAAGGACAACCAAGGGAACTACCAACATGTCAGCCTCACCTCTGTGCTGGGAATGACCATGGAGAAGATCATTCTGGAAGCTATGCTAAGGCACATGGAAGAAAAGGAGGTTATACAGGACAACCAGCATGACTTCACCAGGGGCAAGTCCTGCCTGAACAACCTAGTATCTGTGGAAAATGAGAGTGCCACTGATGTCATCTATCTGGACTTCAGTAAGGCTTTTGACATGATCCCTCATAACATCCTGCTCTCCAGTGGGTCCAGGACAATCTCAAGAGACTCAACAAATCCAAGTGCAAGGTCTTGCACCTGGGTTGTTGCAACCCCACACTATCAGTACAAGCTGGAGGATGAAAGGATTGAGCACAGCCCTGACAAAAAGAATTTGGGTGTACTGGTGGATGGCAAGATAGACATGAGCCAGCGATGTGCCCTCACACCCAGAAAGCCAACTGTATCCTGGGCTGCATCACAAGAAGCATGGTCAGCAGGTTGAGGGAAGTGATCCTGCACCTCTACTCTGCACTACTGAGAGCTCACCTGGAACATTCTGTCCAGATGTGGAGTCCTCATTATAGGAGAGACACAGACAGGTTGGAGGGCTTCCAGAGGTGGGCCACAAAAATGATCCAAGGCATGGAACTCCACCCCTACGAGCACAGACTGAGAGAGCTGGGGATGTTCAGCTTGGAGAAGAGAAGGCTCCAGGGAGACCGAATAGCAGCCTTAGGTATCTAAAGGCGAACTATAAGAAAGAAGGGGACGGACTCCTTAGCAGGGTCTGTTGAGACAGGACAAGGAGAAATAGTTTCAAACTAAAAGAGAGGAGACTTAGAATCCATATTAAAAAAAAAATGTTTTTTACAGTAGGGGAGGTGAGGCAGTGTAACAGGTTGCCCAGAGAAATGGTGGATGCCCTATCCTTGAAGATATTCAAGGTCCGGCTGGACCAGGCTCTGAGCAGCCTAATCTAGCTGTAGACATCACTGTTCATTGCATGGGAAATTGAACTAGATGACCTTTAAACGTCTCTTCCAACTCAAACAATTCGTATTTTAGAATCATAGAATCATATGATTCTAAAATATGCAATGTGAAGCAGTCCTTTCACCCTCCTCTGAATTAGTAAGAATATGTCTTGGCTGATATCAAGTTTGAAGTATTGCACAAAAGATGTGTACAGACTAGAAAAAGTCAGAATAGACAAACTATTTTTCATCAAGATTTACTCATTTATTAGGAAATTTGTACTTTGAGAAAAGTTGGAAACCTTTGTTTGTATCATTTGGAAGGAAAAGGGCAGATGGAAAACTGTCAGCAATCCTTTATATATATAAAAAAAAAAAAATGCACACATGGATAGAAATGAAATAACAGGTATAAAATCTCGCGGTATAAAATTTAAGTTAGGGTGGAATATTTGTCATGATCTTTTAAGGGTAGCTATGTAAGCTATGTAATTTATGTAAAATTTTCATGATGTGATAAAGGATTGAGGCATGCTCTAGGCCCATGTTACTCTACCTGCTGCCACAGTGGACATTAGCTCTATTTGCTATTGTGTCTCACAGCAGCACTAGTTTAAAATAAACAAGTGATTCTAACAGGTGCTTCTTCATTTTTCCACCTTTTATGAATTCCACTGTGAATTGCCTCACACATTATACGTTAAACCTCAGAACTTTACTTACTTAAGGACAGGTTGAAGAAATATCCATTAGGAGAGGTGCAGGTACAGTCAAGGGATGTCAGCTTAGCACTGCATAACCTCCCCAGGCACTGTGACATGGAGTCTTGAAGTAGCCAAGTCCTCTTGGCAGTGTCTATCTACAAGCTAGATACAGAAGGGGCTTGGATGCTGATACTGTGGCACAAAACTAAGAAATTGCATTGAAAGTCACACAAATTCCAAATGTAGAATTTCATGGCTTCTTGGTCAGCATCTGGGTTTTGTAAAATTTTCAGCATTAAAGCTTGAACCAGTTAAATTACTATTCATGAAGAAATCTCTTAGTTACTCTTACCATGCTCCCCCTTTTTACTTCTTCTATTCCTCCACACATACAATATATTGTGTACCACAAATCAGAGTGCTCTTCTTGGATAAAGGACCCAAGGGTTATTTATTTCCTCTTGGAAAATATTTTTGCATTCTTATGTAGCTAATTCAGGGCTGTTGTCATCACAAGGTTAAAATAATAATAATACAGTAAAATAAAAGTCTAGTGTTGTTTTCATATCCACAAACACATACCAACAATAAAAACCGAGTGGTGAATACAGAGACAGTAATTCAGTTCAATGAACTAAGATTAAATTATCATGAAATAATGTAAATATCATATGTACAAAGCCCAACCCTTTCCATAATTACAGAAAAAAGCAACAATTTTCATCACAATAAATACAACAGCACAAAATAGTAATTAAAAATGTATTGCTAGTTACTAAATGGATATTGTACAGCTTCTTATTAGCTTGGAAATAAACCCCCTTATACCATGAATTACACAGCTGCATTATCTTTTGCTGGAGATTTTTCAGCAGCCATACTGAAGAAATACTACATAATATAGTAAGCTGACTACACTGTGAAGAAAATTCAGTGCTATTGTAAAAGCAATGTAGTTTAATTTCATTTGGTTCTTTCTTATACTGTGTTAATGTGATATGTGATGTCAAAGTGATGTTTTCTTTCTATTCCCCGTTAATCTATTCATCTCTTGTGGCATCTGCAAGAAAAATGTTAACCCATGCAAAGCCGTCTGGATTTGTTTGTTTGTTTGTTTATTGTTCATTGTCAAGAGAATGTTTTACATTACACTGCAATTAAAGACAATTTCCATTGCCCAAGTATAGATGATGGATTTGCACATCTGGAACTCTGTTTGTGAGGATGTGAAAATGTGGAAATTTGGACTGAAGTGTTAGTAGTCAAAATGTACAACACTATAGCTGTAAACTGTGTACATATGAGAGTTCTGAAGTGACTATGAGCAACTACAGTTACATTTCTGAGCAGAAGTGAAATATTTATTAGACTTGATATCGCGTGAATCATGTGAATCCTTCCACTTCATATGTTGTAGACATTATAGATCCAATTCTGGAATTGACTTTTTAACAAGATGTTTGAGATTACTGACAACTTGGCTTCAAGTCTGAGAATTTGTGCTATACTTCAGATGGAATTAGTAGGCTAGGAGCATGACAGGAACCCCTGCTACATCAGGAAGGCCATGCAACTTTATTCCTTCTGGACTCTAAAGAAAAGGGATGGAAAGAAGAGGCCACACTCTGCCCTCCTACAAAAGTCAGATCATTGCTTTTACTGGGATTAGCACTCATGTAAATTGGTGTGAAGGAGTGCACCATTATATTTAGTGTCTGAAAGATAAATAGGTTTATGGCTCACACAGCAATCATTTATTTTACCAGTGAGAATGTAAAGGCTGATATCAGACATGGACAGTGGTTACCTTCAGCAACATAGCAAAAGCCATTTGTTGAATTTGGAGAGACAAGATGTACCCATATCTCTTCAGAGCTTTAAGTAGAAGCTGCAGGCTATTTTCATTATGGTTATTCTTTTTATCAATTCTTTGTTCTGTCTATGTCTTACTATTATATATGTAGGTCGCTCTGAAAGTAATGCCTTCCATTTATTCCCATGGAAACTACAATAGATACAAAGAGCACAATAACACAATTTGATAGAGCACATTCTCAGCTATAAAATATTATTTTTCAGTATAGTCACTGCCATTAACTATGTATTTTTGCCAGCGATGAACAAGATCCTGCATGCCACACTTGAAAAAAATCTGCACCAGTGGAGGTGATCCACTGTTGCTGCTGCTGAATCGCACCACCCGCTGTGCTCACATCCACTGTTTGGTCTCCATCAACATTCAACAAGCATCGATGAGTCATTTTTTCCACGTGGAGAAATTCAATTTCACACCGTTGCTGCATATGCACTTCCATGTCAGACACCATTTTGTCAGACTGCCCCTCTGCTGCTGTACATTGCACAACCAACATAATAAAACAAGAGGCATTACTTTTGGAGAAACTGTCATATATTTACAAGCACATACCAAACTGAAAGACGCTACTTGACCCTGCCTCAAATTGCTTGCAGCCTGGTGATGACATGAAGAGCTCATAATGGCAGATGCAGTAGGACTGGAAGAAGAGTATGGGGAAGAACATAGTAGGATTTCTCAGTTTTATTGAACACCCTGATGGTTTCATTAAACTCTCCTCTCCTCTCCTCTCCTCTCCTCTCCTCTCCTCTCCTCTCCTCTCCTCTCCTCTCCTCTCCTCTCCTCTCCTCTCCTCTCCTCTCCTCTCCTCTCCTCTCCTCTCCTCTCCTCTCCTCTCCTCTCCTCTCCTCTCCTCTCCTCTCCTCTCCTCTCCTCTCCTCTCCTCTCCTCTCCTCTCCTCTCCTCTCCTCTCCTCTCCTCTTCTCTCTTCTCTCTTTTCTCCTTCCCTTCCCTTCCCTTCCCTTCCCTTCCCTTCCCTTCCCTTCCCTTCCCTTCCCTTCCCTTCCCTTCCCTTCCCTTCCCTTCCCTTCCCTTCCCTTCCCTTCCCTTCCCTTCCCTTCCCTTCCCTTCCCTTCCCTTCCCTTCCCTTCCCTCCCTTCCCCTCCCCTTCCCTTCCCTTTCTTTTCTTTTTCCCTTCTGCTTCCTCTCTTTTTCTCCTCTCTACACCCTCCCTTTCCACAGGTGTTAGCATTTTTGTTTGGTAAAAAATTCTTCTGCCTTCAGATTTGCACACTGTCATAGGACTGGAGCTAGTGCATACTTTGCGCAATGAAGAACTAAATTACATCTGTGACCTCCACTACCAACAGAAGGTGGTATCTTTCAGTATTTGTCTTCAGTTTTTTTTCTTTGATAAACTGTAGCAGAATTCCTATGTAGTTTAGGAAATGCTATAGTGTATTTAGTTTATTTTTCAAGGTTGAAAATGTGACAGTAATGTTATGAAGTTTGAAATGCAATACATGAAGTAGCTGGAAAACAAATTCTATATTTTCAATTGTTAGAACCCATGGATAAGCTGTTACTAATTAAAATAAAATAAAATAAAATAAAATAAAATAAATAAATAAAAAAGGACCCACTTACCATTCTCAGAAACGGTTGTACTTAAGTGTAAGTACTATGAAATGAAAATTGATTTTCATGGTTCCTTATTCTCCAATACAGGGAAGGACAGTAGTTTCTTTATTGTCCTCTGTAACCCTCCAGTTCACCATAACTTATTCTTTTTTCATTTAGAAATCTTCACTCTGTTACTTCCCCTCCCCATTTCCTTTCCACTGCAACAGGAAGTCTCCAGGGGAATTTGCTAGATACATAGATGCCTTGGAAGGGAAAAGAGGAGACAATTGTAGGTTATCTGACTGTGTGGGTTGTATGAGAATTTATTTTCAAAAAGATGTATGGGTTATCTGAGTAGCAGGCTATATACAAGAAAATATGGTAATATCAAACCATTTTATTTCTATCTGATTCAGTCTTGCTGGGCTCGTGAAAGGACAAATTTGCTTTTCTGAACTGCATAAATCTATACAATTTCATTTCTTTCTTGAGAACAAATATATGTAACAGACAGATTTTTGCATTTCTTTTCTTTCTTTTATACCATGATTTATATACGTAAACAAGATGTAATATTACTCCTTTTTATATTGTGGCAGGTTTATTTTGCATAGGTGAGCAAAATAAAAAACTGTTTTTGTTTTCTTTTTTTTGTTTGTTTGTTTGTTCAGACACAGAACTTTTGATATTGCCTGAGAATCAAGAAAGGTAGTTTCAGATGTTGTAGCTCTTCCTCCAGATATACTTTGTATTATTTTTAGATGCCTGTTAGTTCCTATCATCCCAGCTGAACAGTGTAAATTCATGAGTGAATGGTGGGCTTGAATGGACCTTTGATAGTGATACTTTTCAAAAACCATTCCCTGTCCTTCTGGAAAGGAGAAACTGGAACAGGATGATGAAATGACATGCAATAATGATGCATTCTCAGTCATGTGTTTTCTGAAGTTGGTTCTCTGAGATCTTCCAATTCTGTTCCCAGTATGAAGCTCAGTTGTGTGGAGCCATCTAGTTAACAATTCACACAAATAAAATGATTTTCAGATGTGTTCAGTACCCTTAAAGTACTGTTTACTTTAATTGCCATGATAATTTTTCAATGCTGAATATAAGCACGGAAATTAGCTTCTGAAGAGCCAGATTGAGCAGGACTTCAACAATTAGACTAATGACTGTGTTGTAAGCATGATAATATGTAGGAGGTATTACTAGCAAGTTTAAGTTTCATTAGGAAGCTGTATTGGGCTTACATAGCAAGGTTTTGACAGAAGGAGGCCTGTAGGGGGTGACCCCTGGCAGTAGAACCCTACAGCTTCCCAAGGTCAGTGTGGAAGGAGGGCAGGAGGTGCTCCAGTCATAGAGCAGAAGTTCCCTGAAGACCAGGAGAGACACATGGTGGAGCAGGCTGTCCCCCTGCAGCCCATGGGTTCCACATGGAGCAGATCTCCATATGCAGCTGTGGAGGAGCCCAAGGTGCAGCAGGTGGATGTGGACTGAAGGAAGCTGCAGCCCAAGGAGAGCCCCTGAAGGAGCAGACTTTAGGCCAAAACTGCAGCCTATGGAGAGGATCCCCCAGTGGAGGAAGTGATCTAGCAGAAGCTGTCAGCTTTGAGGCCATGTTCTGGAGCAGTCCAGTCCGTTCCTGAAGGGAGGGCCCTGTGCTATGAAGCTATGTTTGAACAGTGCTTGGAGAGCTGCAACCTGTGGAGAGTCTGCATGGGATCAGTTCAGAAAGGATGGCATCCCATGAGAGGGATCCCACATGGAGCAGAAGCAGAGACTGCCCATGAAGGAGCAGCAGAGACAAAGCATTATAATTCGACTGCAGCCACCGTTCCCCATTTCCCTGCACTGCCTGGGGGCAGGAGGAGAGAGTGGATGGAGGAAGATGTTTGTCATTTGGTTTTAGATTCTCCATATGCTCAGTCAGTTTTGTCTTTGATAATAATTGGTGAGTGATCTTCCTGTGTTTATCTCAACCACTGACTCCTTTTTCATTGCATTTTCTCCCCCTGTCCCTTTGAAGAGAAGGGTAAGAGTTGTGATGAAGTTGACTAGTTATTAGTGTGAAACCATGTTAGTCTGAAGTATTAGTTAAAGAAAAAAAAAAACAACAAACAGAGAAATGATAGCTGAAATTGCTTGGGATGTTGGATTAGTTGGTTTGGTTATTATTGAAGTGGTACAATAATACTACTAAGATGACAAATATTTATGCATATTTTATGCAAATATGCAACATTAGAAATCTATAAAAATAAGGTATCCTGATGATTCCTAAATATAGGTTAGAAAATGTTTCCAGAAATGGTTAATAAACAGTGATATAATAAGCTTTGTTACTTTGGTGCTCTTTCAAAGATGTTCAGTTGCATTAAACCCTCTTGCTTTGTGAGTGCTTAAACGAGATTGTAGTTGTTAACATAGATGTCAAGAGGCTCTGTCATTCTGTTTTTTGCACAAAATTTTTATAGATAAAAACTTTCCTTTTATCATTGTAGGCCTCATCTTCTCCTCTCATGTACTTTTGCTCATAATTTTGTAATACCTAGTCAGTGATAGACTTTGCAAAGTCATGTTTTCTTCTCTCATCTCTAATCTGGTTGAATCTGGAAGCCAGTAAGACTGAACTGTACTTTTTCCACTTCTTGTATTCAGAGAAGGTAGCTGGAGAAGAGGCTTAGTGATATTGCATAAATGAGCATGTAGAGGCCAGACTGAGAATTAACCCTAGAATTCTTGAATTCCAGTTTTGCAGTTAAATATATACAATGTCAGTTGTCTAAATGACCCTATTTGAACTTCATTTCTGGGGTGTTCATTACAATGCTATCAGGATAATGACTGAAGCCTTAAGTATCTATTCCTTACGTAGACTATTGTGCTTTCTTATAAAAGTGTACCGCTGTTGTATGTAATTTTCTACTTGTGCTTTGTGAAATGCTGTATTCCAGGTGTTTTTTGCAAAGAGAAAAGTCAGAGATTTTTCCCTTGTCTTTGTAGGAAGGTGAGTATACATTTATAAAGCAAACATGTTAAGTGCAGTAACTAAAGTAACAGTAGCATATTACATTGCATTTATTCCTCTTCCACATTTCTGTTAGGCCCAAAGGTGCTAGACAGTTAAATACATAGTGACATTACTAGATGTAAGCAAAAGCAGATGTGATAGAATATAAAGAACAAAGCCCTCTAACTTATTTTTCTAACATCAAAGGTGAGCTAACCAAGGAAGTAATTGCAGTTACAGCATTATTTACTGTCTTTTTCATTAAGTGTAGCAAAGACAGTATTAAACAATGCAGGAACAGTAAGAGACAGATTTCCATCTTGGATTCATAGTACTTATCTCAGTGAATATTTAAAAACCTGCTACAATATGATGATTTGTAATATACATCTGAAACACCAGCAAGGACCAAGTCTTCAATATATCCTGTAACTGTAACAGTCTGAAAAAATGAGGAGTCAACTCATTTATTCCATATTTGAGTCAATAACTGAGGATATATTCTGACAGTTTTGTAATTTGATCCTAGAATGGTCTTGCAAGATACACAATGTCGTCATGAGTATTTTCCCCAGGGCAAAGCACTCCAAGAGAGCTTACATGAATACATCAGAACAAAATGACCATGTAATTTAGAATAATCTATCTTAAAAACAGATAGTAAATGCATTGCTCTAAGAGTCTGATCCAGTTTCCAGTTTGGCAAATCCTTCATACCACTGAACAGGTTTTAATTTCAGCTTATTTATCTTTTAGACTGATTTCATAGAATCACCAATCACAGAATCACCAAGGTTGGAAAAGACACACAGGATCACCCAGTCCAACCAATTCAAGTGTTGCTATTATTATTATTATTATTATTATTGTAGAAAAAAATCAATTTTATATAAACTAATCAAAATATTCAGAACAAATAATGTTGAAAAATTTGAAGATAATACTGTCTAAAGACATCATTCCTTAGAAGCTTCTTGAAAGAGAAATTCTGGCTAGTCTTTTAACACTGCATGGTGGCCAGGAAGTTTCCTCTCCACAGTGGTATGCAATCTTCTTGAAATGTGCATTCCTGATTTCATATGTTGTGTGTACTCTGTCGATTCTCTCTATTGAAAAAAGTGATAGGAACAGAGTTAATTTCTTAAGCAGAAAGAAATCTGGCAATCTCTTTCTTGAGACTGACACCTCTAAGAAACTTGACGGTACACTCAGACTCATCTCTGAGGTCATTAATGCAGTTATTAAATAGCACTGGCCCCAGTATCAACCCCTGGAGTATACTAGCAGTAATTATCCTTCAGGTGAAATTAATGCTACTTATCACAACCCTCTGAGTCCACGAGTTCAGCCTATTTTGCATCTCTTAGAGAGAATCATAGAATCATAAAGCCTTGCTGAAGTCAATGTAAATGATACCTATGTGCTCCCTTCATCTGTCCACCATTCTTCTCGTTACAGAAAGCTATCAGATTGATACTGCAGTGTTCATCTTGAAAATGGAACTACAGTTACTGTGAAGCTAGATACGTAAACCTGAAGTAATGGTCTGTTTTCTTCTACAAGGGACTCTCACTTTACCTGACACAAAACTGCATATAATGATTAAGATCATTAGCTTTTTTCAGCATTTTCACATGTGAATAGAGACCTGGTCATCAATGGTAGTACTGGATAATCTTAGAGGTATTTTGCAACTTTTGATTCTCATTCTATGAATCTATGATTTATTCAATATTAGAGGAAGAATTAGCAGCTTCATGAAGTAGTGCTACTCTACAAGAGGAAATTGGTTCACTGCTGGACTTCAGGTAAAATCAGGCCCAAGTGTGTGTTATCATGAACAGGGCTGAAGTATGTTACCTTCATAACGTCAAACTTGCCTGCATAGGTTTAAAAAGATTAGGGTTTAAATTGTTAGCAAACCTCTGAGATTCAGTGAGCTGCAACTTACTTCTTGTGAGTAATGATTTTAATTTGAAACATTCTGCGTAATTTCTGTTGTTCAAACTCAGAAGTTGGTTTCAAAAGTGTGTAGGTTTGAAAAGAAACAATATTACAGTCATCCTTATATTCATATCTGGATAGCATATAGAGTTGCAGTGCATGAGATGAATCAAAGCAGATATCAATAAGGAAGCTGCAATATAAGAATAGAGATTTTGGATTTTCTATCATCTAGCATTTGTGTAAAAATAATATCTGGTTTAGGAACAAAATGAGGTTATTGCAAATGAAATCACTTGATTGGGATAAAAGAGGATCTGTACTTTTTTTTTTTTTTTTTTTTTTTTTTGTCATTCTAGAATTTGTCTACTTATCCAGAAGCAGGCATGTTATCTTGATATCATAGTGTGTGACATTCCAGCTAATAGTTAATAGCATTAGGATTCAGTACAACACTACATTAAGGCGAAGACAAAGCATGCAGATTCATGTTTTTAGTGAGGATCTTTTCTGCCACATGTGCTCTTCCATCAGCAGTTGCTGTAAAATTTGGTCTACTACTCAGTCTGATTAGAGATGCTGTTGCTGAACTCATCAGAAATGAATGCTTTATATTATATCTTGTGTTCTGGTACAGAGGATAGAGATAAGCAGCATCCGCTACTTGTTTGACTTCTTGATCTGTCATAAGGCCAAGCATAACTTGGAATGGTAGAAATGCCATTGTGTAATGATAACTCCATCAGGAAAGATATTTTTTACCTTGATCAACAAATTCTTCCTGCTGGAAGATGTTATTCAGAATGAGAAAATAGACGTGTTTAGTTTTTGTTCAAAACATGCTAGCCTTAATACAAAGGAGGAAAAAAAACCAACAACAAATGAAAATGTACTTCAGAAGAAGAAAACATTATGTGTATGAGTAAAATTGTCAGGTATTCATTTACTGTATCTGCCAAAAAGGACAGTGCATTTGGCTGCATGAACTATTTATATTGGATCAGTTATCTAGCTGTTTTTCAAGGAAAACCAGGAAAAAAATGGTTTTATACATGACTCTGTGACTAGAAACAGGAATAATTGCTAACTAAATAAGTGCTTTTAAAAGCTGTCAGTAGGTTGGTTGTAGGGTTATTTTTCCAGTTTAGCTCACTTATTATGTTCTTTGAATATTTCTTAATGAAATAAAAGAGACATATTTGGAGAAAATAGCTGGTAGTGAAATTAATCTGAAATTTATTTCATTGCTATTCTACTCTCCTTGTGAGAGTACTCTATGCTAATACATACACAATGTCTGTGAATAGAAAGAGTTCTGAAGTTCCATCATTTTTTCAGCTCCATTATTTCTGCCTTATCAATTAAGTAGTATTATCCATAATTTAGGATAGATAGAAAATATAACATAGGTTGGTATTTTTTCACATGATGTTATATCATTTCAGTATTTGGGGGATTTTAAAGTCAACTAGCTTTTAAGGTAAAATTCTTACTGATGGTTCTTGTGTGCTCAGGCTGTACCAAACATAAAACCAATGGCTTTGTCACACTTGGGTTCCACAGGAAGTTTCAAAGCAAAAGCTCAGGCATACATTTGTCTGATTTGCATCTGCCCTGGCTGTACTATAGGGGAATGTAAGGTCTGTGTCCCAGCTTCTGCTGAAACTTGATGATGACGGAACTATGGTTGTATAGATGATTCAAGAATATTTATATTGTTCAATATACTTAGACATATACACATGTCTAGGTTAGTATCTTAAAATCCTTACTTAGGTAATGAGGAAGATAGATTTTGTGAAAGATTAGCTATGTAGATTATTGGCTGAAAGTCACTCTCCTTGAGCTAACAGTTTTGTTGGAGCGCTTTATAGGACCAAGGGACTTCTATTAGGCCTCAAAGTGAAAAGTATGAATTCTGCCTTCTGTGACAGATAATTGAGAAAATTTGTACTCAGAAGTATTTTAGAGTCATCAGCACAAGGCAGGTAAGTCCTGAACATTTTGTTCATCCTGTTTGGATAGATGTGACAGATAACAGAATTGATGTGCTGGCAAGAAATGAACTACGGCACATGTCATATAAACAGATTTATGGTTTGGGGACTTTTTTCTGTTACTGGTCTAAATCTACAGAGATACCAGCAGTTACGTTTTTACTGAGGTCATTCCAGATGTAGTGTCTCCTATTAATTTCCGTGGAAACTACAACTGATGCAAAGAACAGAATAATGATAGAGCAAATTCTTGGCTACCAAGCACTATTTTTCAACACAGTCACAACTATCTGTTGATTCATGCAGATGAGCTGACCAGGGTACTCTTCATTTCATGGTGTGACAGAAGAACACATCCGTCTGGAACGTGGCTTACTTTTCACACTGCTTTTGCCACTGCTGATATGCACCTCTTGCAGCCTCATTGTGCTCACATCCTGTTTGGTTTTTATAAACAGAGCAAGTGTCGATGAATGTCAGTGGGAGCCATTTTCTCCACATGGAGGAATTCAATGACACACCTTTTTCTTCATACGCACTTCCATGTTAGATGCCATTTTGTCAGACTGCCCCTCTGCTCCCATCAGTTACATGGCAACAAAATGTAACAGAGTATTGGCAGGAAGGTTCAGCCTCTACTACCATACCACCACCATCTGTCCATGTCATGGGCCAGCATAATGAAATAGTAGTTTTTTCTTTTGGAACAGCCTTTATATATTATGATTGGGTTTTATTTCCAGAAAAAAATGTAAAAATAAATGCTCCTGAATGACACAGAAGCTATTCAGAAATGCTTTTAGAAAGAATCTGCGCAGGCTCTGGGAATCCCAAGAACTCACAGGAGCATTGTGACTTTCCCAAATGTGTTATCAACTAGCAAAATAATGCTGTTGTTGGAAGAATGTGAAGGTTATCGTGCAAAACATGTTTATATTGTTGAAGTGAGAGGAAATGATGGTAACTCCCAGAGTAAGGGGTGAACTTCCTCTTCTGAATATTCTGACTTTCAGTACCCTCTCCCAATGCAAGATTAGTCCTGATCATTTTCAGAAGAATCAGGAACATTGTTAATGAACAAAGAAGTTATCTTCAAAATTAATAGTCCACTTTTTTGCTTCTTAAGCTTTACATTCCTTTCAGCATGGTTGTTCAAAAATTTTAATTATTTTCCTTTTATTTTTCTCTTATTGAATATGTGTTTCCTCATTGATACTTCTGTCTTTTTACCCTTGAGCCCCAGATCATAACCACTGCTACTTGCTACATTAGCCATTCTTAAAAACTTCATTGTATGATTAGAAACCACCTCTTCTAATTTGGAGAAAGTTTGAGCTAATTGAAACCAGTTCAGATCTTGTTCATGTTGTCTACCCCAGCTCATTACTATTCCCTGTTGTCTTCAAAATAAAGCTTTGATTTCAATTTTTTTTTTCATTATTAACCTGCTTTTTTTGGCTTTGTCTTGGCTGCTCTTTCTAGGACTACTTGGTAGGTATCTCACCACCTTCCTGAGCTGGCAGGCACACAACAGCACAAACACTTAAAGAATACTTTCTTTTGTGCTGCTTCAAATAAATAAATAAAGTATATTCTTCAAAGTCTGCGGTGTTGTTGGATTAGCATGTCCTTTAATATAGAGAAAACAGGTTGATAGAAAGATTATTTTTCACTTTATGTTATGTCCAGTCTATAGTAGACCCAGTTGTGCCCCAGATAACAGAGCCCTGCTTAGAATTTCCATAGGTTCAGATAGTTCAAAGATGTGGATGTCTGAGATCATCAAACCCCAAAACTGTTTATCGAGATATAGATAAATATTTCAATGTAAATGTTAAAATTTAAATGCTTTGGTGATACCAAAGCTTATTGTGGTCATTTATTTATTAATAACTCTTTGGCCCCTTTTGTCTAAGTATTCGTTCAGACCTAAAAGAAAAACAACAAACAAAAAAAAGATTTTTGTTTTTTTCTCAAAAGTGGACTTTTGCCAGTGGAATAGCCTAATACTTCTTTAGCCATCTGTAAAAGAAGAGAAAGATTGTTGTAGATTTGTACATGTGGACTTAGTAAAATGAAGCCTTTGACTCTTATTTTAAATGCAACTGTATAAACCTTGCTGAACTTAGGGCAACTAGCTCTCTTCCAACTAAATCTGCTCTTAGTTTTCCTGGCTCCATCTTAAACTAGAAATGCACTTCATCTCTAAGTATCAAGAGATCAAGAGTCTCAAATCAGGTGAAAGTTTGAACTTTCACAGAAATACTATTTGTAAACCTTTTTTTTTTCTTCTTCTTTTTTTTCTCAGGGAAAGCTTAGAAGTGAAAACTCAAAATGCTCAGTAGTCATAAAGCCGTTAAAAATGCCCCAAACTTACTACTGTTTGAGAACAAACTAATGAGTATTTTTAGTAGATGTACTGCATGCAAAACAGCAACAAGAAAACACTGTATCATAGATTTTTGCTGAAAAGTGATAGTTTAAAAACAGTCTTCTTTTTTACAATATTCTGCTGTAGTATTTATTTCTTTGTTTAAATATAAAGTGATAGAACCTGATATCTCATCCCGAAAACAAATGTTTACAATATTCGTGCACATAAATCTGCAGGGGAAACAAATACAGAAAATTCTCATTAATGCAGTACATTTTCTGGTGATTTTATAGTCTAATTTTCTGTGGTTCCCTACAGAATGAATGCTGTTCAGAAAGCAATTCTATAAAGTACTTTGTGAATAACTATTATCGGCTAATTATTAGAAATTGCATGTTGTTGTTAATTGCATAAATAAATTGTTTTATCTGAAAGCCATTTTAAAAATGTTGGGTGTTTGAAGCATATATGGTTTTGATGTTCCTGTATAAAACATTTAACTGTTTAGCGCAAAAATAATGGCAAGGCCATCATTTATACCATTTTTTAAAATATTTTTAAAGCATTTTTATGCTCTATTGCATTGAAAAGGAAAAGAAAAAAATAATTTCAAAGGTGTTTTTTTTTTTTTTAATTGTTGCCTAATGAATATTCAAATTAAAAACTGTTTTATACTTCTTTATGAAGGTGTTTGCATGAGATTGTTCTTAATTTTGTGGGACTGGCCTAAACTAGAACCTTTAACTCTTCTTGCTTTAAGTTGGTTAAGGAATGCAAAGTGTTTTTTCCTAGCTGCATACGTTGATTATTCTAGCTTTTTATGTACATCTGGGCAAAATCAAGAACTATGGAAGTTTCTCTGGCAGTCATTGTATTCCTTCAACTTTGTAAACTCAAAGATAAACTGAGGTGGCAAGATTGAGTAGGCAGGTGTTTTCCATTGACTTACACTGGGTCAGAATTTTATATTGAGAATCTGTTTGTGCTGTAGATCCAAACAGGCCCTGTTTTTGCTCTGCAGTAGTAAGTTGTAGTGGCACATGAGGAAAATGCTCTTTAGCCAGGAAAAGGTATAGCTGTGCGTATTGCCTTAGCATTTGTGCAAGTATTGAGTTTATGCCTGCTAGTGTAAGCAGTGAACTTGACCTTAGAGTAATCTTGAACTGGGTATGAATGTTGTTACACATTTTGAATGTTGCTAAACCAGGTCTATTTCGTACATGAGAAAACAGGTCAAATCACACAAAAATAATTGGAACCAAGAATAATAAATATATGCAGAGGGCAGAATCTGTTCACATGTGAGTGTCTTTATACAAATTACCTGAACAGCCAATGGTGAGAAATGGGTTCTTCTATCTACTCTGCATCTATTCCTAAGGTAGACATCTGAACTGTGCCTTCTAGACTCACATGAGATGAACATCACTTTTGTAAGGTGAATAAACCATTACAGTGAAGGGTTATGAACAAATCCCTTGAAAGTACATAAGTCACTCCAAAAGTGATGCCTCCTATTATTTTCCCATGGGAATGACAACATCACAACAGATACAAAGAGCACAGTAACACTGTTTGATAGAGAAAATTCTCAGCTACACAACACTATTTTTCAATATAGTCACCATCATTAGCTGATCAATATGGGTGAGCTGGTCAAGAAACTTTTCATTTTGTGATGTGAGATATGTGTCTGGCTTTCTGTAACATGGCTTGTCTTTCACGTTGCATTTGCCGCTGCTGAAACACACCATGTACCACCTCATTGTGCTCTCATTCACTGTTTGGTTTCCATAAACATTTAGCAAGCATTGATGGATGTCAATGGGTGATATTTTTTCCACATGGAGGAATTCAGTTCCACATCTTTGTTTCGTACACATTTCTGTGTCAAATGCCATTTTGTCAGACTGCCTTTCTGCTATCCTCTGTCACATGGCAACAAAATGTAATGGAGCATTGGAGGGAAGGTTCAACCTCTGCTGCTGTACCACCGTCAGCCTCTGATGTCATGAGTCTGATGTCATGAGTCTGATGTCATGTCTCTGATGTCATAATGAAATAAGAGGCATTATTTCAGAGCAGCCCTCTTAATTTCCAAATGTGTAAAGCAAATGCCTGTTACTGGGAACAGCCAACATGGATTTACCCATGGAAACTCTTCCCTCACCAACCCAGTTGCATTTTGTAATCAGATTACTAGCTCTGTGGATAAGGGGAAAGGAGTGGTCACTGCCTGTATTCACTTTAAAAGGTCTGTTGACATAGTTTTATACAATATCATTTTAGTCACATTGATGAGATATTGACTGAATACTGGATATAAAGATAAATTGGCTGGACATGGGGGTTGAATGGTTTTGTGGCTTAGGCTGGCAGGCAGCTAGGTACCACACAACCATTCACTCACTCTTCTCTACAGAGGGATGTGAGAGAACATTAGAAGTAACAAATGTGAAATGTGTGGGTTGAAATAAGGGCAGTTTGGTACGAAAGAAAAAGAAAGAGATGAAAAAAAAATAGAGAAAAAAGGAAAAGGAAAAAAAAAGAATGCATGAGACAAGTAATGCATAGCACAATTGCTCAACATCAGCTTCCCCAGTTTTATTGTTCCATTTGATGTTATATGTTATGGAATATCTCTTTGGACAGGCTGGGACAGCTATCTTGGTTCTATCCCCTCACATCTTCTTGTGTAACTCCAACTTCCATGCTGGCAGGGCAGCATGAGAAGCAAATAAGTCCTTGGCTCTGTGTAAGAACTCCTTAGCAACACCTAAAATATTGTTGCGCTATCATTATTCTCATCCTAAATCCAAAACACAGCACCATACCAGCTACAGTGAAGAAAATTATCCAGCTGAAACCAGGACAAAGGGTTTTGATTCATGTTAGAAAGTCTAGGTTCCCTAGACTTTCTAGGACCCTTTCCAACGTGGACCCATTCCAACAGCTCAACATCTTTCTTATGGTGGGGGCCCCAGGTCTGGACACAGTACTACAGATGGGACTCATAAAGGCAGAGTAGAGAGGGGTAATCAACACCTCTATGCTATAAGATAAATAAATAAATAACAGTTTTGGGGAGGTGGGGAAAATACTAATTGCCATTTAGTAGTAACCACACAGTACTACCTTTGTGACTAGATAGATTTTAGAGAACCAGAAATGCTAAGTGGTATGTCATTCAGGTAGAGGGAAGGAACAAAAACAAAGAGATAGATTAGATAGATAGATAGATAGATAGATAGATAGATAGATAGATAGATAGATAGATAGATAGATAGATAGATAAAACGTGACTATATGCAGCAGAGTTCAGAAAGTACTACTGAACTGGAATCAGTCTGCAGTGCTTGCTGATGCTTTCTTACAAGTTGCCTTCTGGTGTCCTCTGTGCTGATTTTTATGTAAGTCACATTGTAACCATTAAAAATTACAAGGACTTGTAGAATATACCATAAAATGTCATATTACAATTGATGTAATCTACTGCTATCTGGGAATGTTCATAAACTATTACAGTATAATGATGCTTGATAGTAGTGCTAAAATTAATCTAAGGATATCATTTCCACTTAAAGCTCTTATTTTCCAGAACTTATACATCTGATGAAAATTCCTCCTAGGTTGAAACTAGGTACACACAATCCTGACAGTGGAAGGAATTATTTGCAATACATTAATAGAAGAAATTATGATCATTTCTTATGACATTTTGAGATGAGTTTTGCTTTAGTAAAATAAATGCAGCAAGTAGAATCTGGAAGTGATAAATGCCTGCTAGCTTTAGTGGAGATACTCTGAGATGCACAAGACACTGAAATAGCTGTGGGTCACCTGCTTTTCACTAGTTACACAGCGTGAACCAAATTTCCTGTTGTAAAATATTGGCTTGATTTACTATGTCTTTCTTCTTATGTTTACAAAAAATGTCTATGGATTTTTCTTTGTTATTCAGTAATAGTTGAGAACCACAAAGATGTTCTTAATATTTCAAAAGTGATTTTATTTGTTTGAGAATCCTTTTTCCAAGTAATTGAGAATAAAATAATCAATCTACAGGACAAATGAAACTTCGGGGTACTGTTATGGAAAAAACACAGCAATAATTCTGTTGTATTTAGTGAATATTCAACTATTGTACTAAAGGAACATAAAATATCTACAAGCCAACAAATGATGAATATGTATGACTTCCAGTTTGAAAAAGATCTCACCAAATACTGCCTAAAATCAGAATGTAACCTCATCCTCTTCCATTTAGTGGATGAACTTTCATAACTTTTTACACCATCCTAAGTCAGTGAAAAGGAAAAGCATAATAGTTATGACTATATTTGATCCTAGGATCCTGGGTTGCATTAAAAGGAGCATGGCCAGCAGGTCAAGGGAGGTGACCCCCTCTATTCTATCCTGGCAAGGCCTTACCTGGAGTACTGTATCCAGTTCTGGGCTCCCTGGTATAAAAAGACAGGGATGTCCTGGAAGGAGTCCAGCAGAGGGCCACAAAGATGATAAAGGGCCTAGAGCATTTCCCCTGTGAGGAAGGGCTGGGTTACCTGGGTCTGTTCAGCCTTGACTCAGAGGGGATCTTATTAATGCTTACAAATATCTTAAGTGTGGGAGACAAAGGGACACAGCCAACCTCATTTCAGTGGTCTGTGGGGAAAGGACAACGGGAAACAGCCGTAAACTGGAGCATAGGAAGTTCTGCACCAGTATACGAAAGAACTTCACAGTGAGGGTGACGGAGTACTGGAACAGGCTGCCCACAGAGGTTGTGGATTCTCCTTCTCTGGAGATATTCAAGACCTGCCTGGTTGCTTACCTTTGCAACCTGATGTTGGGAGCCTGCTTTGCAGGGGGGTTGGACTTGATGATGATCGCTAGAGGTCCCTTCCAACCCCTACAATTCTGTGATTCTGAAGACACGCGCAACTCAACTTTTAACCAGTTTCTCTCTCCACATCAGGTCCTTTGTTCTTGACGTTGTTTCCCCCTAGTAGATTTTCTCCACCTGGAAGATACAAATACAAAGAGAGAATGAGTGTAAGCAATAGAATTGGATCGCAGTGGTCATTAGAACTCTCCAGGGAAGTTATGTGATGCAGTTCTGTTTCTGATTCAACAAAACAAATTTTTCTTTTTTTCAAAAATATCATTGGACCTTTCTTACGAGCATCCTTATCACAGTTTTTAAACAAACTATATGTGAAATTCTGTCTTTTTTCTTTTCCGAAGTCATCATCATATTTATATTCATTCTGATATAATGATTTTTGTCATAGTATTGCCTGGTCAAATCAGGCAAGATTCACATAAAAGAATCAAGTTGGTTTAAATTATAGTAGGTGAAACTCAAGAAATAAAAATTGTACATAAATATTCACTTAAATTTTGAAAGAACTCTTTATGGTTGTGTTCAAAGCACTGAAGCATTAGTTTTTCCAAATATTTCAGTAAGGATACATAAAACTGATGGAATTTTGAGACCTAATTACAGAGGGAATAGAGACAAAGATTTAAAGCCCAAGTTTAATTTCAGTTACAGGGTGTTTTGCTTATGTGTTCTGATGTTTGTCACCTATACTTCTGAATTTGTATATACAAATACCTTCTATGAAAACCCATGTTTTAAGAAAATATCTTTGTTGCGAGTACATGGAACTTCGATGAAGCAAGTCTGTTAACCTCCATATAATGGTGAATAAGACTATGTACAAAGAGTGACATCCTACATATTTGTAAGACATTATTCTGTGTAATAATAATTGTTTTTAGGGATGACGTTAAGAAAATACCCCTTCACTCTTGTTTCCAAGACTAAGGACTGCAAAATCGTATTTTATACTGATGTGCAAATGAGTTCTGGGAACATGAATATAACATTTAGATATATTTTGATAATCTTTATACATTCTAACTGAGTAGGGTTTGGGAAGCCATGTTTGAACTGCCTAATGAGACAGTAGAGTATGAATTGCATTTTTTGTGAAATCAATTATTAAATTTAAATGTTGGTGAAAAACTAATATATGGATAGCTAAGCATTTAAATAGAGTTCACAATTCAGCACTTGCAGTTCTCTTGTGGGATTTATGTATTTTATCATAAAAATATAACTATCATTTTGTAAGTCTGTTCTTGCTAGTGAAGATGTAACATTAAGTTTAATTGTTTATTATATAGGTTTTAATGACTTGATATGCAAGACAATCTCAGGATTCATTTATCCTTTTTAAAAATTGCATAAATAATAAACCTGTACATCTGCTCTAGAGATAGTAGAGATAATGTTTTATGAAACCATTTATAGTATTTACTCTGACCATCTTTTTCATAGCTTAAATTGAACAGATTTTATCAGCTTCAGAACAAATGTACAATTGTGAGATATGTATACTAGTAACAAGTTTAGCATAGTATGCTGCACAGTGTGCTTGAAAGTTCATGGGAGTATTCAGTGACAGAAGAATTAGGTAGCAAACAGTCTGGTTTAGATTCTACTTTTAGGGAAAAAAAAAAAAAACAAACAACTGTAAAATAGAGGGGCTTCAACCACCCCAATATCTGTTGGAGGGACAACACAGCAAAGAATTAGCAATCCATGAGATTCTTTCCTTCTCCAAGTGATACAGGAGCCAATGAAGAGAGTTGCTATGCTACACTGGATCTTGTTCCCAATGACAAGGAAAGGTTTTCAGGGAATACGAAAGTCAAAGGTAGCCTTGACTGCAGTGGTCATAAAATGGTGGAGTTTAGGATCCTTAGGGCAGCAAGGAGGGCACAGAACAAAATCACAGCCATGGATTTCCAGAGAGTCAACTTCGGCCTTTTTTTAGGATCTTCTTAATAATGCCCTGGGGAATAAGGCTCTGGAGGTAAAAAGGCCATGAGAAAACTGGTTAATTGGATCACCTCCTTCAATCCCAATGAAGATAAAGGAAGACAAAAATGTAAAGAGGCCTGTGTAGATGTGTAAGAAGCTCTTGGCCACTTGTCTGCAGGCAGTGGAAGCAAGGAGAGTAACCCTGCACCAAGAGATCTGGGGATTTTGGTCAATGAGGTACTGAACACAAGTAATAGAATCATAGAATCATAGAATGACTTGGGTTGAAAAGGACCACAGTGACCATCTAATTTCAACCCCCCTGTCACGGACAGGATCGCCAACCACTAGACCAGGCTGCCCAGAGCCACGTCCAGCATGGCCTTGAATGCATCCAGGGACAGGGCATCCACAACCTCCTTGGGCAACCTGTTCCAGTGCTTCACCACCCTCTGAGTGAAAAAATTCCCCCTAATATCTAATATCTAATCTAAACCTCCCCGTCTCAGTTTAAAACTATTCTCCCTTGTCCTATTCCCTGTCAACAGTGTGTTCTGGCATTCAAAAGGTTCAAACATATTTTGGGACACATCAGGAACAGCATTGCTAGTTGATGAAGGGAAGGGACTGTTTCACACTCCTTTGCACTGGTGCAGCTTCACACCAAGCAGTGAGTGCAGATTTGGGCACTAAAATATAAGAAGGACATAAAATTATTAGAGAACATCAAATGTAGGGTGACAAAAACTGTGAAGGGTCAAGAAGCCAAGACATAAGAGAAGCAGCTGAGATCCCTTGATTTGTTCAGCCCAAAGAAGAAGAGACTGAGGAAGGGCCTCATGGTGGCCTACAGCTTCCTCATGACGGAAGTGGAGGGGCAGCACTGATCTCTCTGGTCATAGTAGTAGGACCTGAGGGAATGACATGAAGCTTCATCAGTGGAGGGTCAGGCTGGGTATTGTGAAAAGGTTTTCTTACTGAGAGGGTGGTCAGACACTGGAACAGGCTCCCCAGGGCAGTAGTAACAGCCTCAGCTGTCAGCGTTCAAGAAGCATTTGGACAAAGCTCTCAGACACATGGAACTTCTTGCCTGAGCAACTTGATATACTTCCCTGATAAAATAACCAGTCTAATCACAGAATCACAGAATGGCCTGGGTTGGAATGGACCTCAAGGATCACGAATCTCCAACCCCCCTGCCGGTCAGGGCCACCAACCTCCCCATTTACTAGACCAGGTTACCCAGGGCCTCATCCAATCTGGCCTTGAACACCGCCAGGGATGGGGCATCTACATCTTCTCTAGGCAGCCCGTTCCAGCACCTCACCACTCTCCTGGTAAAGAACTTCCCCCTGACATCCAACCTAAATCTTCCCTCTTTCAACTCAAAACCGTTCCCCCTTGTCCTGCTGTTATCTAACCTTCCAAAGAGTTTACTCCCTTCCTGTTTATAGGCTCCCTTCAGGTACTGAAAGGCTGCAATGAGGTCACCCCGCAGCCTTCTCTTCTCCAGGCTGAATAAGCCCAGCTCCCTCAGCCTGTCCTGGTAGGGGAGGTGCTCCAGCCCCTGATCATCTTCGTGACCCTCCTCTGGACCCTCTCCAACAGCTCTCTGTCTTTCTTGTACTGGGGGCTCCATACCTGGACACAGTACTCCAGATGGGGCCTCACAAGAGCAGAGTAGAGAGGGACAATCACCTCCCTGTCCCTGCTGGCCACCCCTCTCATGATGGAGCCCAGGATACCATTTGCTTTCTGAGCTGCAAGAGCACACTGCTGGCTCATATTAAGTTTGTCATCCATCAGGACCCCCAGGTCCTTCTCTGCAGAGTTGCTCACAAGGACTGCTCTTTCCAGTCTGTATAGATGCCTGGGGTTCCTCCGACCCAAGTGCAAAACCCTGCACTTTGCCATGTTGAACCTCATTCGGTTCACCCGGGCCCACCTTTCAAGTCTGTCAAGGTCCCTCTGAATGGCATCCCTTCCTTCCTCCATGTCAACTGCACCACTTAGCTTGGTGTTGTCAGCAAATTTGCTGAGGGTGCACTCAATTCCATTGTTGATGTCATTTAAAGATGTTAAAGAGCACCAGTCCCAAGACAGACCCCTGGGGGACTCCGCTCGTTATCGGCCTCCACCTGGACATAGAACCATTGATCACCACCCTCTGTCTGCAGCCTTTCAACCAATTTCTTATCCAACGAGTGGTCCACCCATCAAATCCACATCCCTCCAATTTGGAGATAAGGATGTGGTGAGGGACCATGTCAAAGGCCTTGGTCAAGTCCAGGTAAATGACATCGATCGCCTTCCCCTCATCCACTAATGCTGTCACTCCATCATAGAAGGCCACAAGATTGGTTAAACATGACCTTCCCCTGGTGAAGCCAATGGTTGAGAGGGGAGCAGCACATACTGTCTTTTGGGACTTCAGTAGGGCCTTTGACACACTCTTCTGTAATATCTTCATAACAAAGCTGATGAAGTATGGGCTGGATGAGCAGGTAGTGAAATGGATTGAAAGCAGACTGAATGGCGAGGTGCAAAGGGTGGTCGTCAGTTACACGAAGTCTAGTTGGAAGCCAGAATAGAGCAGAGTACCCTAGGGTTGATACTGGGTCCAGTCTTGTTTAATATCCTCATTAATGATCTGAAATTGGGGTAGATGCATTCTTAGCAGACTCACAGAGGACACAAAACTTGGGGGGAAGGACTGACTCATCCAAGAGAACCACTACAGACTGCAGAGCTGGGCTGACAAAATAAAAAAGTTCTTGTTCAATGAGAAGTGCAGAGCGCCGCATCTGGGGAGGATAAATCCCAGGCATCAAGAAAGCTCTGCAGGAGAGGACCTGGGAATTCTGGTGGACACCGAGTTGAACATGAGTCAGCAGTGTGCCCTTGCTGCTAAGAAGGCTAATGGTATTCTTTGTTGCATTAGGTGGAGTTATCACGAGCAGATTGAAGAAAGTGGTCCTTCTTCCCCTTTACTAAGCACTGATGAGGCCACACCTGGAGTACAATGTCCAGTTCTGGGCATGTCAGTACAAGAGAAAGACATTGAGGCCCTGGAGCATGTACAGAGAAGGGCAATGAAGCTGGTGCGGGTTCTGGAACACAAGTCTTATGAGGAGCAGTTGAGGGAGATGAGATTTTTTAGTCTGGAGGAAGCTCAGGGGTGACCTTATCACTCTTTAAAACTACCTGAAGGGAGTTTGTGGTGAGGTGGGGATCAGACTCCCCTCCAACGTAACTAGCAATAGGACTAGAGGGAATGGCCTCGAGTTGCACCAGGGGAGATTCATGTTGGATGATAGGAAATACTTCTTCTCCGAGAGAGTGATCAGGCCCTGGAATGAACTGTTCAGGGAGGTGGTGGTGTCACCATCCCTGGAGCTGTTCAAGAAATTTTATATGTTGTACTGAGGGACATGATTTAGTGTGAAATACTGGTGACAGGTGGACAGGTGGACTCAATGTTAGAGGATTTTTCCAACCTTGGTGATGGTATGATTCTATGATTCTGTGATTTAAACTCAAGAATTATCAAGAAGTGGAGATTGCCTTTGATATTTCTGAATATGTTCTGTAGGTGTTTAGTATAATATTGTCATATCTTTGTATGTACTATGTCTCTGTCAAACATCCAAAACAAAATTATTTATATGCAATTCACTTAGGAGCTTTTGATTTTAATTCTTTATTACATTGCATACAGAAAGGCAGAAAGGTGTGAGAAGTTAAAATGAAACTTCCACGATAGCTCACCAAAGAGGCCTTGTGATATGCTCACATAAGATATTTCCTCTAATAAATATTGGTCATATGCCTTTTGGTAGAAAATGAGCCACAGAGAGATATAGGAGGAGAATTAAATAAAAATGAAAGTGTAAATACGCTGATGATAATTTAATTTTTTTCTAAATTATTCCACCATATCAGGAGCTTCACTTTATCCCCAGAACATTATTGGCAGGGCATGACCACTGACATCTCTTGTTCTGTGTTGCTCTTGTGTAATTGCCTTGTTTCATTGCTTCAGCTTTGGTTGGAAGGCATTAAAAAATTTAGTGAGTGCTGCTACATAATCTTTACTTGGTATCTACTTGCTTTCAAGACTACAGTGATCTCCTGTTTCCTGCCTGGAACTTTTTAATTTTTCACCTGCCTTGTGAAACAGATTCCTAGACAGCTTTAATTATTTAACAAAACCAACAACTTGGTGTTCTGCAACATCAGGGACTTTTGTTAAATAAAATACAACTGAGTAAACATGAGACTCTCATCCTTCCTTGATCTTCCTCTGTTTCTTCTATGAGAAATGAGAATAAATGTACTCACCCTTCATGCTTCCAGTTCAAACATCAGAATAGTTTCTTTATTTTATTATTTGTATTGAGGATTTTTTTTTCCATATAGGGACAAATAGTTCAATAAACTGATGTTTCATTTGAATTTAATTGTAAACAACAGTATTGCTTCTCATGCACTAACAATTTGTCATATGGATATCACACTATGTCCAAAGTTTAGAGCAGACTATTTTTTTTTAGAAGCTAATTCCTCTTTTGGAGATATACTTCCATTTTGTAATTAGAACACTGCCTTCCTTCAGCTTCTGTTGGACATTTCATTACCTAGCTGTGATATGACAGTGACAATTAGATTGGGACAAGTTAAATTGGAAAGCATTAGGTAAAAAAAAGAAAAAAAAAAAGAAATCAGAGACAAATATTCTTCGTTAAGTTATTAAAAGAAATTAGACCTTTGTTTTTGTAATCCTAACCTAAAACATAGGTAGTTCTGGTAGCATTGCTGATTATTTGGGGCTGCTTAGTGCTTTCTGCGATAAAATACTATGCTGGTTCTTACATGCTTTTTCCAGTTTTCCATCTATTCTAGAACATAAGCAAAAGTAGAGCTATAGTGGCTGCTCTGGATACAGTGGTTGAGAATAGGCCTGGGCAGCAAAAATGAGGACAGAGCTTACTACTCCTGTGCCCTCAATTGGCATAGTTGCTGGACCTAAACAAGCATCATTCTGTACAAGAGTGTAGATCAGGGAGCCAGACCCAATTGGAGGGGAACTATCAGGGGACAAAACTGTAATTAGCTGCTGGTGATGGAAAGGTGGAAACTGTGACTGAGATCAGAGCAAGGGTGGGCTAATAGCATCTCTTCTCTGGCCTTCTCATTTTCTTTTTTTACAGAATATTGTAATGGAAAGGGGAAATGAGGTAATATAATAGTGAAGATTTTAGTTTCTGGTTCATTCACCCAGGGTACAAGATTGATCCACTGTCAATTTATTGCAGTAATATAAAAAAATTAAATGTAAATAATGCTTCCATAAAAGTATGAGAAGAGATCACAAAAGCAAGTAACTAATAAATGCCGCTTATTCTTCTTACTGGCAAACTGCAGAAGTATTTTGTCCTCATTTTCTTCTCACTGCCATTCCAGCTCCATCCTCTCTAATGATCTCCCTGCTGCTTTGGCTCTGACTGCTCCAAGCCACATACAAATGTTTTCTTTCTTTCTCTTATCAATACTACCCCAGGACATAGCTATGGTTATTAAGAAGTACAAACTCTGCTGACTTATGGGTTTGCACATATTGAAAAAGTACAAAGTAGCGGTACATTCCCCCTTTCACCTAGCCCAGAATTTTCATGAGATACAGTAATTTTAAGTCTGAAACTCTGGCAGTGTGTATTTACGTGGAGAACCAGAACAAAAATTTCTGAACACCATCTATACTTTATTAATTTTTAATCATACACACACACACACAAAAAAAAAAATGCTTGATTTAGGAAAAGAAATTTCAGGCTTTGGACAAAGGATTCTCTGTGATCCTCACACTTCTCTATGTGCATGTATGTTTCTATGTAAAAATATGTAGGGAAATATACTTGCTCTGCAGAGAGGTGCAATGTGTGTCTTAACAGGCATTCACTGAAGGAAAGTCAAGGATTCTGAATTGTGGGAAATCTTGTGGTCACACCTTGCCAAACACACTCATAAAATCAGACTTTTTGTTTCTTTATCTCAGAGCAAGACACTTAAGGGATTGCGGGATTGAGAAAGAATTACAGAATCAGAATTGTTTGAGTTGGAAGGGACATTTAAAGGTCATGTAGTCCAACTCCCCTGCAATGAAGAGGGACATCTACAGATAGATCAGGCTGCTCAGAGCCTGGTCTTGCATGGCCTTGAATGTCTGTAAGGACGGGGCATCCACCACCTCTCTGAGCAACCAGTCCCAGTGCCTCAGCACACTTACTGTAAAAATATCCAGTGTAAATCTCCCCTGTTCTAGCTAGAAACCATTTCCCCTTGTCCTGTCTCAACAGACCCTGCTAAAGAGTCTGTCCCATTCTGTCTTATAGTCCGCCTTTAGATACCTAAGGCCAGATCTCCCTGGAGCCTTCTCTTCTCCAAGCTGAACAGCCCCAGCTCTCTCAGTCTGTGCTCGTAGGGGTGGAGTTCCATGCCTTGGATCATTTTTGTGGCCCACCTCTGGAAGCCCTCCAACCTGTCTGTGTCTCTCCTATAATGAGGACTCCACATCTGGACAGAATATTCCAGGTGAGCTCTCAGTAGTGCAGAGTAGAGGTTCAGGATCACCTCCCTCAACCTGCTGACCATGCTTCTTGTGATGCAGCCCAGGATACAGTTGGCTTTCTGGGTGTGAGGGCACATCGCTGGCTCATGTCTATCTTGCCATCCACCAGTACACCCAAATTCTTTTTGTCAGGGCTGTGCTCAATCCTTTCATCCCCCAGCTTGTACTGGGATTGCAACAACCCAGGTGCAAGACCTTGCACTTGGATCTGTTGAATCTCTTGAGATTGTCCTGCACCAACTGCTCAAGCCTGCCTAGATCTTTCTGTATGGATCCCATCCTTCAGTGTGTTGACTGCACTGCACAGCTCAGTGTCATCCGCAAACTTGCTGTGAGTGTACTTAACTCCACTGTCAGTGTCATTAATAAAGATGTTAAAAAGCATTGGTCCCAGCACTGCATCTTGAGAGACACCCCTTGTCACTGATCTCCTGGAAACTGAGCCTTTAACCAGCACTCTCACTACAATCTTGCAACCAGTTTCTCATCCATGGAACAGGCTACCCATCAAATCTATATCTTTCCAATTTGGAGAGCAGGATGTTATGAGGGGTCATGTCAAAGGCCTTACTGAAGTCCAGATAGATGACATCAGTGGCTCTCTCATTATCCACAGGTGCAGTTACACCATCATAAAGAGCCACTAGGTTGTTCAGGCAGACTTGCCCTTGGTGAAGTCATGCTGGTTGTCCTGTATCACAGCCCTTTCTTCCATGTGCCACAGCATAGCTTCCAGAAGGATCTTCTCCATGGTCATTCTCAGCACAGAGGTGAGGCTGATATATTGGTAGTTCCCTTGTTTGTCCTTTTACCCTTCTTAAAAATGGGTGCAATGTTTTCCAGTCACCAGAGACTTCACCTGACTGACACGACTTTTCAAATGTTGTTGAGAGTGTCTTGGCAACTACATCAGCCACTTCCCTTAAGACTCTGGGATGCGTGTCATAGGGACCTAGACTTATGGGTGTGAAAAATGTCAGATGCTTCTTCTCTTTTGAGTCTACTCTGTTGAGTAAGGATTGAACTGGATAATTAAAAATAATATTTAAATACATAAAGAGAAGTTGGCAAAAAGAATGTGGTCTTTTATATAAAGTGTTCCTTAGCAGGGGGTGAAGAGATTTGTTTGCCAGTGTAATAAAATTGTAAATGAAAAGGACTTCCTGTCAAATTAAGTTGGAAAGTTGGCCAGTTCAAGTGGAGATGCTTGAGATTTCTACCCCAACATTTAAATTTTGCTTTGTTAACCTGACACACATAAAATATCCCTTTTTTTAAAAAAAAGAATGGGATTTCTGTAAGGGAAGGGTTATATTTAACCATGAATCACTGTCAATTTATTACTTTATTGATGTTATTTTATAATAAGCTTATGAATCAAAATGCTACGTTGATAAATAGGAAAATTACAAACACTTTCTTTTTAAATTCTGGCAACTTTCCAGCTTGTCATTATAGGTAGGATTATCAAAATGCTTCAGCCTTGGGCTAATGCTCCCATTGTCATCAATGCTTGTCAGCCAGAGTGGGCCTCACCTACTTCCTTTGTTTTTGTAGGAGACAGAATGATTCAGATGCATCATTTTTTATTCTTTTCACATACTCATTTTAGTATTAGCCACATACTCAAAGTGTCAGACATGGAAACTGGAATATACATGTACTTATAATAAACCCTCTGGTAATGCATAATTTGCATAGACTAGTCATGTATAAATGCCCATATAATGGTATATAAGAACCACTGCAAAGACTAAAACTGCCTTTCCATGCCACTACACTCATTACTTAAATTTTGCATACCATTTTCAGAGAAGATTCATACTGTAGAATTCAGAGCTTGTTGAAAAATGCTGGTGGCACAGAGCTATAGCTCTCGCATTGATCCTCTTTCTTGACAGGCTCTAGATGCCCAAGTTAAGCCGTTGACTGATTGTTATTGACACACTGCAGATATGAAAGAAGCAGATATGCCTCTCCAGGCAGAGGGACCCATGAGCTGGAGCAGAGAGACCCTCCCAAAAGAATGTAATGAATGGCAGGCAAAGCTTCAGTTGCAATTTGCATTGTTCTATGTATTATTTACTTTTTTGTAAGGCTAAATCCCAAGGAGAGGTGAAATCTGCTGTTTTACATAGTGCATACATCTCTCTTCCAGGGTGTAATGAATATTTCTTCATTGGAGAGGCTGAAAAAATACAATGTCATCTCCTAACAGACATGGCTCAGTTTGGCAGGCATAGCATATCTCTGGAATCAACTGAGGAATATCCAGGAGGCAGAAGTGTATTGCATTTATTGCTGGGATTATTATTTCTTTCTTCTTTTTTTCTTGAAATAAATAGGAAGGAGGATATTTTATATTTAAAACAAAGTTGTAAATTTAAAACAACCTCTCTCCATAATGAATTGTCAGTTACTTATTGATTTTTTTGCCACAGTCTATAAACATTTCAAATTAACTGTGTCTTGTCATGCTGTTATCCTGCTTGAAGGTAATGTTACCATGAACCCTTCCAAAGCCACAAGCAGGGGCCATTGCTGAGGCATTTTGTGGGGCAAGGAGGCTACCACCAGCTCTTTTCCATGGCACCCAATCATGCTGGGAATACAGAAGCAGGAAGGGAGCAAGGGAGCTACAGATTTGTTTCACTTACTCTTCTTCACTCTGTTAGCTTATCATTTTTGTCATTTTTGCCCTTTCCTTCTTCCCTGTACCCAAGGGGTCAGAATGTGAAAAGCGCTATATAATGTAAACATCGCTGTGAAATAGCTAATTTGCCACAGTGGCAGGGGGTCTCTTTGCTACTCCTCTACCTCCTTTTTCTTTCAAACATTTGACAGCACTTCCTCCTCCTGCCACCTCCTGACCTGAATCAGGGACACAACATGTGATCATTTGTTCATCAATTATGTAATATCAGCAGGACAGGAGTTTTTCTGGGGTTTCAATCCCCCCGCCCTTTTCCTCCAATCCTTTCTCTCTCCTAAAATTTTAGCATAAGACAAGGAAAAAAAAAATCAGAACCAAGCAAGTCTTGTCTGAAAACTGAATGCATTTACGGGAGGATCAGGAATGACTGAGAGTGAGCAGAAGAAGATGGATGTTTGTGTTTTGAACCTTTATGATGTGTGAGTGCTTATTTCCATGTACTGTCAGCACTGAGTCAGTGCTAACTCTTCGTGCCAGTTCTTAGCCCTCTAGTGCCTGAGTTTTGTCACATCCACAGCTCTCTTTCTTTCTCCCGTAGCTTTTATGTGACCTGCTAGCTCATAATATTCCACACGCTGAGTGTCAGCTGAGTCCAAACAAAGAGACCTTTCTACTCCAGCAGAAATTCGTTAAAGTCTCCAGCATCAGAATTTACGGCAGCTCTCTTTTGAAATGCTTGACATTTCCTCACAATTTCTTAGATATACTTGGTGGGTAAAGTGCGTCATCTTTGTTTGAATTTATCACACATAATAAGCCATTTTCTCCCAGTTTAATGTCATCCCCTCGGTAACCAAGAGGTCGGAGGCAACAACGCAAAACCAGCAAATTTGTCAATGGAATGTGTAAAGCTTAGTATAAATTTATCTTGTCCTAATCCCTTGGCCCCTTTTCATACCATGATTTTTCATATGCATATGAGAATTTTCAGAGTATTGGTTTCTCACACATTTCACTGCTCATGGACAGAGCTGAAATACAGGCTGAACTGTCAACTTCCATCAAGGCAAATTAAAAAAAAAAGGGGGGGGGGGGGGTTCCATACAGTAAACTGTGTTTTACCCTTCCAACCTCCATTCTCTTTGAAGCTTAACAGTGTTCCTTGTATATTTTTTACTTGCATACAGCTTGTTCAATTCCTTGCTGAAATAAAATAAGTTAAGTCAATCATAAACATTTTATCCCAATGAACTGCAGTGGGTTTCCCTGAGGCCCAGACATCCTGTTTTCCAGAATCCTGATTGAAAAATGCAAAAGAAAGGAGAAGAATCTCTGTTTATGCTTCAGGTCATCCAAGTAAAGACTTCAGATGGTGGTAAAACTCACAGTCCTGTTTCCGTTTCCACAGTGCTCTTTGCCTGCACTAGATGTTGCAATGACATTTCGAAGTAAAGACCTCCATTGTAGAGATTACCTGGCTGTTTATTCTGAAAATAACTTTGAAACTTCAGGCTTGTTTCTTCTTAGAAATTGGGAAAAGGTCAGTACATTTATTAAAGGGATAAATAACTGAAGTTAACTCTTAAAATAAGACATCCCTGCAGACATTTACTGTAACCAGGAGTTACATTGGGTTTTATTAGACCAATTTTGTGTGTTAAAGGAAGCCTGTGATACTCCTGTAGTCCTATGTTTAGTGTAAAAGGAACAGGAATAATTAAAAAAAAAAATCATGCATTTTTTTTTCTAATTTATTAATTAAGAAAAATGAATTTCACCTTTGATCAGAATGGAAGTATTAATTTAATAAATTTAATAAAATTGTTCAATGTAAATGAAGACTCAACCAGAGTAAGTTCATAAACATGGATTTATTAATGCAAATTCCAATAGCATTAGAAAAGCAGGAACATAGAATCATAGAATCATAGAATGGATTGGGTTGGAAGAGACCTTTAAGATCATCTAGGTCCAGCCCCCCTGCTATAGGCAGGGACACCTCCCTCCAGACCAGGTTGCTCAAAGCCCCATCCGCCTGGCCTTGAATGCTTCCAGGGAGGGGATAATCACTACCTCAGTGGGCAACCTCTTCCAGTCTCACCACCCTCATAGTAAATAATTTCTTCCTAATATCTAGTCTAAATCTACCCTCTTTCCAGTTTGAAACCATTTCCCCTCATCCTGTCACTACTTGCCCTTATAAAAAGTCCCTCCCCAGCTTTCCTGTAGGCCCCTTTCAGGTATTGGAATGCTGCTAAGAGATCCCCCCGGTACCTTTTCTTCTTCAGGCAGAAGAGCCCCAACTCTCTCAGCCTGTCCCCATAAGGGAGCTGCTCCAGCCCTCTGATCATCTTTGTGGCCCTCCACTGGACCTGCTCCAACAATTCAACGTGCAGCTCTAACACCTGAGAAGCATCAGGTATGTCAATAATCTCATGTTATAATCTGGAAGAATTAAACCAAACAATGGAAAGAGTGGGGAGGCTTGGGTGTTGATTTGGTTTTGAAGTGGTTTTTTTGTTTGTTTGTTTTCTTGATTGTTTGTTTTTATGTAGGCAGTATCCCTTTAAATGAACAACAGCTGATTATTCACAGTAACTTATAGTAGATAGACCTCTTCTGCTATATAATTGCTAGACCTCAAATATGTTCTGCGTAATCAGAAATTGCGTATTATATGGTTTTCTGTTGGGAACTGCAGAACAAGAATGATAAAGTATCATTTCCCTAGTAATGGTGAATAGAAATTGGGTTGGAGACTCCTGTGTCCAGGTTCTCTGTTAATTTCCAGTCTGTTATTGATAGGCACAAAATCTTGTCAGGGCTTTCCTTACAGCCTTATAACGTTTCAGTCCATGGCCCTTCCTCAAGATAGGAGGAAAAAAACAAACAAACAAACAACAACAACAACAAAAAAAAAACCCAGCCCATTCTAAAAGGACACTTGGTGGAGAAATCACAGAACTATTTTCTTTGGATTCTTGATGATTCTTTTTGTCATGCAGTTCTTTGATGCAGTTCATCTAGCTCTGCTCATAGACTCTTGCATAGCATGTTTTTGTATTTAAAACCAATGAAAGGAAGCATTTATTTACACAGAATTTTGCCATCATGGTATTTTCAGTAACTGAGGTCACTGAGATAATTTACTGGAACTAAGAGTAGAAAAGGCCTGCATCATATTTTGACTACCAACAACATATTTGACTATGTAGTCAAAACTAGTGATAGTCAAATTTAACACATCAGGAGAAAAAACATTTGTGTTTGGGCATGAAAGACTGTAATAGTAATGACTAGTAGTCAAATGCCTAAAGAGAGTTTCATCCTTTCCTGCAGCACGGGTTCTTACATCTACAATAAGGGTGACTGACAATTAGTATCATCTGTTCTGCAAGTCTGGCTTTGTTGTTTAAGATCAGTATACAGATCCAAGTTTTGGAGATATGTTAGGTCTGCATTTTCTGCTTTGGAAAGAAGTCTGTAATATCTAATGGAAAAAAATATATCATTTCACTTAAATATTTAAATATATCTAAGAAGACTAACACTATGGTATTGTTGGTAAATAATTTTATGTTAATCTCCAGAAATGACACATTTCACCAAATAAATATTATGCATAGCATTGTATGAAATAAGCAAACAAAAGTGAAGAGAAGAAAATTTAAGTAGCAGCCAGGAGTAGTCAGTTAAGAAGCTATTATTTGATAACTTTTACAGTATAATTACTCATTTTCAGTACAAACATCAACAGCCTTGTGGATATATCTGCTGTGGGAAAGGCATTTGGAAACTAACAATGTGAATTTAATTAATGTAAGGAAAATTGTGTTGACTGGTTTGGGAAAGGGAGTTAGTAAATGAGTGGGAGTCTGGGTCAAGTATGAGGCTTCATGTACCTCACCATACATTTAATTCTATGCTATTACTTGTATGATCTCTTAATAAGTTGCTTTGTAGACAATGAAACAGAAAGCATTCCAAGGGGAAAGCAATGGAAATGCATCCAGAGGAAAATACAGTGCCTTGCTTTGCTTCTTTTGATAACTGTTTAGATTCATTCATATATGCATTTGGTATATATGCTCCAGAGAATTTGAAACTACTTTATTTCCACAATTTCAACCTACAATATATTTTTTGTAATGCAGGTATAGTATCCAGAATAACTCACAAAAGAACAGTGAAATCTTCAGAGACGATGATTTTAAGAAAAGCAAATATTCAATTCTGAAGACTAGAATATGGTCATTGTGGAAAAGATGTGTAGTGGTCATTAACGCGGTAGAAATGACTATTGTGATAAATGTCTTATATAGAAAATAAAGCAAACACTACTATGTGGGACCATCAGAATTTAATAAATAATAATAAATAATTTATCATCATTATTATATTTGGAGGAGGAGAGGAAAGTATCAATTTGGGATTGGTTCTTAAAGATAAGTGGTTGTTTTTTAACTTCTTAAAGCATGGTCCAACCTGGTCCTGAGAAATTTTTCTCTTTTTCTCAAAATAGCATGTAAAGATATAGATACAGAAGAGTATTCACTTTTTATATTTGAGCCCATTTTCTCCTTTCTTAATAGTCTTTTTTTTCTTGCTGTAGAATGAGCATATTTAATCAAGTGGCATTGCCTATGTGAACAGGTTTGCACAGCATTATAAGTAGTGCACAGTTATCCATATTTCATGCCAACATTTTGTTGCCTGCAATTTGTTAATATTTTGTAACATAATTGACTTAAAATAGGTAAGTACAACGGGAAATTCGCCCAGAGGCTTGCAAATCCAATGGTAGCTTTCTGGTATTTTTTTACTGATGGATAATTTTTGAAGTTATGCAGAGCAATAGTTGCCAGGTGAAACAGTCATAATTAAGGTATTACCATGCACATTTCCAGGTCTTATTTTTTTCCCTATGTTCTGCCAACTTCTTATTGTTTTCATTGCTTATTTGTTTTTCCCAAAGCTATCAGGAGGAGATCTTAGAAAGTAGCAAATATGTCAATGCATTCCATAATGTGATCATAGTAGCACAGACTGCTGATGACACTGTTGAGGTTGTGTATATTTTCACAGCTATTACAGGAGGACAGAGGCATAATGTGTGAAGAAACTTTCTAGTCCTGCTCCTGCTAGCTTTGGTTGCATTTGGGTTCCTCTGGAAGGAGTTTCAGAAACAAATTTCAAACATTTTGGCACTATCCACTGCACAGAAGTAACTTTGGAAAATATATAATTGATTGATTGTCAAGGAGGTCAAATATAGGGTCACTGTGAAGAAATGGATCTTGACCTCACTTTACATCTGAATTCCTGTCAAGTTACCACAGTCAAAGGTAAAGTTCTTTTCAAAGCCTCAAATATGTTTTCCTTTCTCTGTTATCTAATCGAAGGTGGAATTTTCTCTTGTGATTTTCTCATGGTTGTGTCATTCTGTAGTTCTGTTACTCATCATGTACACAAGCAGAGTCTTAAATCTGTGGCCCTTATACTGAAATTGATTTTTCAGTAAAGATAGAAACTGCTGTATTCCACTCACATAGTAGAGAGATTTCTATACAGAAAGTAGAAATGTGCTACCCTTGCAGTATGTTGTATTTATTGTCTATTCACATCATTTTGTGGCTAGTGTGAAGATAACCACTGTCCGCTGGAAGACTATTGCAGTTGTACACGCTCAGGCAGATGAATTACAAATAGCCTACTGGATATTTTCAAAAATAGGTAATCTGTTTGATCTTTATTATTGATCTTTGTTATTATTTCATCACATTATTTGTATCATTATTATTTTAATTATTCTATGATTCTGTGATTCTATTTGATTTTTCAAAATTTCTCAGTTGTTTATGGTTTTTTTTTTTTCTGTAGAATTTAGTGTGTATATTGCAGTTTCAGAGGACTAGATTAAGTTAGTTGTTCTGTGCTGTTTACTTCAGCTTACACTGAAGTACTTAGGAGTTTGGTCTAATTAGTTCATCAAAAGACAAACTGGGAGGTGACTCAGTTCCAATGTATAAGAATCTTCGGAGGGAGAAAATGCCAAATGTAAGTTCTTTAACCTAAAAAAGAAAAATATGACAAAAGCTAGTGGATGAAAGCAACCAGAACATAAATTTGAATTAAAAATACAGCATGCTTAAGTGGCAGTGAAAGTACTGGGGGAAATGCTGGACTTTTCATTTTCTGATTTCTCTAGATATAAACTAGTGTCTTTTCTGGAAAACAGAAGACTGGGTTGTGTTTCCAGCATGGACAGTGTCTGTAGCCTCAGAGGATCTTTTAGTACCTCTGAACTTCTGTTCCAAATCTGCAAAACAGAGAATAAGTAACATGAGGTTTTTTTGCTTTTTCTAAGAACAATGTGCCCATCTTGTCTATTTAAAGTGCATTTAGTCTTCCAGGAGGGAGTGGTCTTTGTTCTATGTGCAACTAGCAAGACAGGAGCCATGCTCAGCTTCATCTGGGAAATCCAAGATCCAACTACAAAGCTTGTGCTTGTGTGATGTCATTTGACAGTAAGTCTGAGAGTACATACTCTGCACTGTTGAGGTCTCACCTGTAGTACTGTCCAGATGTGGAGTCCTCAGAACAAGAGGGACATGGATAGGTTGGAGCACATCCAAACAAGGGAACACCTCTCCTGTGAGGACAGGCTGAGAAAGCTGGGACTCTTCAGCCTGGAGGAGAGAAGGCTGCAAGGTGATCTGTTAGTGGCCTTTCAGTATCTAAAGGAGAGCTCCAAGAAAGAAGGGGACAGATTCTGTAGCAGGGTCTGTGGTGATGGAACAAGGGGAAATGGCTTCAAGCTCAAAGAGGGTAGATTTAGGTTAGATATAAGGAAAAAATATTTTACAGCAAGGGTGGTGAGACACCGGAACAGGTTACCTAGTGTTGTCGTTGATGCCCTGTCCCTGGAGACCTTCAAGGCGAGGCTGGATAAGGCCCTGGGCAACTTGATCTAGCTGTGGTGTCCCTGTTCATTGCAGGGGAGTTGGACTGGATGGCCTTCAGAGGTCCCTTCCAACTCAAAGTATTCTGTGATTCTGTGATTCTATAACAGGGATAAATTTACTGCCTTGAGACATGGGATCATCAGATGATTCCTTCTGGCCTTAAACTCTTTGAATCTACCCTTCATATCTAGCCAATACTCTATGTTTACTTATCTTCCACTTTTCAACTCCTCCATCCCCCATTCTACTTAGAAATATCTTTACTGCTTTATTGCATTCAGAGTACTTTAATAAAGTTAGGATAGACCCTAGGTAAAACAGGAAATGTGCCTTCCTGAGCTACAAAGTTATTAACTGGTAAGGGGTGAGAAGTGACAGCGGAGGAGAGGGAAAAGACACTAAAAAATTTGATTTAATGAACTTCAGATTTATAGATAGCAAGAAGTCAGAAGTAATTAAGTATTACTCTGCATCTATTACTAAATCCTGTAAGTGACTGTCAGCTCAGAAAATATGCTGGCATTTTTAGTAAATGAAATTAAAACAGAAACTTAAATAAGATGCTGAGAATAATCAACAAGATCATGCTGTCATACAAGTTATAGTAATGGTACCTTTCATTCTTCTCTGGGGTGCTGTCTTTTCCTTCTCCTCAGCATATGTGCCCCAGAACAGAGATCTCGAATCTATATAACATTAATGCTGTTTAACTCTGATTGTATGATGAACTGATTCACCTGCCAGTATTGTCAGTTAGACCTCTCATAAATATTTCCTCCCCTTTGGGCACGTTGCCTTATAGAGAAGAATATAGTTAACAGTTTAATAGATAAAGGGGAAAGAAAAGGCTCTGATCATGGTTTAATAGGGCAGATTTCCATGAAAAAAATCCATGAAAATTATTTGTGTTTTGCCCTTACCATCAAGTATATTTTCATTTCAAGGGGAAGACAGGAAACATGAAGAAAAGATGGATTCGTATCTGAGAGTGGAACAATCATATTTTTTCCTTGAAGTCCTGAATATATGACCACCCTAGGTATAGAAAAATGCCTCTGCAAGTGTTTGTCCTGGCTTTATTTCGAAGCTGCTTTAAGCTGGTGACTTTTTATCACTATTTGTAGGCTTGGTTTCTCAATATACTTTGACAAATGCAAATCAGAGTATATAAAAGCTCACAAAAAGAATTACAGTAAAGCAGAGAATCCTCTATGTGTTATTTCAAATTTTATCATGACAGCTTGCCAGCAACTTCCTCCTGTGAGTCACAAGTGTCAGTTTACTCTTCACTGTCTGCCTGAATGTACATATTGTTTAGGTGTGAGGAGGATTAATTTAATAGGTAAATTTAACAGCACAGAATTTATCAATAAGATGCAGAAACCATAGACATTTCAGAAGTACAACTTAAAGAGAAGTTAGTATCATCAAATAATTATGTTTTTATCATTCTTATATGTCTTTCTAGATATTTTCCTCTGAACCAAATCTGTAGTCAAGTTGAGAAAGGATGGAAAATGAGGAGATAATAAAGTGGAAAAGATGCTATTTGTACATACAATGTTACGGAATTACAGAAAAATTTTCTACATGTCATATATCAGGCAAAACTGAACTTCTCAAAAATATGTCAAAGTTTTTATCACAGCAGAACCTATAGTTTGGTTTAAGAAAGAAAAAAATCAGAAAATTAAATTACAACTTAAAAATGTAAGTAACAGTAGTGGAAAAATAATTCTCAACTATAAGTTGATCTAGCCAGCAACAAGTTGGGACTTTGCTTATTAGAAACAGAAGAATAAATAAATAAATAAATAAATAATAGAAGAAAAAAAAAATTAGAGGGAGAGGGGAGAGAGGCCCAGGTCTCCCAAAATCAAAGAATCCCATGTGAAAGAAGCACACTGATATCTTTCTTGACTTTGCTATCCTATACTCCATTGACTGTTAATGAAATAAAATAATTCAATAAAATAAAGGATCGGAAAAATTGAATGTTTTAAGTGCATCTGAAAGACCACTTGTATCTTGTGTCAACTGCCCCTCACACACCTCTCAGGACCCTGTCAAAGTCAGTATGTGATGTGTGAACTCTTTTCAGCCTTGACACGCTAGATATACCAGAGACAGTTTGATGTATTTGCAATAAAAAGGAGACTGCAGCAAGCTTGGAACCAGTGAAATTTACTGTTGTGAAAATGATGGCATTTTGATCTTGTGCAAGCCTCTAGCCCTGCCCTCATCATCCAGAATAGCAGAAAAACAGTTGCTGTATCAGGTTTATAGAAGCTTTGGAAAGCGTCTGTAACTTCTGCATTCTGTAGTCCCAGGCAGACTACTTTTTGTGAGAACCCTCCTTGACTCAAAAGTAAACTATTGTATACCTATATTACAGGCTATCCAGGAGCTTCAAGTAGTGTTCACCAATATTTATTCTGAAAATAAAAAATAACATGAAGATCTTACAGAGGAAAAAATACAGGATTTATTCTCAATTTTCCCCACATAAACATATAGTAAACTAAAAACAAACCCACAAATAATAAAAATGTTCTCTCTTTGAAAGCACTTATATTTACCAGCTCTACCAGGTAAATATAAGTAAGACTATTTGAGATTCTATTAGCTATTTTCTACCAAAAAAAAAAAAAAAAAAAGCCTCCTGTTTCAAAATCCAGTATTCCACTGTGATTTTCCACACAGGTATCCACAGGCTGTGAAATCCCGAATCCTGCTTCAACCCTTGCATGACAAGATTGGTATTAATCAAAGATTAAGATATTCCAGAAAGAAAAAAAAGCAACAGATTTGATGCCACTGATTAAGGCCAGATGCTGCTATTTCTAATCCTTCTGAGTAGTACCTTAGGCTGTGGAACGAGTTGTAAGATGGGATGACAATTCAGTTCTTGTTCTTAGGGATGATCCTTAATTTTAATACCTGCAGTCTAGAGAAAGAATAGAAAACAATTACTGAATAACTAAGTAGGCTATGAAGGTTTGACTGGCGGAAAAAATGGCAGTTTAGTGCCTACTACATTTTCTGTCTTTGGGAAAAGAGAAAAAATGTCCAGAAAAATTCTAGCTTTGCTTTCAATAAATATTAGTAATATTTTAGCCATGACTGGTGAAGTTTTTCAAATCCATGTCCAGCACTGCTGCCTTGGATTTTGAATGTATTTTGTGTACTGGCCATGTAAATAATTCCTTGTTGGTGATAAACTCAGCTGCAAAGCACCAGAGCAACTTACATCTCCCGAATTCACCAAGAAACAGGGGTGCAATTTCAACAAATACTTCCAAAGGATTTTCTGAATTCATAGGTCATTGAATAAGGAGACTCCAAGTTCTGCTTAATTTCTAATTTTAGGTTGTCCGTATGAAGTGCTGCGGTTAAACAGCTGAAGAGCATGAACCATCAAGTAAACACAACTCAGCATTTTAGTAGAAATGTCAAATTAGAATAGTAGGATGTGCACAAGCTAAGAAGAAATTCTTTTTGTTTAATTAAAAAATCAATTATTGTTATTAGTGCTGAATGTGATCTGTAATTATTGAAAACCTTTTGAAAATTTTACGGATAATGAACTGGCAGCAAAAATTGGAGATCTCTCAGTTTAGAGCAATGTAAAATATCAGTGGCTAAAAGGGGAAAAGAAATGCCTATAATTGAAAAATGTAGAGGTTCAGTCAGTGCAATGTAGAAGTAACCCACAGATGAGCATCACCTGCTTTAGATCCTGCTGCAATAGATGTTGTCAAAAGCTTTCAGTAAAAGCCTTTTTTGAAACAAGATTTGTTGCTCATGGTAATATTTACCTGTAAACATTATCTTACTCATTTTCTTATGCCATCAGAGCTGTAGCTATTTTTATATTTATACAGTGAGTATACGAGAACTCTACAGGAGCAGGCAGTGGTCTATTAAAATATTTGCTGCCCATAAGTAATATTGTCTTTGGTAGGAACACTAGAAGTGTTCTAGCACTGAAGGTTTTCCATCTCAGGGGACAGTGACCAGCTTTTCCAAATTAGTGAAAGTTCAAGGCATAAAACTGTTGTATAGTTTTCCTCGCTTTCTTACATGATTTCTTTTTCTTTTCTTTTTTCTTTTTTTTCCCTGTGCATCCTAATGATAATCAGGGAGTGATTTAAAAAAAGAAAAAGAAAAAAGAAAAAAGAAACAGCAAAGTAATCTGCTTAGTTTGGGATGCCCTAGTCTTTTCCTTCATCATAGGAAAAGAGAAAACTTTTATCTTGGTGATGGGTAGAGGACTGCAAGAAGATGCAGAAGATGATAGTTTCATGAAAATTTATTTGTTTCAACATATACTTTTTCTTTCTCCAATGTAGCTATGAAGCACTTAAATGCAAAGGGTCAGAACACAGCTGACATTTGGGATCTCAATGGTTTGGGACTTAGGTGTTGGCCTAGTAGGGAGGTGTTTGCCTGTCTCCAACACTAGTGCCTATATTCAATGCATTTATACTAACAGTTGGTATTAATGCTGAATAATTTAAGGTTGAATTCACCTACTTCACATTATATATGTCTAAAAATGGAAGGCTTGGCCAGAAGAGGGTGCAAAATTACCTAGCAAGCAGAAAAGCATGAAATCTTTGAGAAAAGTAAAAGTTGTACTATGCTTCTCTCATCTGTCCGTTCAGCTGAGGGAAGCTTTCTGTGAATCTACTCTTTCTGGATAGCAAAACCATCAAGATTCAATGTGCTAACAATGAAAACAGAGCTCATAATAAAAAACAACATTTCAGTACTGAAAAATTTATCAAGAATACTGGCAATTTTGGAAAAAATGAAGTCTGTGATGTACTACATAGTCTACTTCTGAGTGATGTATAAACGACATGGAATGCATGTCTGGGCCACTTCAAGTATACTGTAATCTGCAAAGTAAATATCCATATAAGTAGATCTCTCAATATCCTGTGACCTTTTGTAACAATATTGTCATATCACTAAAGTGTCAGTATGATCTTTTTTTTTTTTTACATTGACAATATGCCTGAAATTCTCCTGTGTTTCCATAGGAGAATATTAAAAAAAATAATAATAATCTGTTTTAAAATAAAATATTATTCAACAGTAAGAAGATATTCAGTGTCAGTCAGAATAGCAGACTACTCCTTAAAGAATTAACTTTGAGAAAAACTAGCAACATCTCCATCAAGTCAGAATGACCACATATTTGAAAAAGCAGCAATTTATTATTGTTTTTAGTAACTTATTTTCCCAGATTATCAAAAAATGTGTTTGAAATGTTTGTATATCTACCAAATACTCCACTGTTTAAATCCATGTATTTCCAATTTAGAGACTAATTTAAAAAATGTTTTGATTCTAGGAGAAAACCAATGTTGCTAACAAATGTTGGTTGCTAACACACCATTTACAGCTGCTGTTATGCAGTGTTGTCCAGAGCCAAGGCTGTTCACAGTGAAAAGGCTGAGGAGCTGGGAAGGAACAGAATTGGGATAGCTGATGGGGGCCAGAGTGAGCAAATAATTGTGTGGTGCTTAGTTGCCTGCTGAGTTAAGCCACAACGTATGCTATTAAGATATTCTTCTCTTTCCAATATATCACTGTAATCCAAAAGTATGTTTGATGTGATATACTCAACATGAAAAAAAGTGAACATAATATTACATTACTTACTTAATTCTTTGCCCTGCTCATACTGTTCTTCTTTGCTATTAAAGAAGTAATAACAACAAAATCAAAGGGTGGCAATTTCAGAGGTGTATTGCATCAGTAGTACAAAGACAAGCAGATGTTAATAAGGTTGTGAGTTGAATTTTGTTTCTTCATACACTATTCACAAAGATTCTAGGTGACTACAGCTGAACCCAAATAAATCAGTCCAAGCCCTAACTGTACATGCCACAGACTAAGACATCTGGATGTGAATGAAGGAACAAAATCCTTTTGGATTTTTTACACAGATTTCTTTAATAAGAGGCTTTCCAGTAATCATGGAATTGAAGAAAACAGTAGCAATAAGTTGTAAGTTTTGGTAAGCTAGGTGCAAGCATCTATTTATTTCACACAGCAAGTTCATGGGTTTTAATCTATCGTGCTGAAAGTCAAGTACAGCTCTATACCCAAGAGAAGATATATTTGCAGTATAAATGTAGAAAGGAGTAAGTACATTGGAATCTTTAATCTTTTTTGATACCCCTTTTTCTTATATTGAAGACATCACATCTGTATGGAAGACTGCGGGTAAGAATGCTTGTACTTTGGTTCTCATAACACCCTGGAGAGAATTTTGTCATTTTATGTATATCTACCTCATCAATCATCAGTAGCGATCACAAAAAAAATCTGGTTGTCCAAAAGTGTTCCATCAAGCTTCTTGTTTTCCTAGTAAACTAAAAGTTACACAGTCTGCTAAGGACAGGGACCTGAGAAACCTTCTAGAAATGCCACTGCTATCCAGTTTCATATTATGTTTCTCTCTTTTGATAAGTTTTAAGTATATAAAAGAGTAGGAAATAAAACTTGCAGAAATTAATACGCTAAAAATAAAATGCATAGTGCAAAAATGTGGACCTAATCTGTAATTAAGTTGAACACACAGCCTCCAAAGGGATCAAATCCCACTACATTGTCTGTTCTGAAACACACTGTCAGCAAGTCTGCATTTGGTAAAACTGTGAGATACGGTTGAGATGTCAGAGGATTTTCTAAACATCCAAAGAGAGCGGGAGAGACTGCAAAGATGAACTGACAGGCACTTCATGAAGTACAGCAGGGAGAATTGCAAACTGCACTTTGGGAGGAACAACTAGAGGAACAAGAATGCAATGGGAGGTACAAAGAGGATGGAGGCAGGCTCCCTTCAGTGGTGTCCAGTACCAGGACAAGAGGCAGTAGACACAAACTGGACCACAGAATGTTCCATCTGAACACCAGGAAGCACTTCTGTGCTGTGTGGATGGAAGAGCACAGACTTCCCAGAGAGTCTGTGGAAGATCTCCTCCAGAGAGATCTTCAAAAGCCCCATGGACATGGTCCTGGGCATCATGCTCTGGGTGGTCTTGACTGAGCAAGAGATTTGGACCAGATGATCTACAGAGGTCCCTTCTGACCTCAGCCTTTCTATGCTTCTGAGATTCTCTGACTCTCTGAAACAGAACCCCACAGTTACTGAACTGGCAAGTGGCACTTAATCAATTTGATTTTTACAGGTAGATATGAATCCAGCATGCTGTTGTTTTTCCCAAGTACATTGTGGCTGGATGAAAAATAGGATTTGTGGACATTCACATATGTTATTTCCTATCAAGCTGATCCACACAGAATAGATGCCTATCATGTAGCCCAGCCAGTGAATTTAGATCTAGATCTCTAAAATCTCTAAAATTTTCATTCTCTTGATAGAAGTTACATTATTGTTAAGTCCTCCAGTTACTTAAAATGACAGTAAAAAAAATTGGTTGATACCTTTTCATCTGATGGTCCTGCAGCTTCTGAGGAGGCTTTTCCTGCCTCTTATTGAGCTTTGCAGCTAGAAGTTTTGGCAGATAGTTCACAGTACAGCAGTGTGAAGGTCTATGTCTGAATACTAGCATTTTCTCTCTGGATCCCAAAAATTCCTTCTACCTGCACCAGCAACTTTTGCATCTTTTTCATGAGGTTATCTGTGTACAAAAGAGACTCTGCTCTTGTTACTTCTCTAGACAGAAAGAGTTTTGGAGGATTTGCAGATGAGTTGCCTATTGGGAGGGAAGGCAAAGTATACCTTTCGGGTGTCTACATTGTTAAGAAATAAAGAAAGGACACACAGGAATCCTTTTCTAGTAGAGCTTCAGTTAGACATCACTGACCCTCCACTACAGACTAGCTCTTCAGCCTTGTTTTTCTGGACCGTTGCTGAATTACAGACAGTAAATGTGCTTATTTCTCCCCAGTCTCTTTTCTTTAGGAAGGTGTTATCCCAAAGTGAGAGGCCAAGACATCACAAACTTTGAGTTAGTCTATAATGAATTGCAACAAAAATTCAGATCCTCTCATTCCTTTAGAAACAATGTAGTTTTATTCCAAATGTTTCTATGTCATTACGTATTTTTATTTTATTTTATTTTATTTTATTTTATTTTATTACATTTTGTATTGCATTAGTCTGTAGAATAATAACCTTAAGGCAAAAATAATTAGATTCATAAGGAAGATCATAAATATTTTCATCATTTTAAATATTGTGTTCTATAGGTCTTTTAGAGGATGGACTTATTTAATAGTAAAGCAATTCTGGTTTTCACATTGAAGAAGATTTTGCTAGATCAATAATAAAAATTATTATCTATTCCAGTAATCACTCTTTTAAGAATCATAGAAGAGCTTGGATTGGAAGGGAGCTCTACAAGCATACCCTTGCTAGATTAGAGGAAACACTTGTATTTCTGTAAATATAAAGATTGCCTATAGCAATATTCTCTGAGACAGTAATTTGGCACAGCAATTTTTAAATAGAATCATAGAATGGCTTTGGTTGGAAGGGATCTTAGAGATCATCTAGTTTCAATCCCCCTGTTGTGTGTACTAAATCACTCCTTGGTTGGACCAACCAACTTAATGTTCCTGGGTCTTCCTGGGTCTGAACCTATGTCTTCTCCTTTCAGCCCTAGAGCCTCGTATCTGTTGCAAAGGGACACTCTGACGGCAAGAGAGTGACTCATCTTTCTGATCCAAGCAGAGACAGGGGTCCAGTCTCCCTCCCTCCCTCTTGTGTATTCTTGTGTTCTGTATCCCCAAGGTTAGAAGCCAGCTTAGCTTCTTCCCCTTGCAGAGTGTTAAGGTGGGGCTACCAGTCTGCCCATGTCAGTGCACAATACCACGCAGCAATCTCTCTCCGATTCCCAGGTAATATGCTGTGTGGTGATCTCCTCTTGCAACCTGGCCACTTGCTCAAAAATTTCATTGAGATGGGCACATTTGCACTCTTGTCACCTGTCTCTGCACTCAGACCTCAGGGACCTTCCAGACTCCAGAGTTCCCTACAGTCAAATATCTGAATAATTCTTTCATTCCTTGGAAGGTCTGTTTAGATGCATGGCTGCAGCAGGTGATCACCATACTTGTTTCATATTTGGTATCTGTGGCCACTAAAAGAAAAATGAAAAGAAAGAACTAATGAAGAACAAAGCTGATGAAGAAAGATAACCAGACTTCAGTGCATTTTTGCATCATGACCTGTTGGAGAAGAATTTATCTGAAAAAATGAGATATTAATAAGTTACACTAGGAAGTGGCTGTGGCTTCAGAAGATGCTTAATTTTGACACAGACAACGTCAGAGATGTGTAGCAGAAAACATTAGTGTTTGGACTGAAGGGGAAAGATATGTATCTTCCTGCAGACAAAATATGCCTCATGAACTGCTGGAAAATCAAGTAATGAAATGAATAAGAGGCTACTTGCATATTCTTCCTGACTTAAAAGTTCTGGAACCTGACTGGAGGCAGTGTTTATTCATGTTCCCTAAGTTACAGAAGTTGCCAATCAGATGGAGACAACTTTAACCATTAAGAAAATTGTTAGCTGGGAAATACATAGAGTGAAATGACCAGTAGCTTGAATCAGAAGGCTTCCTCCTATAAAATGATCACTTAGTAATTTCTGCAAAATGTCATGCTCTGTATGTGGTGAAGATTGTTTTCTTTGCTTTTGTTACTGAGATGTTAGATGCTTATCATTCTAAGGTCTTTTCCAGCACTTTTCTAACACTTCCTCTTAATTATTTCTTTACTTATTTGATAAACTGTCAAATATCATTACCACAAAAAATCTCTGAGAGCACATCACAAAATCCTTGTTTCTGAACCAATTTACTCATAAAACTGTTTTGCTTACAAGACTGCATGAATGGTAGTAGATCACAGAGTAGCTTTCACTGAATGCTGAAGCAGTCATATATACCCTTGCATTTCTCCTGGGTTTAAATCTGGTTTCCAGCTATGTGTTTTTCTCCTTGTTTATGGTAGAAGAGGATGTTGTGAAACTGTTACCTAGTCTCATGTTAACATTAGCTCATCTGGTTAGGTCCAAAGTTCAGACTTGTGAGTAACAAAAGATTTCATAACAATTAGTTTCTTTTCTGTGTTTCTTACTGTAAAAAACAATAAAAATCATATCAAAAGCATATCAAATTTTCTTGTGCTTGTAGGGATAGGCCTATTTTTCTTGACTAGATATAAAACTCTGCTATTAAGATGTCATTGTCATATTTCTTTTTTAAAGAGATGTTTTTAATAAATGTGCATATTTTGTTTGGCTGGTTATTAGGGTTTTTCTCTTTAGCACAACTGTCTGCACACAAAAGAAGCCTAAAAGCACTGAAAGCAATTTTCTAGCTGATCTTGACAAACAAGCCACATGGTATAATCGCTTAAAACTTTCAGAGTGCTCCTGAACACATTTTACTTACAAAGGTGCACTTCATACAGTTCAGAGAAGCTGACATCTTGCTTGTACACACCTGAAAATCCTGTTGTACAAAAGATATGCAGACCTACTGAGACTATTATTAAGTTTTTAGCATAGGTCTCTTACCCATGATTTCACTGTTGGTTATGTTCCATGCATAATTGTACTGTAGCAAGACACAATTGAGCATATGATAATCAAGAGAGTAATCTTCATTATTCGCATTTCCCAAGAGCTTCTTCATCTTAAGGACTACAAATTTTAATATTATGGCCCCACAGTGAAAAATATTTTAAATAAGCTGGTATGCATATTGGTCCAAAATAGTTTAATATCCAGTTTCTGCAAAAGACCTAGATAATATGGGCTACCTTAGATTGTTTATTGACATTTTAATTAATTCGTGGAAATATTTGTCTATTGGAAGTGCAAATTAAGAAAACTAGTTTGTTTGCTCTTAAGTTCAGTTAAATACATTTAAAAACTTCATTTGTGCACTACTTCCTGACTTTGGAGGAAAGAGTCCCATCAGCTACGGTATGTGTTGGGATTAATCAATTGTAAAACCATGAATGTAGTGATAGGACAAGGGGTAATTGTTAAACTAGAAGAGGGGAGAATTAGATTAGATTTAAGGAGAAAATTAGTCACTGTGAGGGTGGTGAGGTGCTAGAACAGGTTGTCCAGAGAAGCTGTGGATGCCCCATGCCTGGAGATGTTCGAGGCCAGGTTGGATGGAGCCCTGGGCAGCCTGACCTAGAGGAAGTTGTCCCTGTCCATGGCAGGGGTTGAAACTAGATAGTTTCTTAGTTCCCTTCCAACCCAAACCATTCCATGATTCTTCTGTGGGAGTGGTCTTCACAGACCAAAGTATACATCCCAACAGTTGTCCTGTATTTCATAATAAATTCTGCAATTATACAGGTCCAGTTTCCAGAAAGGTCACATTTCACCTTCACGAGGGCAGAGCTGGTGGGCTGCAGCAGCTGAAATCCCATCCCATGCTGTTCTAATGTTAGGTGATTTTGGTGTGTAGAAATCACTGTTGAAATATAACACCCCAGACATTTCACAGGCAATTAGATGTATCTGTAAGTGAAAAATGAAAAATAGATCTGATGTTTTCCTGGCAGTGCATTTCCAAACTATGTTAGCTTTGCAAATACAAATAAACAACAAACTCCACATATATGTGATATACCTCTACCTTGCACTCTGGATTGATTTGCTTAGCATCCTTCTGTATTTCTTTAGCAGAGTAATCTGCCACTGTCCCATGACATTTTCTCATAATATTCAAATCTGGTATGTATTGAAACTATATTTTCATATTTATAAAATATGTTACCAGGCTGTAATGTACATTTTCCTATGGAAAATACTGAGGCAGATTTAAAATAAGCCTGCTATTTCTTGTACTTCTACATTTGCTTTACACAGTAAGCATGAAAAAGCATTAACAACTGTGACATATCAGATGAAAAATATTACAGATAATAAAACAGTGTTGTCTTTAAACCTCTCACACCGCAGTTGAGTACAATTCCAACAAGCCACAGGTGTACACCATATGCATAGGTGAAAATGCGATTATGAGGGGTCTGATGACAGTTCTGGGTCCACAAAGCATTCATCTCAATACAAACATCTGTTATATATTCAAGGCAAAACTGTGTGAAATATAGAGCTATAATTGAGGTTTTAAACACAGAGATATCAGGAAACTCCAGGTTATTGCCCCAACAGGAACTCAAATTTGATCACATTATAAAAAGATAGTATTTTTTATTAGTGTACATAATGTTAGGCTTGATGCCTTATTATACTGAGATGGAATTTCATCAGCTCAACAGAGTGTGGGGACTACTGACTTGGAGTGATGCACTTATTTCTCAATTATGGGATTGATGCACTCTTCTGGCAGAGAGGCTCTAATTAGCTGTGCTGTTATTAGCTGTCAGTATACATTGTGAAAATCCTGTGGTTTGATTGGCTGCTCCATGTCATAAACCAGCAATATGATGTCTCCAACTTCTGTATTCCTCTGCTGACAGCTGAAGGTGCCAAATCTTCTGTGTTATCTATAAAAGACACTATTATCAAATGCTCATAATTTGGCCAAAGTTTAGCCAAGCAGGATTAAATTTCCTTGTGTTTGCCTTTAGGCAAATGTCCTTTTTAATTTCTTCTAAAACCATTTCTGAGGAAGTAATAAGGAAAAACTATATTAACCACACAAGGTCTCTTCACAGCCCTCTCTTCATGTCTAGCTGTATTTCCGCAGACTCAAAGGCAAAAAAGAATTCAACCTAAACTGCCAGGCACTGAAAACCTGGGCCTTGTATAGTTCAACAACCTAGGACAAGAGATGTTATACAGTTTGTTCTTTTCCTAAGCACTCTTATTCTTCTAACTCCAGATCATCCATCTGTAAACAGGTCTAAGACTCAATTCTACACTAGATCAAATGGCTTTAAGCGTCATTCTTCCTGACATGTCAACACTACCAACATGGCTACATCAGGTGTCATATGATCTGGAAATTAGACATGCAGGATCAAGGTCTCCATCACCAAAATGCTCAAAGGACTAAGTTTTGTGTTCTTTTTTTAAAAAAACAAATATCAAAAAGGCAATCCTCCTAGAACCGAGGTGTCTCAGACTAAAGCTTTACCATGCCCTCTCACATGCAATAGCTCAATATAACTAGTAATCAAAAAACAGGAAAATACCAATGCCTCATTTTGGGAGCAAGAAGTATCTTAGTGTTCAGCAGTTGAGGTATATGCCACTGGTTTGGTCCATCCTGGTCTGGACTGCTATTTTAACTAAAACCCGTACTAAAACCAATGATTATAAAAATATCACTCAGGGCTGTCAGAATCTTTTGGGTAAATTACAAAGGTATTTCCATCCTCTTTACAGCATTTGCTCAGAGAAGGATAGGAATATGGTTAGGCATGCCAGTGAATACAAGTTAATCTAATCTGTGGTGGAAGAACACCACAAAAAAGAACAAAACTACAAGTCATAACCCTAGCATTGCCTACACAGTAGACACAAATTTAGGGAAAGTGCAAAATTTTCCTAAACTTTTTCTTTAAGGAAATAATAGTAGTGACATTTTTAACTAAGCCTTTGCCAGGAGAAAAGTAGCCAGTATTAACTCTTCCAGCTTTGCATTCTTAGAAACATGCTTGTCCCATGTTTGTCCCATGCACACACTAGTGTATCTTTGTGAACTGAGTAGAAATGAAAGAAGAATTTGACTCTATGAAATCTACTTTTTTCCTAAAAAGAAAAAGACTGTCAGGTTACAAATGCAAACTCCTTTTAGTTAATTTTCTGTTCATTGTATTTCTTTCCTGTTCTCTTTCCCTTTTTTCCCTCTGTCTCGTAAGCAGAAAGAATGGAGTTCTATAACCAAATAAATGTAAATATATAAATGGTAGTGATTTTCTAAAAGTATGTTTTTCAGTTCATCTAACAAAGACATATCTGTCTGCTCGAATGATTCCTTGCTGAATATGAATGAGAAGCCCTTTAATGAGGTACGGTAATTAAGCTCTGGCAAGCCCCCCTAGGCCCCCATCAGCAGCTTCCCAGGCAAGCAGCCATTGAATCAGATGATTGACAAACCAGACGCTGGACATGTACTGTAGCTGATGAGAAACAATGGGCTGTGGGGCCACAGTATCTGACGTACCCGGCCATTTCAGCCTGATCAAAGGGCTGGGCTCCTAGTGCAACTGTCTTGTTCTTGTGAGCCCAAGCAGCATGCTTTACCTGATAGGCCCTCCTCATGACAATTCCTTGTCCTTCAAGGGCCTCACATCATGTCCAGCCTCAGCCAGCACATGCTGGAGCTAGGCCTTGCCCGTCCCACATTTATCTGTGCAGGAGCATGTTCACTCCTCAGGCACTCAAGGGTTGCAGCACTTGGCTCATAAATCTTTTTAATTGTTAAAAGTCTTTAACTATCGAATAGGATTCATTATCCATTGTGTTTGCCAAAATGCTATTTAATAAGTTGCTTGTTTTATTAACTCTGACAGAAAAGAAAACAGGGTTCTTTATCTCCAGCTGTTGGAGACAGATATGGGATTTCTATGAGCAGTTTCACTTAACGCATTGCAAAATGACTGTGTTTAACGGGTTTGGGGTGACTGGTCTGTGGTTGAATCACACATCCTTCCCTTCTGTACTGCAACCTAAATTGTACATATGGCTAAACTCTGCTTGTCCTAGCAGCCCTTGCACGGGCAGTACTTCATCACATAGCCTTCCCTCTGTCTAAACTGTAGCTACAGCTAAACCATACTTGTACTAGCAGTCTTTGCATATCTCAGAAACTATGTGAGAAAGATCATTAAAACAAACAACAACCAGAAAAAAAAAAAAAAAAACCCTGAATTCCACTAACCCGCAACACTTACTGTATCATTATTCAGCAGCTGAGATGAGAAGGATACATCTTTGCATCTTTGTTTTAACTGACTGTCACCACATGGACTAGCATTGTGAGGGACTTCTTGATTCCAGACTAAGAGGTTAATTTCCTTCCTGTTTGTCATCAGCTCAATAGCATACGCATATGCATCACAGTGTCCTCGTGTCCTTTGGAAATGCAGGTTATGATGGCCTGCCTCTAGACTTTGTAGAAAAAAACAAATTATTTGAAACACATGCAGCCAAATTGCATTATGAATACATATATAAAGAGAAATGTATGTAGGTCACTCTGAAAGTAATGTATCCTATTTATTTCTATGGAAACTACCAACAGATACAAAGACACAATAATACTATGTGATAGAGCAAATTCTCCAACTACAAAATACCATTTTTCAACAAAGTCACCAACACTAACCATGCATTTTAGCCATCGATGAAAAAGAACCTGCATGCTGTGCTCATAAAAATCTGCACGGCTGTCCAGAATATGGCTTATTTTTCACATTGTTCTCACTACTGCTGAAATGCAGCACCCACCATCTCACTGTGCTCACATCCCCTGTTTGGTCTCCAATAAATGTACCGCAAGCGTCGATGCATGTCAATGGGAGCCATTTCTCTCCACACAGAGGAATTTAATTCCACACCTTTGCTTCATGCACACTTCTATGTCAGATACCATTTTGTCAGGCTGTCCCTCTGCTGTCATCTTTCACACAGCAATAAAATTCAATGGAATATTTGCAGGAAGCTTCAACTTCTACTACCATACCACCAACACCCACCTCTGATGTCATGGACCAACATAATAAAATAAGAGGCATTACTTTCAGAGCAGGCCTTTTACTTTTCTGAGAGGGAATGAAAAAGAATGAAGAAGTTAATCATTTCCTGTCATCTAAATAACAGCAAAAATATGTGCAAATATGTATATATTCAAAATTTATCTGAATAAGCTGTTACCTCCATTTGTCAAAACTGGCAATCTCATTTTATTAAAATTGAAATCTCACCACTCTTCCCTCCTTTCTGGACTTTTTTTTCTTTGAAAAGCAGAGATAAATCTCAGTAGTACAATTAAAACACTAGCTAAATATTACTTTGTTGGGCTTAACGATAGATTGCAATGTGTGCATAATGACCCAGTTCTAGTAATATCATCTGATTTAGTAAGGAAATCAGTGTCTGCCATATGTTCACCAATAAGGTCTTAGAAATTCTTCTTCTTGTTCTTGATGTCTCAGCCAACTGCTAGCAAGGATGCTGTTTTGTCCTGAAACCGTCTTGTTTTTGAGCACTAAGCACATTAAAGCATGTGTCTCATTTTATCACATAACCTCTAGGAATGAGCAGGGGGTGAATTAACAACCTACCACCTGCCTGCCCTGAGTACCTTTATGCATGGAAGTGTTTCAGTTTCAGGCCCATGTGAAAACTGACATTGACTTAGCAGCCCCAGAAAGGTACGTGCTGTGGCATTAGGGATATCTTAAAAGACACAAACAAATATTACATTTACCTGAATATAATAGCATTCAGTTGGCAAGATTATTTAGCTCTAACAATAAACCATTGGGCAACATAAAAATCCAAAGCAAGAGAAAATCATAATAGGGAACAAAGGAAGAGTGTGTTGTCCCATTTAGCTATGTATTTGCTATTTTGGAGACTCATGAACTGTGGTAAATTAATGAGAACTATATCTTTACTGTATGGTACCAAATACATACAATGATTAAGCACTTGCTGTGCACCTCTGTCATGGATAACAGAAGCTTCATATGATTCAACATTTTACAATTCTTTTTTTTCCTTTTAGTTAATTCAGGTGGGTACTTTAGCATGTTTAAAAAACATATATTATCATGCTATGCTTCCAATGACTCTCTTGATCTTTTACTTGATCTTTTATTTCTTAGATTCACAGAGCCAAAATACCTCCAAGCAAAAGCTAGTGTAACTCCCTTGATATCGACAGAATTGCAGTAACTTATTCCAACATGTCCAATATACATGTAAACCTATTTATGTATGTGTAGCATTTCATGACAGTTTATAGATCTGAACCTTTATCCTAAACTGTTCAAGCTAACTTTTTTTTTAAACAGAGCATAGTTGTTTTACAATATGAATAGTTTGCTTAAGTTGTTTCAAGTTGTAGAAGTGATGTAGGACTGTGTAATAATAAAAGTTTGCATTTTACCAAAGCATCATCCTTATTTAAAGACAAGAAGAAGAGAGAGCTAGAGGTACCTAGAGCATAGTGAAAGTATCTTTCATCCAAACTTTTCATTGTTTTTCTTTTTTCTAGTTTGGAATTGCAGTACCCATTTCAGTACTACCAGAAAGCAAAAAGTACACAGCCCTTATTACAACTCTTTCTCAGTCAAAGTAGTCATATGATATGTTTAGGCAGTTTTCCACACATATCTCTAGTGGACAGTTAAAGATTCTCATTAGATTGAAGTAAAACTATCTGCTACAAACATTTCTTATTGATGTCTATAGAATGTTGTATCTTAAGACTGGGTGGCCAATGACTGCAGATGCAACCTGTGCATACCTTTCCTTTTAGACTTCTTTCTGCAAAGCTATCATTAATAACCAATGGGGGCAGCATGTATCAGATTTTCATCTATTTGTAGAGTCTTAAATCTCTTATGATGGATTAAATACATCCACTTAGTATAATCAATTTTTTCTCTTGAGAACACATTTTCAACATGTATGCTTAATTTTTTTTCTTAATTCCACAAGTCTCTTAAAACTGCATTTACTCATTGATATTAAAAAAAAATGCAAATTGATTAATTTCTGTATTTTTTGTATAAGAAGGAAAGAAAATGCTGGTCTGAAGTGTAACAAATAATGCTGAACTGTAACACAGTACATAGGGGTATGTTTTTTTAAAAAAAGATGTTAATAATAATAAAATGTGTTTTTTCTTTAATAATCCTCAAGGAGATATAGGAAGAAATTATTTCAGAGTTACAGAAGTATGCATACCACATACTTCTTCATGCTTTGATCCCTGAACAGCCTGCTGAGCAACAAGCGGTACAGAACCATTTTTGCAGAGTTGTGTCTCTCAGCTCATGAGATTTTCAAAGTGAAATAACTCAAAGCCACTGATATAAAACTTAGACCAAATTTTTTTAGTTCTGGAAGTTGCTTAACTTATGTAGCCTAATAAAACTGGTAGTAGGCATTTTCCTTGCCCTTAAGGTATATGTTGTGTTGTGACTGCAGTGTAAAATGGATAGCCATGCTAGCCTTAGACTGGCTAGACATGACATTTAAACATGACATTGCTAGGAGACTAATGAGAAAGCAACAAGGGCCTGCTGAGTGAGTCTTTGTCTACCTTCTGAGATAGGTTTTACAGACTGTGCAGGTGTGGCATGGCTGGGCTGCTATTAGCACAGTGATTATTTCAATGCTAGGAGCTGATTATGGCAGGAGCAGGGGTGGACAGTTCAGAAAGTAGTGGTGGCCGTTAGGACAATGGGAGCAGCAGAAATGTGCTGGGTGCCTCTGGGTAAACTGTTGCCTCCAGCTCTCTTCAGCTGAATTGGTCCATTAGACACTCCCCATGAGAAAAGGTTGAAAGAGAATGATCTGGTTCTGCAGCTCCAGAATCGGTGGACTCTTTAGTATCACTCCACTCTCTAGATTTATTCCCATCTCAACCACATGCTCTATTCTTTCTTCTGTCAGCACTCAGGCCATGTAACTGCCCAGAATATATTTTCCCATCATTTTCAGAGTGATCCATAGCTTGAGAACTACTTCAGGCTATATTTTACTCAGAAGTTATTAGCAGGAAATAGCTGGTTTTTTCCCTGTTGCCAAGCCAATTTCTTCAGGACTTTCACTTCTTGCGTGGCCCGAGTAGAGCCATACCTCATCACTGCACTACATGCCTATCAACAAACTCTGGCCAGAGCTAAAGGGAAACTTCTAAATACTTCAATAATTGGTTGTCTGCAATAGCCCAGATAATAACACTCCTCTTCCAGTCTCCTAATTTCATGGTTTCTCAACGATGGAATACTTCAAAAATGATTTTCTTGTGTGTCAAATCACTTCCATTAAATAGATTCTTAAAAAAAGAACATTTGAAAAGTTGGTAATTGCTTTTTTATTTTATAGTGACAGTTTTGATTTTATTTTCCTCTGGCAGTAAAGTATTATTAAAACTTGTTTGATTTTTTTCTTACACTTCCTAAAATATCAGCAAATGGTTAATTATGTAGTTTGTTTTCTGCTGAAAGAACATTTTTCTGCTGAAACAAACATCTCTCCAAACGCCACAAAGAAAACCCTGAAGGTGGATGTGCTTTTTTAATTTATTCAGTACTGAGCCACAGTTTTTGTTTGATTTTGGAGTCTTGACTGGTGTTAGAGAGTAGGTCCTCATTTTAAAACCTTGAAATCCTTTGCACAGACAGCTGTTTTAGCTAATCTAAATTGATAGACAAATGTAAATTCCTCGTGGGATCTTGGCAGAGCCTTGACAGGAGTAACTGGATAATCAGATTGCATGTAGAGAGAACTCTCAGCGCAAGTCTTCACACCAAACTGTTTGCTGTTCCAAGGTATGTGCTCTGAAACTTTGAAAGGAGATGCACATTTTCTGCTTATTTGCTCAAGTGGAGCTTTGCAGTACGGGTAATTAAGAATGTTGTATAAGAGGTGAGGGCATATATGGTAAAAAATTTGATAAGAGAGCTGTTTTGTATAGAAACTTAGCCCAACTTTCTTAGAAAACAATTCAGAAGTTAATAAATTTTTTGTCCCTCTGCCCTGAGTTTCTCTGCTAATTGTAGTATCTCTGATGTTTTACAAATTCTGTATCCAGCTCTACAGGAGTTGTTTCTCTCTCTCCCTCTCCCTCAGTTTTTTACTTCTAAGTCAGTAAACTATGATGTATGTGTCTGTCCCTGAATAACGTTATTATATGATGCTGCTGGAGCTCTGAATAGCTTGGCTGTGGACTGCTGAACCCTTTGAATGTAATTGTTTTAACACCATGAAATGAAGTAACGCATAAAATTGATAATAAACGGATATCTCTCTGCCTCTGCATGCAAATGAGCACTTAGCACCAGGGCACAGATGCCACCATTGTTTTCCCCCTGAAAATGACAAAGTAAGTGAAAATATCTACCAAGAGCTTCAAAAGTATGGTGGCTGCAGTTTCATTATATTTTAGAATTTCACAGAGTAGGGAAAGAAAACTCCCCTGCCAACATTTAGAAAGGAGCCGGATGATGTCTGCCTGTAGTATACTGGAACATACAGGGAAGCGAAATTTTGTCACGGGGTTTTTTTTGCTTGTTTGTTTGTTTGTTTTTAGATAAAAAATATAGTTATTAGAAATTCTTTCATGTTTTCCATTTTACAATCTCATTTTTGTTTTGCAAACAAAGGCTGTATTTTTTTTTTTATCTCAATATCTTACCTCCTACTCCACCTCCTCTAGAAGTACAACACTCAATGTGTAATACCTGTTAATCTGCACTGCGTATGAAACAAGCACATTTTGAATACCTTGGGTCTTACTGCAGCTATAGGTTTAGCATTTTGTTGTTTTCTAATTTATATTTTTAGTTAATAAATATATCCAGAAACTAAAATGATTACTTTGTTTTAGAAATGTTTCTCAGGCTTGTCTTGTTTTTCCCTCTGCTTTAAACAAAGGGTAGAAATTCATGAAAAGGCTGTATTATTTTATAGATTAATCCTTCCATTTTCAAAGGTCAACTGTATTCCTGTTCATTTCACAAAGAGTTATTACCTAGAGACAGAAGGTTTAAATGAACTGAATCAATTAACTTGTCACATTTTTTACCTTTGTTCCTAGGTTAACAGTTTGAAGTTCCTCATTAAGTTACTTAAACGTGTTTGCAAAACCCTACATACCAATAGATCATATTCTTATTTGAAACCATTGTGGTTCTCACAGAAGTTTCTTAAGGGAGCAAAATTAACTATCTCAGTGATAAAAATATCACTTGGGTCAGTGTCCAAAGCCTGTTGAATTACACATATCTGAAATTTCTTGGTGATGCCACATCTGAATGTCTGTTGCTTATTCATACAGAGGAGTGCTGCCATTTTCCTTTTCTGTTCTTCCTTTTTACACGTTCCTCAGTTTGGTGTTCTAATACTCTGTAATTTTAAGTCTAGTCATCATCCACTCTGTCACCTCCTCCCCTAGTACTCCAGTAGCTCTGCTCTAGTTTGGAGCTTCATATCTCATCTGTAAGTTCTCTGTCGGCACAGACAGTACTTCTATCACTTGTGAGGTATCCAAGGAGGACTTTTTAAATATCGTTGATTTCAAAAGTCAAACTTAAATAAAATTTTAGTTTTCTGTTATTTTAATTAAGGGTAAGCTATTACTGAAAAGACCAGTTCCTAGAACTTATCCCCACCTGAATGTCCCAGATGTCCCATGCTAGATCTGGCAATTGAGAAGCAAATCAGGTAAGGGTGTTGATCTGACAGAATTCTCCTTCTTTTCCTTTGCCTTTTTCTTCTGAATTTGTTTAGAGTCACCACTAAAAGTGGTCTTCAAATACTTTCTCCTACTAACACCAATGGAACAATCTTACACACTAACTCTTTTCTTGAGAGATACAATGGATGGTTGAAATCTCCTGCAAGCTGTGCTTGTAAAAATCTGCTGCAGCAGAGGTGATCCATTATTTCATAGCAGTTATGATGGCAGCATTACCTGCAAAAAGATTGTCCACACAAACCGTCTTTCATTGGTCTGGACAGATGGAAGTCAGAAGGCTACAAAGCCAGTCTATAGGGTGGATGTGGTAGGACAGTCCAGCCAAGATTTGCCATGTGCTCCAGTCTACAAACTGGTATGGGGCCTGGTGTTACCATTTTGCAAGAGAAATGTTGTCTTCTCGTCAAGCCCGACTCTTGAAGTTAAAGACTTCAGTATAGTCATTGTCACGATGCAGTAGTCAGAGTTGACGGTTTGTCTGGGTTCCAGGAAAACCAGAAGGATCACTACTTTTCTATTCCACAAGACAGTACACATCACTTTGCTCACTGAGGGCAGCGATGCCCAATGGATCTTGAACTTTTTCTTCAGATAGGAATTCATGTCAACACTCCATGGTGACTCCAGGTCTTGTCATTGGTAATGAGGTAATCCAGGAAACTGTCCTCTTCAGACACCTATTGGTTCAATAGGTCCTGACAAAATTGTATATGGTACTCTTTCCGTTCCTGTGTGAGCGTTCATAGGACCCACCTGGTGCAAACCTTGCAATATTCCTACGTTGCCACCATTGTTTCCTATGCATTGAAGGTGATATTCAGTTCAAAACACAGTTCCCTAGTTGTAATCTGTTGATTTGCCCAGATGAGCTGATCAAGACACTTCATTTTGTGGTGTGACAGCTCTCACCACTGCTAAAACAGATGGCCCACAGCCTCACTGTGTCAGCAGCCACTGTTTGATCTTCAAAAGTGTTCAGCAAGCATCAATGACTGTCAAAGTATGCAATTTTTTTCCACGTGGACAAATTCAGTTCCATACCTCTGCTTCATACATACTTCCATGTCAGACCCCAACTTATTAAACTGCTCCTCTGCTGCCATCTGTCACTGGGCAACATAATATGACAGAATATTGACAAGAAAGTGCAATCTCTGCTACCATACCACCAATATCCACCTCTGACTTTCTGGGCCAGCATAATAAAATAAAATGCACTACTTTTGGAGCAGCTCTCATAGATGATATTAAGTAATTAGATAACACTAATTCCCATGTAGAAGTATAAAGAGTAATAACTTTTTTGTTAAAAAATGTGCTTTTTAAGTCTTTAGTTGGAAGATTGCAACATGATTGTTAAATTACTTATTTTACTTTTGCCATATCTTCGTTGTGTACACATACATATATATATGTCATGTTAAATTAAACCTTCCAACACAGAATGAGAAATTTGTTATGTGAGAAATCTCTAGAGAATTGTAATTTGGGAATTAAAATTAGATTGGGTTTCCACACCCTTTCAATTCCAAAGGAAGAGAGAGAGACTAAGCCGCTTTCAGTGTAGAACGGTTAAGATGAGGGAAAATTAGGATTCCATGAGAATAAATAAATAAATAAATAAATAAAAGTAGTTTTTTATGATAGTTCTTTCAATATCACAAAGTTATACTAGAACTGGAGAGGGGGAAAAAAAAGGAAAAAAGGAAAAAAAAAAAGATAAAAAGAAAAAAAAAGAAAAAAAAAAAGCCCTGCATCTCCCAATGAGAAATTCAGAAAATACACACAGAAATACGCACAGTTAACAGACAATAAAGTCATTTTATGATATGCTTAAGTAACATACAAATAGCAAATCTCTGAACCATACAAATCTTTTATCATATAGTGATCAGTGTGGTTATGAGTAAACTTTGTTGATTTATGTTGCAGCATAAAAATCATGAGATGCTTTATGCATGGCTTTGAAATAGAACTTAGTGAAATGTGATACTTTTTCTTTGAAATTCTATTGCTTGTTTGAACTTGACCCTCCTGTAAAACTAAGAAACATAAAGAAATCAACTGCAATAAGCTTGACCATATATACATATATATGCACATATATATGGATATACATATATACATATATATGTATACATATATATACATATATACATATATACATACATACATGTATATATATGTAAGTATACATCTCTGTGTGTATATACATATGTATACATATTCTACTCCTCCCTCTGATCCCCAGAAAATATGATTGTTCATTTAAGGTGAAACTATTATCATGTAATAAGATGAGACAGCTTCTCAAAAAACAGTCTAGGACCCTATCCAAAGACTTGGTAAATCAGTATGCTGTTTCTCTTCTTTCTCAGTAGCACAATTGTGGATCTGATGCAAGAAACTCTTTATGTTATTGTAATCACTCTCTGCTTTAACTTAGAAATAGTATCATCAGTTCTGATAAAATGAGAAATGAGTAACTGTAAACTCAAGTCACAGCTGAAGGTATGACAGAAGGTATACAGAAGTTGCCTGTATATTGTTTTCCAAATATACACACTTTCAAACCCTTGTTTTCATCCTGATATCAAATTGTTGACTGAATTAAACAGTATGTTTAGCAAAATTTAAGCACTAAAATACAACACATCCACTAAAATTTAGTATTCCAGTTTTTCACAGATTATTTACCTAATACTGAATGCTTTGAGTTTTCACAGATTCACAGAATTTTAGGGGTTGAAAGGGACCTCTGCAGTTCGTCAAGTACAACCTCTTTGCTAAAGCAGGTTCTCTACAGTAGGTTTCACGGGAAAGCATCCAGACTCCACAACCCCTATGGTCATCCAGTGCTCTGCCACCCTCAAAGTAAGGAACTTTTTCCTCATGTACAGATGGAACTTCCTATGTTCCAGTTTGTGTCCATTATCCCTTGTTCTTGTGCTGCACACTACTGAAGAAAGCCTGGCCCCATTCTCATGACACCCATCCTGCAGATATTTGTAAGAGTTTTAAGATCCCCCTTCAGTCTTCTCCAGATTGAACAGTACCAGGTCTCTCAGCCTTTCCTCATAATGGAGATGCTCCAGGCCCCAATTCATCTTTGTTGCCCTCTGCTGAACTCTCTCTGGACATTTCTCGTCTTTTTTTGAACAAGGAGTCCAGAACTGGACACAGTACTCCAGATGAGGCCTTACCAGGGCAAAGTAGAGTGGGAGGATCACCTTCCCTGACCTGCTGGCCATTTCTTAATGCACTCCAGGATACCATTGCCTTCTTGGCTACAGGGGCACACTACTCATGGTCAACCTGTTATCCACAGAGACACCTGGGTCCTTTCCCACAGAGCAAGTCAGCCCCTAACTTGTAGTGATGCATGCCATCATATTGTTTCCTTATGAACTACAGAATAAGATGCATCCTTTGGTTTACTCTCTGAAGAGCATGATTCATTTCTTCCCTGGAGACTGTATTTGAGAAACTAACAAATGCTTTCAGCAGCACATAGATTTGTACACCATGAGTTAAATCACTTTTCGCTTTGTCTGTTTTGGGTGTATGTTCATAAGCTTCTTGGACATAGGTTCTCTATTCCTTTGAATATATACAATAATAAGCATGAGGACCTTCCACTTCAATGAAATTATAAATTCAAATATCATCCTCAGCCCTTAGAGACTGTGAAAGTAACTTAATATTAAAGTGTTATGGTATCTGTCAGCGTAGCTTTAAAAGAATCTAGGATTTGGATGAGTTGAGGTGGCTAGAAGTATTTTCAGACATACAAAATACAATGTTCAGAGATATAAGTACATAGCTTGAAGGACTCAAAAGCAAAGGAGTATTATAAACTCCGCTGGCAATTACTAATATACTGCAAAAGCAAGTAGAAGGCTGAAAAATGACAATGTGCTTGCTTTTTATCCACTCTTCATACTCAACTTGAAAGCCTAATGAAATCCGTACATATTCATAAAGAGAAAAAGACTGAGACAATTAAAAAAAAAAAAAGTTAAGAAGTAAAATAGTTCAAGGAAGAGTGACACATATTGTCTTTCCCATTCTTACGTTCTGTATATCTGTCTGTAGAAAAATTGGAATACAAATAGTAACTAACACTCTTGCAATTTTTGTCTCTCTTGTCTCTCTCGTCAATTCCTAATCCACTGAGCAGTCCATCCTTCAAATCCACACTTCTCCAATTTAGAGAGAAGGATGTGGTGAGGGACCATGTCAAAGGCCTTGCAGAAGTCCAGGTAGATGACATCCACCGCCCTTCTCCCATCCACCGAAGCCGTCACTCCATCATAGAAGGCCACCAGATTGGTCAGGCATGACCTGCCCTTGGTGAAGCCATGCTGGCTGTCTCGGATCACCTCTTTATCCCGTATGTGCCTTAACATAGCTTCTAGGAGGATCTGCTCCATGTTCTTCCCAGGCACAGAGGTGAGGCTCAAAGGCCTGTAGTTCCCTGGGTCTTCCTTTCTCCCTTTCTTAAAAATGGGAGTAATGTTTCCCTTTTTCCAGTCACCAGGGACTTCACCAGACAGCTATGATTTTTCAAATATGATGGAGAGCGGCTTGGCAACCATATCAGACATCTCTTTCAGAACCCTGGGATGGATATCATCTGGCCCCATGGACTGCACACATTCAGTGTCATGAGGAGGACTCGGACTTGTTCCACCATTACAGTGGGACAGAAACCAGTCCCCACACCCTCACCTAGGGGCTCGTGGTCCTGGCAGACACGGAGTGTCTGTATTACCTGAGTCCTAAGACCTGGAAGAGAGTTTGTAAATGCTTTTTATTTGCTGACTCTATTAACTAGCCCAACATAAAACAATAGTTTCTCTCAGAAAGAAGAAGCCTTAATTGGTGAAGTTATATCCCTATCTTGGCTACTCAAATCTGGATGGTAAATAGTAGTGCTTGGAGCTCCTTATACAGTAATTTATACTGAAATTTCAACTATTGCTTCTCAGTCACCTGAGACAGAGACATAGGTAGTTACAATCCAAACTCTTCCTTAGAATAATTAAGAACTAGACTATGTGATAGACAGTGAGATTTTCTGCATTTAAGAGGGACTTCTTTGGAGAAAAGGAAAAGTATATTACATATTTGCATTTCTTTGTATTTTTCACTTATTTCAGGTGGAGTCTCATTTCAGTCATTCCAGTTTAAGAAAAAAATTCACAGAAAAATACAGAATTTATTTTCTTTATCTTCAGTTTGGGTCTAACTTAGAATAGTCTTCTAGCTGCTAGTTTGCAAGATTAACAACTAAAGAAGACAGTACCATCTTTTTTGATCCAGAAGATGACTACCTGATAAGTTCATGGGCAACCTGGTAGACCCTTGTTTAGTCTCTAACTTTTCCTGAAGTGCTTGATCCTACAGAAGATTATCATAATCAAGAGATCAAAGTAAGGTGACCACTACTCACCTGGTCTTGAAGAATCATAGAATCATAGAACTGTTTGAGTTGGAAGGGTACAAAAATGTCAACTAGTCCAACTCCTTTACAATGAACATGGACACTCACAGATCATAGAATCATAAAATCATAGAATGGTTTGGGTTGGAAGGGACCTTTAAGATCATCTAATTCCAACTCCCCTGCTGTAGGCAGGGACACCTCCCACCAGACCAGGTTGCCCAAAGCCCCATCCGCCTGGCCTTGAATGCTTCCAGGGAGCAGGTATCGATAACCTCACTGGGCAACCTGTTCCAGTGTATCACCACCCTCACAGTACAGAATTTCTTCTTAATACATAGTCTAAATCTACCCTCTTCCAGTTTTAAACCATTTCCCCTCATCCTGTTGCTACATGCCCTTATAAAATGTCCCTCTCCAGCTTTCTTGTAGTCCCCCTTCAGGTACTGGAAGGCCGATATAAGACCCCCTCCTCAGAGCTCTCTATTCTTTAGGCTGAAGTGCCCCAACTCTCTCAGCCTGTCCTCACAGGGGAGGTGCTCCAGCCCTCCAGTCGTCTGTGTGGCTCTCCTCTGGACCCACTCCAACAGCTCGATGTGCTTCTTGTGTTGGGAGCCCCAGAACTGGACACAGAACTCCAAGTGGGGTCTCATGAGAGCAGAGTAGAGGGGCAGAACCACCTCCCTCAACCTGCTGATCATGTTTCTCTTGTTGCAGTCCAGGATATGGTTGGCCTTCAGTGCTGCAATTGCACATTGTTGGCTCATTTTTAATCTTTCACCAACTGACACCCCCAAATCCTTCTCCTCAGAGCTTCTCTCAAGTCATTCTCCACCCAACCTGTATCTGTGCTTGAGATTACCCTGACACAGATATAGGACCTTGCACTTGGCCTTGTTGAACTTCATGAGGTTGGCAAGGGCCCATCCCTCAAGCCTGTCCAGGTCCCTCTGGATAGCATCCCTTCCCTCTAGCATGTCAAATGCACTACTCAGCTTGTTGCGGTCTGCAAACTTGCTGAGGCTGCTCTTGATCTCGCTGTCCACGTTGCCTACAAAGATGTTAAATAATACTGGTCCCAGCACCAATCCCTGAGGAATGCCACTCATCACCGGTCTCCACTTGGACATGCAGTCATTGGCTACAACTCCCTGAGTGTGACCATCCAGCCAATTCCTTATCCTGCGAGTGGTCCAGAATGCCACGTGGGACAGTGTCAAACACTCTGCACAAGTCCAGGTAGATTATGTCAGTTGCTCTTCCTTTATCCACTGATGCTGTAACTCCATCATAAAAGGCCACCAAGTTTATCAGGCAGGATTTGCCCTTGTTGAAGCCATGTTGGCTACCACGAGTCATTTCATCTTTATTTTCCATGTGCCTCAATAGGGCCTTCAGGAGGATCTGCTCTATGATCTTGCCAGGCGCAGAAGTGAGACTGACTGGCTGTAGTTCCCTGGATTTTCTTCAGATAGATGTTCCAGGGTACATTTTGGATCCAAGAGACAGGATGTCTTAGGAGCAGAGACAAGCAACCATGCGCTTAGGGCAGCTCGTAGAGTAGCAAGTTTTATTTGACACACACACACACGCAGGCATAGACTTAGATAACCCTGGTAAGCTAAAACAGGAGCTCCTTTAAGCAAGAGCAATATGAGACTTATTGTACTTCCTCTGGAGACAGAGAAAACACTGAGCAGGAAGAGGAGATGTAATATGCCAGCAATGGGTTTGGTAGGAAGTGCAACAGGGTATCCACTGTTCTAAGGCACACTTCTCCTCCCCAACCCACCACAGTTTTCCACCTGCCTTTTTTCTCTCCCGCAGGGTTTTTTTTTCCCACTTGCACTCTGCACCTGCGTGGACAATATGTGATACAGAGCCCGAGTGAAACACCTTGCAAGGAAGCTCAGCTGCTTGCAAAATAAAATAAACTGGCAAGGTCAACTCCCTACAAAACAAGATAAACAGCTGTAGCTGCAAATAAAGCTGTCATGTGGCCCATGGTTCTAGTCACATTGCCATCCACTTATGTTCTCTCCCAGAATCCTTTGTACCAACTCAGGAATATTCTTTGGTCAGAACCTTTAGGTCTCTGACACAGTGGATCAGGTTGCTCAGAGCCTGGTCCAGCTTGACCTTGATTGTCTCCAGCAATGGGGCATCCACCATCTCTCTGGGCAACCTGGTCCAGTGCCTCACCACCTTTATTGTAAAAAACTTCTTCCTTATGTCCAATCCAAATTTCTCCTCTTTATTAGTTTAAAAACATTTCCCCTTGTCCTGTCACAGCAGACACTGCTAAAGAGTCTGTCCTGTTCTTTCTTATTGCCCCCCTTTAGGTACTGACAAGCTAGTATCAGGTCTCCTTGGAGCCTTCTCTTCTCAAGGCTGAACAGTTCCATCTCTTTCAGCCTGTCCTTACAGGGGAGGTGTTTCATGTCTTGGATCATTTCTGGCCCTTCTCTGGATGTGCTTCAACTGGTCCATGTCTCTCCTGTACTGAGGAGTCCACATCTGGATGCGCTATTCCAAGTGAGACCTCACCAGCGCACAATAGAGGGGCAGGATCACCTCTCAACCTGCTGGTCACACTTCCTTTGATGCAGCCTGGTATGCAGTTGGCTTTCTGGGCTGCAAGGGCACACTGCTGGCTCATGTCTAGCTTACCATCCACCATTATCTCCAAGTCCTTTCCGGTAGGACTGTGCTCTGTTTTTACATGCCCCACCTTGTACTGATAGTGGGGGTTGCCACAACTCAAGTGCACATTGTTGAGCCTCATGAGGTTCTCCTGGGCCCACTGCTCACACCTGCCTAGGACTCTCTGAATGGCATCCTGTCCCTCTATGTGTTGACAGCTTGGTGTCATCTGCAAACTTGCTGAGTGTGCACTTGATCCCACTGTTGATGTAATTGAGGAAGATATGAAAGATCGTTGGTCCCATTACTGACCCCAGAGCATCTGGTGGGCTGGCTGAGTCAGAGTTAGTGATGATGTACCATTTCTGCCATTGTAGGAATTCTATCAGAGTGCCTACTTTCTCTGAACATTTATCATTAAAGGGTTCCATGCTTATCTAGACTCTAATTTTTTTCACTACAATAATTAATTTTATTTGGAAATAAGATTATTTTTCCTCTTATTTCTGCAATACAAAATAAAATTGTTTCAGGGTATCATCTCTATGTGCTTAAATACATTTTAAATTGCTGTGACTTTTAAATCTTGTGATTAAATCTAATTGTGATTGATTACCTGATACCAGTCTCGCATGACTTCTAGAAATCTCAGAAATTAAAGCTTTCATCCCAACAAGAATTACCAGTTAAAATAATCTTTTAATAAGCAACTCTTTCCCCTTATGTATATTTAGTAATTCTAAGGGAAGGACTTCTTATTGAATGCACTTGATGCATAACTGTAATAGAAAAAAGGAAGGTAGCATCCAGTAAATCTTCAGCACTGAGAGGAGATCGATTCAGTTGATATATGATTAATTCCATTTGGTGTAACAACAGAAATGTTCTCTTCTAGTGAAGACTATTTTATTGTTGACCTCAAGATGAGTGCAGATTTTTTCCTGGTTAGTTAAAAACAAATATCAAAGCAATATTATGTATAAATGTGTTTATAGCTAATTACTTCATTTTCTCGTAAACTCACATGTGTGGTTTTAAACCATCTATATCAGTGGTGACATGTACAGTCAAAATTCTAATGTCATCTGATAGACTTTGTCTCCTTTCTCCCTCTCCTGGGCCTATCCAACAAGTTTTGATTAACTACTATTTCTGTGAAAGTGATCATAGCACCTGAGGACAAGTGGCGGCAGCTGAACTTCAGTGATCATTTCATCTTTATAAAAGACAGAAAGCATAACCCTCAGTTTAAATGAGCCCACTGTGTAGTGACTACAAACAGAGAAATTCACAGAATCACAGAATCGTAGGAGTGCAAGGGACCCCCAGGGATCATCAAGTTCAAGCCCACTGCTAAAAAAGCAGGTTCCCTACGGGAAGATGCACAGGAAAGCATCCAAGCAGTTCTTGAGTATCTCCAGAGAAGAAGATTCCACAACCTCCCTGGGAAGCTTGTTTTAGATCTTTGCCACCCTCACTGTAAAGAAATTCTTTCTCATGTTCGTATGGAACTTTCTCTGTTCCAGTTTTTGCCCATTGCCCCTTGCACTATTGCTGCACACCAGCAGCAATAAAAAAAAAAAAAAAGCCTGGCCCCATCCCCTTAACTCCCCCAGTTTGGTTATTTATAAACAGTGATGAGGTCATCTCTCAGTCTTCTCCAGGTTGAACAATACCGGATCTCTCAGTCTTTCCTGACAAGGGAGAAGCTCCTTATCATCTTTGTAGCTCTCTGCTGGACCCTCTTCATAAGATACCATTGTCCTTCTTGGCCACAAGGGCACACTGCTGGCTGATGGCCAACTTGTTGTACACCAGGACACCCAGGTCCATCTCTGCAAAGCTCTTTTCCAGCAGGTCAGCCCCTAACTTGTACTGATGCATGTGGTTATTCCTCTCCAGATGCAGTACCCTACACTTACCTTTGTTGAACCTCAGCAGATTCCTCTCTGCCCAACTCTTCAGCCTGTCCAGGTCTTGCTGAGTGTCAGCAAAGCCTTCTGGTGGTCAGCCACTCTCCCCAGATTCATATCATCAGCAAACTTGCTGAGGGTGGACTCTGTCCCTTCATCCAGATAAATGATGAAGATGTTTAACAAGATCGGGCCCAGTATGGACCCTTATAGAACCCCTCTAGTTGCAAGCCTCCAAATAGACTCTTTATTGTTGATTGTGACTCTCTGAGCTCTGCTAGTCAACCAGTTCTCAGTCCACCTCACTGTCCACTCATCTATCCCATACTTACTAAGCTTCATTATGAAACAAACAAACAAACCAATAACCTCTTGTAAGGGTTCTCATGAGTAGATGAGGGACCTAAATTAAAAAAAAAAAAAAAAGAAAATCAATCATTTTCTTGTATGGATAGATACTAGTGGAAAATAAAGCCTATATTTAGCCCATGCCTCTAACCTCTGCTTGGCAAGGCAGCCAGAGGGACTTCTATTGCATCATGATTGCTGAAACTATAGTACTTACATGTGAAATAGAGACCTTTGAAAATTTTACTCTGGACTTGGGCATGCAGATTCTGAAAATCTGGATCATTCTTAATCTAAACAATGTGCTTATACCCCTGGCTGCAACAAGCAAGGTTGTTCCTATTGTGCTCAATCTTGCTTAATACTGAAGTTACTACATCTTGGATCAAAGAGATGCCTCTCAAATGACCAGAGTTCCTGAATTAGTGCTTTGGCTCATGTATCAAGACTTGGAGTTAAGAGTCCATACGTTTCACTGAGCTTTAGAAAAGAAGGGAAAGTATCCAAGTAATTAACTTTGACTTTCTTTTCCTACCCTTCACTCCTTTGTCCTAGGTCTACCAAGGTGTATACCCGATACAAATGCTACATTGGTATTTTGAAGCCATATACGCTTCACTGATGACATTTCTGAATTCATCCGCATATACACAATATGTTTGAAGAGGTAAGGTGAGACCTTTCTTTCCTATAAAAATATCTTAAAACATTGCTTCTGAGCCATGTCTTTGTTTTGTGGTTGTTTTTTGTTGTTGTTGTTGTTTGGTATTTTTGTGTCTTTATGTTGTTTACAGACTTTAATATTTATGCTAAACAGTACAAGATATATAGAAGCCTATGAGGGTAAACACATCTACAGTATATTTTTTTAACCATTTTCTCCATCTGAAGACGGTCTGTTTGTAAAAATCTTTTTTCTATGAAAAACACTAATTCTTGCAAGGTTAGCATCTTCTGTGGAAAGAAAGGCACACTCTGCAGGAGAACCTGAAACACCAGAATATTTGCAATAAGCACCTTAGCTTGTCCAAGCACTCACATTTTGCATCTGTATCAGGCTGGAAGAACCATAGTATTTTTGCAGTCAGGTATAGTGAGTGCTGCATGGTTCATCCTCTCTTCAATTTCTATTTCAAAGCAGCTGAACACAGAAGAACGAAGAGAGAACACAAATACACTTCTTAAGATTCATTGGCTAGTACATCTGGACTGGGTTTAGAAGACATAATTTATTACTGATACAAGTTGAATACTGCGCAATCTTGAGCTAAAGAGATGGACACAAAGGTAAAGATACCTCATACAGATCTAACTGATCTAAGAGCAACAGTTTTTTTGTTTGTTTGTTTGTTTGTTTTTTCATTTGGGGTGAGGGATATTCATTGTGAGTTTTGGTTAGGAAAGTTAGCTCTGAAAAAGTATTTTTCTAAGTCAATGAATAGGTTTATTTACACATAAATGCAGTTTAAGGGCAGAATGAGCAACTAGTTCATTTGGTTTCACCTCTTGCATATGTGAAACTATTTTGTTTCCCTCGCTAACTTGATTTAGAGAAAAATTTACCTTGTGCTTTGTTCTACCTATCACAGCATCCAGACTTGATTTGAAGCAATCAGGAGATGGATAATCCACCATTTCCTTTGGTAGTTTGTTCCAACGGTTAATCATTCTTAGTGTGGCTTATTACCAATTGGAATTTGTCTGACTCCAGCTTTTAGCAATTGGTTTTTGTTATTTCTTACTTTATTAGATTAAAGAGAACTTTACTACCTTGTGTTTTATTCCTTTGAAGGCACTTAATGTACTATAATCAAACCACCTCTCAATTTTCTTTTTGATAAGTTAAATGGATGGAGCTCTGTACAACTCCTACTGTAAAACAAATCCTTCAGCCTTGAATAAATTTTGTGACTCTTTACCTCACCCTCTCCAGTTTTTCAGTGATCTTTTTAAAAAGTGGGCATAACCAGCATATGTAGCATCTGTCTTATCCTACAGAGACAGGACCCTAGTTGCGCTCACACTTCTTCTGTATTTTCACTCAAAAATTGCCTTTTTGTTTCCTCAGAATCAAACCAGAAGCTCATTGCATTGGGTGCTCACCATACCATGTGTACTGGTTTTCTTCACAGTAAGGGTGATGGGGCGCTGGAACAGGCTGCCCAGAGAGGTTGTGGAGTCTCATTCTCTGGAGACATTCAAGACCTGCCTAGACGCTTACCTGTGCAGCCTGTTGGAGGGAGCCTGCTTTGGCAGGGGGGTTGGATTCAATGATCTCTAGAGGTACCTTCAAGCCTCTACAATTCTGTGATTCTGTGATATGCTTTTTAGACTAACTTCTTCAAATAGAAATAGCTTCAATTTTCTGTTTCCTTAATGCCTCACTTGGAATCAACTGTATCACAATGGTTTTATCTCATTCATTCTATGAGCAAGAAAGCTATCTCCCTTCTTGTTCATTGTTTTGCCAAACTTTTCACTATCACCAAATTTTAACTGCAGAAATATTACCACAGTACTTTAGTACTGCTAAATTGAATTTCTTTGGTCAAGTTTGTGAGGCCAGTAAATGCTGCTAGGTGCATTTTTTTTCTAACAGTGACATAGTACTGGATGACTTTCAGCTTCCCAGTTTCCTGTCAATCTCAACCTCTGTCAGTTCTTCTTGAATTCTTTCATGTGATCAAGTCTAATAACTTAGAAACTTCACAAATAATATTTTATGTTATTCTGACTTAGAACTTCTATATGCACCAGTCTCATGGGACACAAAGGCTTTATCCTGATACTTTCATAAATAGCACCAGTGTTGAGCATTGAAATTCAAAACTGTGTAACTGGGAAGTAATTAGAATGTTATTCCTCTGTAAGATTTTCTTTTCTTTCTGATGAACTTTTAAGGATTCGTTTTTACTAGTTTTAACCAGTTCACTACTTACTCTACGCCTTATTTCCCTTTATTCTTATTTTCTACATAAATGTCTATACACTACTGACACTTAACACTGTTTTTTATATGCTTCCTCTCTTGCACCACTATTTGTTCCCAGTTCCAATTAATGATTTCACATTTTATATCATAATAAGATAGGCTTTTCTGATACCGATGTCTGTATAAGCTGAGAAATTTTTGGTCTTCTCATAGAGCGCATTCCTGAAGACACTTCAGATTTCATTCACATTCTTTTTTTCTTTTCCTCTGTTTAAAATGCAAACTCCCTATTTTCCTGGTAGTGTCAGACTTAGCTCTAGGAGAGAAGACACACATCACTATGCAGTACCTCACCTCTCACTGGTGTCTTATCAAAAAAAAACAAACCAAAACAAACAAACAAAAACCTAGAAAACACTGAAGTCAGCAGTATCTTGGTCCTTCTTCATCAGTAGGTCCTACAAGCAGATCAGGAGAGGTAAATTACTGATTATTGGCTTTGGAGATGTTATGCTGACTCACTGTCATTGCTTTACCTGCTCTTTTTACTGTTTTCACTAACCTTCTTTCTCTGTTACATTACTCCATCAACAATAACTGAAGTATGACAACTTCACCTGTGAATACCCTTCTCTAGATTACTGATCAGCTGGGAAGGGATCAATGACCTGAGGTGTAGTTGTGGGCTGCAAGCCCCAGTTGGCTATTAAGATAGTACTGTGCTGAGCTCATTACTATGGGAATAAGTAATTTAAGGTATTTTAGATATTTTGAGTACCCTTGGGAGATAAGGTTCATATTTTTATTTGTGGCTCTGCGCTTGTGACACTGCTGCCTTTGTTCAAAATGTTTTGTAGTATTAATGGTCAATGTGTTGGTCAAACAGACTGGGCCACTCCACCCCCATCAGGATTTTAATTTATATGTCTTTGAATTAGACATTACTGCAATGATAAAATCCATGTTTTCTGTAATAGTTCTTACTGACTTGCTATGGGGCCAATATCAACATTTTTTTCTGACATTTAATTCATATTCTCATATGGATGGCAAGGAATTTTATGTAAATTTCTTTTCCCCCGAACTCTTTTGTTGTTGTTGTTGTTTCAAAGAAAGCTCACTTATTCACAGCCAACCGGTGATGTTTCTTTTACTTTTGTCCACTGCAATTCTCTGTCAGGCAGGAAGAGGTGATTTCTGATGAGAGTATTTGAAAATTAAAATCAAACTTGCAACAGTCCTTACTTGTGTATCTTCCAAATCTCCAGTTCCAGAAATTGTCACAAGAGCTCCAGTGCAGATCAACTGGATTTAGATTTATTAGTGACTTGCTAAAACATGGAATAGCTTTCATTTCTTCGTATTTCCAAACTTTGCCTTAGTAGGTTTGTGGACTTCTGCTCACTGAGAATGTCTAACCATTTTTAAACCTGAAGTCTTTCACTTGCATTTCTGTTCAATGAGACATACGAATTGTATTAATATTATTATTATTTTCAATCAGAAAAGAAGATTCTTCTTTTGAAAAAATACAAGTTCTCTGGTTTTGCCACCAGCCAGTCATGGACAATAGCATCTTTGGAGGTGAGAGCTTTCATTCGGGTAGGTGCTTGTGTTGTTCAATGAAAATTTAAGGTAAGAATACTGACCTACTGGGCGTTTGCTGGAGTAGATATGCAAACTATTGAATTCACCAGGTACATTAAAGTTTTACTTGCTCAAACAGAAACCTTAAAGATTGTTGGACAGAACTGTTTTTTTCTTTCATTTTTGAAGGAAGATGGCAACGAGTTCCACAACTCTGCATTGTAAAATAAATCTGGTAAACTACACTGAATGTCATAGATGAATATCATAGATATTCAGTTCAATATAAATAAGAAAAATCACATCCCATGTAATTACATATGTCACACAGGTTTACATTTGGCCTAGTTAGTGCAAAAAGTCAGTGGTTGGAAATGTGAACCATATGGAGAATGATACTTCTGCCTCTACAAAAATTAGTTCTGACATGTAACATGAGTTTGTTTTCTAAATCTAACTAGCCTGAACATCTCAGCTTAAATGTTGCATATGATTTAGTTTATGAGAATCTAGTAATATAATTAGAAATGGGCTCAAATCAAAATGTTAGATTTGAATATTGCATACCAAAAGCTTTGGAGAAATTTGGATCTAGATTTGAACTTTTCACCTTGGACCTTAGTCTTGCTAAACTTTAGTATATCTGACTTCATTTTCTGGGTACAAATTTGTCCTTGTAAAACTCACACTATCGTTCTATCACATACTTAATTTACAGTGGAAATCTGATCACAGTCACCTCTAATTATCTGATTCACAGCACTACTTATTGCACACAACTTATTTGCAGCACAGCTTATTACTGAAGGGCAGAAATAGGTTGTAAATCTTACAAATGCAGAATACCTGTATCAGCATTCAGAAACACACTAGAATTTGTATATTTTGAAAACCTTCAAACATGTCTGGACTTTTACACAGTTTGTTCAATGTCAATTTCTTTTCCTTCATTTAAACTAGCATTTTCTTCAAGGCAGATTTAAATGAAAAGCATGTTTTCCTCAATGTAGGAAATGCTGAATTAGACACTAAGCATGGAACTCTCTCCAGAAAACAAACTGGCACAGGTGGCTGGCTTTTGGACAGGAAGATGGGTCTAATGCTCACTTTATTTTGATTTAAACCATCCCAACATTGCAGTGCTTCTGGCTTTGTTCAATCATTTTTTTTCTTTGCAGCATTTGACAACTGTGCTTGCCAGGTGCAAATGAGGACAGAATAAATCCAACTTTTTTGTTCTTACTGGGAAGTTCTCTAGTCACCCTGCCATCCCCCACCCCCCTGCTTTTTTCTTAACTATTTCCCTCTCTCTCTTCTCCACATTTGAATTTCTCTGTGTTCAGCCTTTCCTCTATTGTTGCTTTGTATTGTGACCGGATTTTTTTTTTCCCCTTCTCTTCAGTTTCACTTAACTGGAACATTAAGTAATCCTGAAGTTCTGCTGTGAATTCTGAACTGCTCCAAGTTTAAGTTAATTCAAAAACAAAGAAACAAGTTCATTTCTGCTCAGTGGATGTGATTTCTTTAATAGTTTCTAGGCAGTGTATAGTATCATATATCCAGTGGAAGGCATCGTATTTGGCCACTTCTTTAAACTCGTGACTTCTCGCTAAATGCGCCATGTAGAAAACTTGCTGAACTTCACAGTTTATTGGCATGAAGCTAAAGTTAGATTTTGAATTAGAAGAAATAGAAGGCCTAATTCTCATTCGTGGGAGATGAAAAAGATTGGACTTTGTTCTGGTTTATACAACAACTTTTGAGATCCTCAAGAAAAAAACAATAACTCCCACAGAGGTACAAAAAAGAACAGGGCTTCTTTTTCCTTTTTTTATTCCCTTTTTTTTTTTTTTTTTCTTTTTACCAGGATGGTGTGTGCATGTGTGTTCTCGTGATAAAGCTGTGAAGTTTTTGGCTGCCCTTTGCTGGCTTCTGTTGTTTTCTAGGGGCTCAGTGGGATAGATAGTTTGCGCTTGTGACAGGGCATGCCAACAAATTGCATCACTTCTGCCTCGGTGGCCGAGGACAATGACATGCCATATGCCCATGGCAAGAAATGAATGGGGCTCATTTACACTGGCACTGGGTGCCTTCAGCCCTGTCAGTCTTCAGAGGCTATCCATGGCAAATTGGAAAGTAGCACCGAAGTAGCAACAGCATGAAGAGATGCAGTCTGAAAAGCTTCCAGCATTCATAACTTTATGAACAACATGCAGCTTTGTAAGGAAAAAAAATCCATGTAATATCCTGTATGTACTTATCCTATCTCTGCAGTTTAACCTTTCATTCTTAGAAAGAAAGCACAGCACCAGTTATTTCTCCCTGTGTTCTTTTTGTGGGTTCTTTTTTCTTTCTTTCTTTCTTTCTTTCTTTCTTTTTTTTTTTTTTTTTTTTTGGTAAACCATTAAAAAATAGCAAATTAAAAAGAAAATCTTTAAGTAAATTCCAGCTGCAAGGAGAAAACAAAAACACAGTGGGTGTCATGCTTCATGCATTCAAAATAGTTTCTCTGCTCAAACAGACTGCCGCAAAGATTTGCCCCAAAGTTGACCCCATTGCCTCTAGTTTGCACTCCAGTAACAACAAAACTCATATTTGACCCATGACCTTCCTGGCAACACATCATTTGTTTCCATGTGTTGAAGCAAAGGATGACGGGTGATGATTAAAGAGCAATGGGTCCGTTGGCCTGAGTCACTAATGAAGATGAAATGAGAAGGTCACTGATCATCCTCACATGGCAAACTAGGACATGGAGCTAATCTGTTGTTAATTGTCCTTTACATTTGTTTTAAGGGCAGCAGCAGAAATAGGTAGTAGTCATATGTCTCCCTTCTTTATAGTCTCTGTAATTAGCACATGAAGTAGAGTTAGGCTTGCCTGGGGAAGCCTGAAATGTGCTTTGTCAGTTGGCTAATATATTTTATTTTTAATAACCCAGTGTTGATAAAAAGTGACTGGCTGGTGAGTGTGAAGACAGAAATTGGCCCTTGTCCAATGGAGGTGAACACCTACAAGCATGTGTAGCACATCCCTATCCTGACCTTCCCACCTGGATGTGCTTGGGACGCTCCTTGAGGCAGATCATCTGTTTGTCTCTATCTTTTCTTCAGCTCCCTCATGAGCAGGTTGGCCCAATACTGTTTATCCCAGTGTTACCTAGGTCTGAACAGAGAGCATCTGGTTTTTCTGCACTGGTCATCCTATCTAGAACTTATTTGCTCCATAAGGCCTCATTAAACTGAGATAGCTGAGGGGAACTTCATGCTCCCTGAACTGACCGCAAATGCACAAATTCTCTTGCAAAATCTCAGCAGTCACAAACCTATAGGAAGTTAATGGAGAATCCTAATTAAATAAGGTGTGGCTGGTATCAAAACTATTCCTTCTTCAGGCTGTTGGTATTTTTACTGGAGCCAGACCTAAAGATGTTGGATACAAGCCCTTTTCCTTTACAAATCCATCTGATACATTCTCATTGAAAGAGGAAGCTAGCTGTTCCTGTCTCCTATTTTGCTGATTCTTTCAGAGGAGAAGAAAATAAGCCTTTAAGTATATCTTTTACATTTTTTTGAAACTCAGTATACAATCCATCCTTCAGTTAAATCAGCTACTAACTGTTCCTATTACACAGCAACCCTATATGACTTGTTTTGTCAGCTCTGCTGAGAGAACTTGTGTTCCCACTTTCACGGTGGTGTCATTTTACTGGGATTTTCATTTTTACTTTTTAGCCTTTTTCTCCCCCTGCATGACTAATAGAAGTGTTCTCTCTCTCTCTCGGAGGGAAACAAATCTGCTAGCCAAATGGCAATCAGCTGGTGAGCTAAAGCCTGAGAGCTTTAAAGTATTTGTCTAGTGAAGAGTTTACTGCAGTGCTAATCATAACACACTCATTAATTACTCATTTGGATTAAGCAGAAGGGTCAGAGGAGCCATCTTGACAATCCATGCCTATCCGTGCCCTTTTCCTTGCCAATTAGTACAGAGACAATTTCAATGGTTGCAGCCTCTGCTTTTACATCTCCAGCACCACCTGCCTTTGCCCTTTATCCTGCAAAGTGCATTAGCCAGGACTGACAGCCAGTACATGGGCCTCTGTTTCAATGTGACACCTTGTCAGGTACTAGCAAAAAATGGATTACGGGCCAGAAAAAGATTTGGGCTAGGAAACGGAGAATGCACTGGTCTCCACTTCCTTCTCTAGGGTTTTTGAGTGAGAGTCTTCAAGTGGATCTGTTTTTCCCTCAGCCTTTGGTACATTGAGAATGGCCATTGTAGTGACTTGATTTGTGGTCGTCAAGGCCAAACAAAAGCAGAATCCCAGATGAAAGGAGGTGAACAGCTGTTCTGCTGCTATAGCACACATGGGAGAGGAAGGGTAAGAATGCTGTCAGGGTGAAATGGGGGATTCCATGTCAGACAATTAGGTGTGTAGGTTACAAAAAGAACGGCATACATCCTTGCACTTTCCAGACCAAAACACACGATTGTAGGTGATACATTTCAATCTTGGAGGCAATATAAAAAAGCTCCAGATCAGATACCTCTTACACCCTATCAACAACCTCAGCTCTCAGCCATTTCCAGAGTGACTCTAGTGGTTGCAGTAAAATTATCATGGGCTGATGCCAACGCAACTGTTCACTTTTTTCACATAAGTTCTTCTTTGTGTTCAAAACTTTCAGATTTATGTACAGCATGGGGAAGTTCATTTTATTCATTTTATTTACTCTGAGACAACTGAAAAAAATTCTCACATTTTCAACAGTGCCATTCTCAGGAAGATGGAGAATCTTAATTGATTTGGAAAGGCACAAAGCAAAAGCATTAAATACAAAATGTTAAACTTTAGGGACAGATTATTTTTAGGTGAAAATAAATAGAATTCTAGGAACACCTGACCCATGCTGTCTCAGTCCTGCAATACTTATTCTGTTAATCTACAAATTTTAGTCTTCCTTTGAAATATATATTTTACGATGGTCTCAATACTTTATTCAAAAATGCATACAAAAATAAATTTTGACAACAGAGATCCCAACCTAACCATAAGTATGCCCGAACATATTCTCTGTCAGACTATTGGCTTCTCAATCTGCCCAAGCAAGATGCTTTGTCTCCGTAAACCAGGACACCGAATGCAGCTAATTTCACACTGAACTTCTGTACAAACCTTTTTATAGTTATAGGTATTCCTCAGTTCTCATGTACTTTTCTTGAGTTTGGAGGGAAACTGCAGTGTCTCATACAACTGTTAGCAAATGAGGCCATGTTAATAGTACCTTTCTTCTTTAGCTACTAAGGACTCTCCTCTTTTTATATATTTCCTCAAAGTCTTATGTGAACTCCAAGGTCAGGTAGAGAGTAACATGAGAATTCAGAATATACAGGAAAGGGCTGTATTTTACCAGGTCTATCTTGGGGAAATCAGTTTTTTTCTTTTTCTAATGGATGTGGAGGAATAAAATAAACCTGTGTGTTTATATATTTCTTAGCATGCTCTGATTAATCTCTACCTGCTGTCATTATTTTTCTTCATATTTTCCTAATTTTGAACCTGTGTGGGCTCTAGCTGTTTAAAAGCCCACATCATTATTTTGTTATGCTTCAACAGCTCAGTCACCTGCAATATTTGAGCAAATGAATCCCAGGGTTAAACAGCAATGCACTGGCCTAAAGGCATAGTGAGGTATCCTTGGCTTTGGAGTTTTCATTCCTTCCTTTCTTCTTATTGTATAAAAGGCTGAGTGTTTTGAAGTGCAACTTCCCCTCACAAGCAGATAAATGAATGGGTGGGTGATAAAACTGCAGCATAAAGAAAGAAGCCAGTGGAATTCCCTTGGGATGGGGGCAGGGGAGGCTCTGAGGTTGTTGGCTTACCTTATTATCCAGGAGAACTAGTGTAGTTTTGTACACAGATGACCAGCAGAGTGATTGTTTCACAGTATTTGTTAAAAATTTGCTTTTAAGCTTCATAAACCTGTTTCTTAGCCATAATAATACCACAGTTAAAGAGCTGCAAAGCCAGATCATTAGCAGCAAATATACTAGCAGAAAACTATTTGCAGTTATCAGTGGTGCATATGGAGTTAGCTGAAGTGTTTGCAGTAGAATTACATCGGTGCTTCTTTCTTCAGTGAAAAAAAATAAAAATTAAAAAATTTTAAAAAGCCTGCAAAGCTATTTACAGGACTTGACTAAAATTTTAAAAATTGGGGTTAAATCATGAAGACTTAGAAAAGCTAATCACCCAAGAACTGGAAGCGGTGAATGAATATATTTTGGAAACTAGAGACTTACCTTTGACTTATTCAAGTAAATCAACCTTTCATAAAGTATTACATGGGAGTACTGTTTACTTGAGTAGATGTCTATTAATGCTTCTACTAATCAGTGTAAACACATAAGTTGGGAATCCACAGGAACCAGGAATTTTACTACAGCATATTCCAATATTCCACACTTTAACCAAACTCAAATTTAGTTGTGATCTTCCTTGCTACTATTACATATATATATTATATACATATATATATATCACTGTATACTGGCACATATGGACATATTTTTGGTTGCTGAGTTTTGTGGCCTAAACAAATTTGCTGTACTAGGAAGAGACAGTGACTTGCACATCCAAGTCAGTGTGAAGCCCCAGCTACTTAGGTCCTAGATGCTCAGAATTCAGGAGACATCTGAACTCACAAAGTGCTCACAGAGCTCCTCACCTGCCTGGAGCTTGGGTGTAGGCCCAGGTGATGACAGTCTGAACATCTTGGTCCTTGACTCATATCTAAGGCTAAGCAATCATTTCACAGGACACAAAAGTACCCAGAAGTACCCTTTCCTAGATGAATACACTGTAGCTTTGCACTTTCTCTCAGATCCTGTTGATTATTCACTGGGTAGTCACAAAATACTCACAGGAATAATCATCCTTTTCACGACCTTACAAAGAAATTAACCTTGAGGAAGTTAAAGATGTGCACTTTAAACTTGTCAGCTGGCTTTGGTGTGGCTCAAAATTGTCCACATGTTGACCACCAGCATGTAGGACAGAAGATCAGTCATCTGAAGTCAGAGTATTTGAATGAGATGAGTCTTTAATGAAACTGTAGAAGAAGAAACCTGTAAGTAGGGAAGATACTTAAAAAGAAGAAGAAAAATGCTGTTCTTTGTAGCCCCATCTGCTACTGGCTTGTATAAAAAATTAGGGATTTAAACAAACTATGTCAAGAATTTGCATTTTGTTTAAAGATTTTTTCAAAGAATCAGTTGCATGTGCAAGTAAAAATGCTGCTACCATCACCCATGCTTCCATACCTTCCACACCATAAAAGAATGAACTTGTTCCATGCTACTTTCAGGAAAAGATTCTGGACTTCAGATCACAGGAAGGAATAAAGGATATTTCAGTCAAGTTAGGACTCTGTTTGCCAGAGTCTGCAGCATGTCATGCTGGCTGTCTTTAGACAACTCTGGCTTTGATGTATGGATTCTTCTGAACAATTTGTCTTTGGAAGTTATGATACCCATATACTATATGTATTATGAGTAGCCCAAGCATGTAGGAACCTACTACTAACAGTGAAAATAAACATTACTTGAATCACTACAGTAATAATAATTAAATACCAGAGCTAAATAAGTAAGAATAACTGCTTCACATATTAAATAAAATTTAAACAATTTAAGATATTTCACCATTGTGAAATTGTTATATCATTATATCATTGTTGCATCTCTCCCTGATACGATATGTTTCTTATCATATTTTGGATTCTCTCTTGATTGCCTGTTTTAAACATTTGCCTATGGACACAATCTCAGAGTTAGCATCATGACGGGCTGGGGCAGTCTCCCACACCCATACTGATCATGTTCAGTGAACACAGCTTTCCAAAGATCTTGAGTTATCGGTCATGAAGGAATTTACATAAGGAAGGCCAAAAAACAGCACTAAAGACTAGCTCATTTAATCTCTGCACACTGTTTCACAATTTTCTGCTGGTATAATTGGTGTGATGTCTCCGTTCAAACTCCTTACTTTTGACACCAAGGATGGCCTACTCGGACATCTGTGGGAACTGTGTTTTATGGGAGCAGATTCTAGACTTACTGTCACACAGCAAATTTGTTCCAACAGAAGTTGATATAAACATAGGGTAAATTTGACCCATTAATAGTAGATTGACCTCACATGATTATCTCCTTCAAGTAACTTTAAAAAAAGCTAGTCAGCTCTTTAACAGTCCTTAGGTTTCTCTGGATACATAGCTTAAAAATTTTACATACCTGAACAAGAAGAGGTGGTGTGTATCAATAAAATAAAGGGTTTCTAGACAATTCATATTTTTTACACCAACATACACATGCATTTTATTTTTCTTTTAGACACTTAGATGCATATATAATATGTGCAGATCCCACGTGTTTGTGAGGAAAAGAGACAAGCAATGGGTTTGTATTAACTTCTTTGTCTAAATATTAAGTTTCAAGTGACACCATTTAGCAAGTCCTTTCAGCTTAATAAGACTGCTGACTTTCAGTGTCAATAACTCAATAACTGGGAGGAGTGTATAGCTAAATTTACATCATCTGTTTTTACAGGCAGACAGGGTGAGACATCAATGAATTGTGTTTTCAGGTTCTTACTGTTGGAGCACTTAAGCACCCAATCCCAAAGATACCACTGATGTCTCCTTTAGAGACTCTAGAAATACACTGAATCAGTCATTAACAGCTAGCTGTAGTAAACAGATTTAAAAGTATTGTTGAAAACCACATCCTCTATGCTTTCCGTAAAACACAGATAGAAAAGCAGAAGACTGGTGATAATGTATGTTTTTAGACAGATTTTTTAAAAGCAGGTAGTACAAAATGCTTATATTTTCCTGTGGTGTGTGTCCTATTCGTATGGATGTTGGGTGATACACAGAGAGAAGCACAGACAAACTCTAGTATAAGTACCCAAAACCAACTAAAGGCAAACTTAAATTTTAGGAAGTGAAACTTTAAAAGCAATTTCATTCTCTTAAACTTAGTATCTCAAATTCTGTGCCCAGACACAAAGAATATACCCCATTCCCTTTCACTCCCATGCCCTGGGTAACTGGTAGTACACTGCTCTCTTATTTTCCCCTGCTTTCTTTGCAGAGAGGCTATGAGACTGGCACATCATCCTCTCATTGCTGCACAGAGGCTGGTGTGCCATTTATCAGGTCAGCCAATAGGCATACAGGGATTAGCATAATGTACAGACACACATAATCAGGCCTACTATACAGTTAATCATGTGTATGCTAATAGTTATAGAGGATTAACCATTTAGGACACTGCCTTTCTGTTCTGATTTGTTGTGTTTCTTACCTGTTAACTTTCCCTCTCTTCTTTTGTTGTTTCTTCCTCTCATGTTTTTTTGTCTCACCAAAAAATTGTGACTATTGAAAGCGGTACGGGAAGGCTGCCTATGTAATTAAGGATACATTTAAATAATGAGAAAAAAAAAATAATGGGCAGATTCAAATGCTGGATTCATAAATTGGTCTCAGGCTGATAAAACTATCCTTTTTATGGAAAAGAAAAGCACATTACTTTGCTTCCCTAGATGCTGCTCTTGATCACAAGGGCTATAAATAAATACTATATTTTAATCACCAAACTATTTGTGTTATTCCACATACAGATTTTGAATTCATGGTCTAACTTCTAACAGCAAGAGATCTGAATGTGTCTGGTTTTGGTAATCAAAATCAAAAAGCTGTAGTAAGATTCATAGGCTATCCAGTGGAAACTGACCAAGAGCCTAAAGTAATTCCTTAAGCCATACTGTACTTGAGCATTTGCATACACTTGAGTGTCTGGGCTATCAGTGCAAGGGCTGAAGGTTAAAGAATTGGTTGGATGGTCACAGTCACAGGATTGTTGTCAACATCTCTAAGTCCAGGTGGAAGTCGGTTACGAGTGATATCCTTCAGGGGTTCATCTTGGGACCTGTGCTCTTTAACACCTTTATCAACAACATAGGGGGATTCAGTGTACCTTCAGCAAGTTTGCTGAGTGGTGCAGTTGACACAATAAAAAGGAGTGATGCCATTCAGAGGGATCTGGACACACTTGAAAAGTGGCACACAGGAATCTAATGAGGTTTAACAAGGCCAAGTAAAGGTGTTGCAAGGCAATCCCAGATATGAGTACATACTCAGAGCAGCCCTGTGGAGAAAGATTTGGGGATTCTGATAAATGAAAAGCTGGATGTGAGCCATACAATGTGCTTTTGCAGACCAGAAGGCCAACAATGCATTAATTGCCCTCTGCCCTCTGCATTAAATGCCCTCTGCGTTAACAGAGGGGTGGCCAGCAGGGAGAGGGAGGTGATTGTCCTCCTCTACTCTGGCCTTTTGTGCCCTCATCTGGAGTACAGTATCCAAACCTGGGTCGCTCAGTACAGGAGAGAAGTAGAACTTTTGCAGTGGATCCAGAGGAGGGCCACAAAGATCATCAAAGGGCTGGAGCACTGCTTTTGAGAAGAAAAGTTGAGAGAGTTGGGCTTGTTTAGCTTGGAGAAGAGAAGGTTCCATGAGGACCTCATTGCAGCCTTCCAGGACTTGAAAGGAGCTTACAAGTAGAAAGGGGGCCAACTGATCATACAATCTGATAGTGATAAGACAAGTAGAAATGGCTTTAAACTAGAAGAAGGTAGATTTAGGTTAAATGTTAGGAAGAAACTTTTTGCTCAGAGGATGACGAGGCACTGGAACAGGCCGCCCAAAGAGTCTGTGGATTCCCCATCTCTGGGGACATTCAAGGTGAGGTTGGATGGGATCCTGGGCAACCTGATCTAGTGGTAGGCAATCCTGCCCAAGGCAAGAGGTTTGGAACTAGATAACCTTTAAGGTCCTCTCCAACCTGAGTCACTCTATGATTCTGCGTTTCAGTTAGAGGGAAGGGTGGAGTAGGTAAGACATGGGGTGAAGAAGAGGCTGAGTGAGAGGCACAGAAAAAAATGAGCCTGCCAGTGGTTAATTGAGCATACAGATTCCTAATGTGTCAGGCACTACCCTCTTAGATGAAGGATGACACTTTTTAGGACACATCCTCCTTTGTTACCGTTTTAAAACAAATGAAGCCTGCAATTCATAAGCCTGATGCTGGGCACTTATCTGCCGTCAGGGTGATCTCTGCAGTGGAAGGCTATAACTTTGTATGTACAGGTTTAAAATATATTGCTTTGGGGGTATATAGCACAGGACTGTGGTGTATAATGTTGTTTACAACTTGATAACATTTTCTAGAGGGGAGAAATAACTTGCAGATGGAAGATCATATTACAGCTAATTTTTATAATCAGATAAATATAATCAAAGTTTGCCAAAACATTTCTGTGCATTTTATTTTTCCTTTTTATTCCTTCTTTGAGTGAACTGGGCCTGTTTACTTTTATAGTCTCTAAACAGCAAGGCACCATTATACAAAAGTTTTTTTGTCGTTTTTTTTTTTATCCCTTGCCTTCAGGTCACTTGTTAATGAGCTGAGCACTGGAAGATGGAAATGATTACAATGGGATATGGGTAGAGAGATTTTATTCATGTTTCCATAGATTTATGAAAGCAGGCATGTGAAAGAAGTCATGCTTATCAGCAGCCCATGCAGATACTTTTCTTGGAGATTGACAAGAACACCTTATCTCCAGTTGGATAGAATTTAGGTGCCAGGACCCACCTCAGCCTCAGCTTGTGTAGCCTCCGACCTCCCTCACCTCTGCAGTGCTTCCTTTATGAGTGTTCCTAGCCAGATGGTTGAGCCATCAAAACTTTATGAGCACAAACTCCTTTTACCACTTCACAGTTTCTTCAGACCTAAAAGCAAAGAAGGGAGAAGTGCGAGGAAAAGAAGCTAAAAGGTGTTAAAGATGAAAACAAGACATAGGAGTTGCCTTCTTTCTAGATTAGTAACTTCACATGATGTCTGTGGCTTTAGTTGTTTCTTGTTTGTGTTGATGTAATGAATATTAGATGAAAATACATAGAATAATTTCCTCTCAGTACATTCATTTTCTTTTCCCCACCGTACATATTTGTTTCTTATCCTGCTATATGAACATTTAGATTATTATTTTTTTTTAATCTTTTCTGTTTCTTGTTATTTAGGAGAATTTTAATCCAATATTTTTTGGTGGGTTAAAACTGCAAAAGATCACTGACTTTGGTTTTGAAGGGTTTATTTGTAGTAGCAGAGAATGTTACCTATGTTCACTGACAATGGGTAACTTAAATTACATGAGGCCTGTGCCTAGCAAAGTGACCTTGTTAACTTTATGAGAACTACAATCCAGTTTCCACCTGCATCCCAGGGAAACAGCCTCACTTATGAGGAAGTCAATTTTCAAGTAGTCCTCCAGGAGAAAAGTTAACTCAGTCACCGATCCCTGGTTTTAAGGGCTACAGTTTTCCAATCAGAGAGCACACACAGAACAGCAAAACATGTAAAATTGGAACATTGCCGAGACATGCTATAACAATCCTTTGATGCAAAGAGCTAATTTTAGAACCTTTGAAATCAATTCTTATCACTAGCAGGTAAAGTTGAAAACAGAAGACCCATGAATCTGGGTGAGGTCAGACTCCTTTAAGGTTTGGGTTGATTGGTTTGCAATAAAATGACTGAGATCTGCTAGTTTTTAATGAGCTTTTCTCTCAAGAGGTGAACTTGTATTTTCACTGGGGGTGTTTTTTGAGAGTGTTCTTTGTGTGTCTTTCTCAAATATTCCCTCCAGACCTTGCTGTTTTCCCACACTAAAAATCGTCAGGTGAATTAGTTATTGTTAGACAAAGAGGTACAATTCATTGTATCAGATGTTATCTCTACTGAGAGAAGGGCAACACCCCTTGGATGATGCTCATTTTCTGTTCAGTTGATTTCACTTGCAGATGATGCAGCCATAATAAGTAATTCTAGCAGAAGAATCTACTCTATACTTGTGGAAAGGGGTTGTGGTTCACAGGCCAATTTCGTTTGAGTAGAAGGTGGGTAATAAGTACTGTGAAGATTTATTTTACCATAGGAATAGTAGACTCCTAGATGAAACAAAATATAAATTCACCTTTACCGTGAACAAGAGGGACCTCATAGAAGTACTGTTTCAAGAACCTAATACTAGTTGTGCAGGTTTTATTCAGCTTCTGTTATAGGTTGGATTCAATTTCTGTTACTGTTCCTTTTTAGATCTGACGATGTATAGATGCTGTATGTTCAAATGTTTTTTTCTGTTCTGTTACATCAAGAAGAAATAAAGAATCAACTTTTCTGTATTCTTATGACACCACTAGGAAATACATACAGCTGTTTTAGCAGCATTCAGAGTTTCATTAGCAAATTTAAATGCCTCACCTTACAGATCGTTTTATGGTGTTTCTCTGAGGATCAGTTTTAAATCTGAAATTGATTTTATACGTAGCAAATACATATCTGCTAGCAAGGTTGACAAGAAGAAGATGAAAAAGTGTTCAGCACAAATAACATTGATTTTAAAAATATAAGCATCTCATTATTGCAGTGCTCATCAAACTCTAAGCTGAAACTTGGAAGATACTAAGAAAATCAAACATGATAATTTCAATACATGGCTTAAAAACTATAAAGGTCATGTGGAAATAGCATTTTTAACATCATCAGTCATCTGGATTAAGTTAACTTGCATTTGAATGTTATATAAATGTTTGCAGTATTTCAATTTATACATGTTTACTCCATAGATGGTTGGCACTAGATATTTGTTTTCATTTTTTTTTCTTGAAAAATCACCCTCTTTCTTCCCCTACCTACTAAACACTTAAAAAAGAGCGGGGGGTGGGCAGAGGGGGGGGGAGGGAAGAGAATAGCAATTCTCCAGACACACATATGGCTTTTTTTTTTTTTCCCCAAAAAATGTTAAGCATGAGACTGGCAGAACCTAAGAAATTCAGAGTTAAGACTAAAACTCTGTCCTTAACTCACCCCGCTGTGCTAAGGCATTATAGCACATATGGTATGAACCCCCCACTGCTCAGAGGCCCCCTGATTAAGTGCTGCAATACTGTACCTAGACACAATGTGGTGACTTAAGGAGAGAATTTCAGCTTTAACTCTAAATGTCCTGGTTCATGTGAGACTGTTAATGTTATTAGAACGTAAAGTGGGTGGTTTAATACCTTATATATGGTGCTTAAAGTCAACAGCAGCTGCTAGGGACTGGAATCCTGCACTGATTTTTGCTGGGAGAAGGAGAGATCAGTTGTTTTACTTGCAGTAAAAATAGAACACAATTTAAAAGTTTTATTCACTATGAATGAGCTAAAGGAAAGTTGTGCAATCAGCAAAACAGTAAGAAACTTGAAAGTATAAAGTTGGATCCTTAGACAATCTTAGCAGACCCTAACAGTGCATTTTTTTCTATAGTGAAAGGAGATTGAGTTCATTCTTAATCTTGGCATGTTTCTTCTCTTTTAAGACTATTTGTCTGGTAATGTCTTACAAGATATTCCTAGCATTTGGCAAAATCTTGTGGTCCTAACCTCAGGGATTTTATGGACTCTACTTGTGAATTCAACAGCAGTTTGGACAAAGAAATAGGTTACACAAATCTAAAGCAAAGCCGCAAGGATTTAGCCACTAAGATTTTGGCAACACAGTTTTTAAGTCTGAAATGTTTACAGGTACAAGGCATTAACCTGTTTAACAAGTCGATTAATTTTACTGACTGTTAATAGAGGAAGATGCTACTCAGTGCTAGATTATTACTGACCAAATTTCACTAACTGAATGTCTGTAAGTAGAATTGGAACTGTTTTCAATAGTAAGAAAGCAAACATTGGATCCTTCTCCCTACTTGCTAAATAAAAAAGATTCAAATGTGATTTCCAACTTATTGATCAGAAGTGATTCCTAAGAAGTATTAGGCTGTCAGAAATGTACAACTGAAAAGAGCATTTTTGACACTCCACAAGGCATGCTAATGTATGTGTAATCTGTATCCAGGCAGCACAAATAAATTGTTTGCTAGAACTTTTTTCTTTCTTAGTTGAAATATATACATTCTTCCTTCTTTTTGTTTTGTAGAGTGCAGAGGAGAAGGGCGCCCTGATAGCAAATTGTTGCTTTGGCTTTAGCCATCACCTGAGAACAAGCATTTCAAAATGTTGTAAACATGTCCTGCAGCCCTTGCTTAGATTTAAATTTGTACCTGTGTGTGAATATGTGTTTATATTTTTCTTTTTCCTCTATGTCAGCTCCACTGGGATGCTCAATGGTAATGGTACTTCATTCACATAGAAAGCATGTGTTGATATCTCCTCATTTGCTGGCTGGGGTCATTTAGAGATAACTGTATGTTACATGGATGTTCTTCATACGTACACCCTCAGAAGAGCCCTTGACCCTCTGTCACCTTGACACATCCCTTCCCACATTTAACATTTTCCATTTGAGGTTTTTGGCAAACCCTGCAATCTCCACAGGAGTTATGCATTCTCACTTCTAAAGGATTCTGCACTCATTTTGTTGGAAAAATTTTAAGGAGCCTAGGAAACTGAGAAGACAAAAAGATATATATTTATGTTCATATTGAAAAGCTCTTTAAATGAATATATCTAATAAAACTGGAGATTTTTCAGTCACAAAAGCATGCTATAACACTAGCGTGTGCACTGAGAACAGCTGGAGACAACAAACAAGACAAGATTGGTTGAGTTTCACAGATTACACTTAAAGATGCAAAATGGAAATATTGAAATAACACACAAACCTGGAGGAAAACATTGTTCATCTGCTTTGGGGAATTATGACAGCTATTAGACAGGAAAAAGTTAAAGCAGGGGTGAGGCTGTGGGGCAAGAAGGTCTGAGTTGTACCTGTGGGGTTTTAGTAGGTTTCTGGTTCACCAATTTACTCCTCTATGGTCTGGATCCTTCACACTGGGGTAAATTTCATGTTACAAAGATAAATGGAAATGAAGAGCTGTGTAATTATTAGTTTTGTTGCGAGCAGATCAATCATCTGCGATGAACTGCTCACAGAGGTCACGTATGACCTTTCGGCTGGAATTTAACTGGCACTGCGGCTGTGATTTGCTCACAGCAGCAGTCCCCCGCTGGCTGCATTATAACAGGCTTGGCAGTGCTAAAAGGCGGGCCCGCATTCCTTGTCATTGGGACTCTTATAATTATGACAAATGACTAAATGTGTTATTTTCAGCAAAGCAACTGCAGTCAAAAGGGGTACTTAGGGTTTGTAAGAGGTGATGGCTGGCGTGGCTTTGAAGGCTTTTCCTTTACTTGACTTAATGCTGACTGAATCATACATGGCCACCCCACTGGTAGCTGAGCAGCGTGTGAAACCCATTTCACACGTCTGTGTTGCCTTACAGCTGCGATGCCCTCTTTTCTTCCTCAACAAAACCAGAGCCGGTGGCTGCTGCCTCTTCAAAACAGGCACATGGTTTGGTGGGGGAAACTTTACTGGCATTGTTTTAATCAGGATGAATAGGAAATCCCAATCCCAAACACTGAAGTGTATTTTACTGGTGTCTGGGAGGTGAAGAGAAGAAGGAACAAAGCCCAGTAGCAAGTGTATTCTAAGAAGCTTTTTTTGAGCAAACTCTTCTGTCCATAAAGATAATAGAGGTAGGAGAAGTAAAACACACAAGGAAAAATGTACGTTTCTGGAAAGTCAGTTGAAAAATGAAAATTGAAAAACAAAGCAAACAGAAAAAATCAATCAGCAGCCAAGCTTTTAGTGTCTGATTCCTGCACATCATCCAAAATTTCCCCTTGTGTCAATGAAAATCTCAAGATTAGAACTTCAGGAGAATACTTAAAAAACTGATAGGTCATGGATTTGAAAGTGAATGAGACAAATATAACTAGACTACATTAATGTGTGAGCTAGTTGTATAAGGTGGAGTAAGGACTTTAAACGGATGGCATGTAACACAGAAAATAAGTACTAAATCACATCTTAGACTTAACTTGGTGCTTCCCTTGCCTTAAACTGACAGAGCAGTATCATTATTGATATAGAATCATAGAATCACCAATGTTGGAAAAGACCTCTAAGATCAGCCAGTCCAACTGTCCACCTACCATCAATATTTCTCCACTGAACTATTTCCCTCAGTACAACATCTAAACATGCATTGAACTCCTCCAGAGACAGTGACTCAACCACCCCGCTGTAGAGATCATTCCAGTACCTGAACCTCCCTTAGCACAGTTTGAGGCCATTCTTTCTAGTCCTATGGTTAATTATGTAGGAAAAAAAAGCTGATACCACCTCGCTACAACCTCCTTTCAGGTTCTGTTGAGAGCTGTAAGATCTCCCCTTTCTCTTCTCCAGACTGAACAGTCTCAGTTCCCTCAGCTTCTTCTCATAAGACTTGTGCTCCTGACTCCTCACCAGCTTCATTACTCTTCTCTGAAACATGCTCCAGGGACTCAATGACTTTCTTGTATTGAGGAGCCTGAAACTGAACACAGTACTTGAGGTGTGGCTTTACCTGTGCTGAGTACTAAGATGATCACCTCCCTCCTCCTGCTGGCAGCCCTATTTCTAATACAAATCAGGATGTCATTGGCCTTCTTGGCTACCTAGGCACACTGCTGGCTCATGTTTAGCAAAGCATTAACCAATACCCCAGGACCTTTTCTTCCACAACATCTTCCAACCACTCTGCTCCAAACCTGTAGTCTTGGCTCAGGTTGTTGTGGCCAAAGTGAAGGACCCAGCACTTGATCTTGTTGAACTTCATCCTACTGGCCTCAGCCCAGTGATCCTGCCTATCCAGATCCCTTGGTAGGGCCTTCCTACCCTCAGGCAGATCAGTGCTTCCTCCTGACTTGTGTCATTTACAAACCTTCTGAAGGTGCACTCAGTCCCTTAATCCAGGTCATTAATAAAGATATTAAACAGGATGGGCTCCCATGCCAACCCCTGGGAAACACTATTGGTGACTAATTGCTGTCTGGATTTACTTCTCTTCACCACCATTCTCTGGGTTCAGTTCTTCAGCCAGTTCTTTACTCTGCAAAGAGTGAACTTGTCCAAGCCATGAGCCGACAAGTTCTCCAGGAGAAAACAGTGCGAGACAGTGTCAAAGACTTTGCTGAAGTCCAGGTAGACTATGTAAACAGCCTTTCCCTCTTCCACCACTCTGGTCACTTGATCATAGAAGGAGATGAGGTTGGTTAAGCAAGACATGCTTTTCATGAATCGATGCTGGCTGGGCCTGATCCCCTAGTCCTCCACATGCCATGTGATCTCACTCAAGATGATCTGTATTTATAGATATGGATCGTGTTTGATTACCTTAGCTAAAATGATATGTATACAAATAAGACCTAGAATTATGATGTTTTGCAGAGTCTGTAGATGTGCTGGATGTTTCTTTAAATAGCAGGAAAACTACTGTAGAGATCTATTGTATTTTGTCTATTCACAAGTAATATCAGGCAAAAGAAGTACCATGAGGAAATCTTACTACTTGCAATTCACTTTATTATCACAGAAGGTTTAATAATTATGATTGCATGACTTGGACAAGGGTGTTGTGGGTAATATTCAGCTTTCTGCACAGTGATGAAAACTCTGGGAAAAAAATCAGCATGATGGACAGTCACTGTTTCCTGAAAGATTTATTGAAGCAGTAGAGTCCAAGTAATCTACTGACATGTCATGTAGCATGGCTAATGTCCAGCAAGACAGTCCAGTTCTTGGACTTAATCCATTACTTGGATTATTTTTCTTTGGACATCTCTCTTTAAGGAGCTGTCCTGGCTCACCTGAAGTAAGACACCTGGGCAACTGGCAAGCTCTGCATCTTGCACAGCAGTAGCACAGGTACAGCTTTGCATTTTACTTTGCAGATGTTGGATTCCTAATTCTCTAGTCAGATAGCAGCAAAGAAGTTACTGAGGATCCGCAAGTAGAAGTGACAGGAAAAGAGGGATATTTACCCTTTTTCCTACCCCCTGCCTTTACCTCCTTTCTGATTGATTATGTGCACATTTGCAAAGCTGGGCCCCTGGGCTGTGGGCATGGTTTACAAACAGCTTGACAGTGACACAAATTTCATATGCCTGCCACCTCGTTCTGTGCCTGTAGGGTCACCTGTTACATCTAGCTGCAATGACAGAATATTTTTTCTGTAGCATATTTCACTCTTGAAGCATCACTTGGTAATGGATCCAGACTGGCTCAGTAAGGTTTTAATCATCCTATTCCACAAAGTAAAATAGCACCTGGTCAAAAAATTGTAACCTCTGCTGGTTGGTACTAGATTTTAGTTAACTTCAGTGGAAACACAGGCGTATGTTAATATTCTTTATGACTAAACTCAGTGTGCTCAGGTTGCTCTATGGTTTTCTCTTTTTTTCATAGGTTTTAACAAAGAATGAGAGCTTGAATACATTTGCAATGGGGAAAATGTTAACCCGCTCTCTCCACATCTCTCATACTTTTTCTACTCTACATTTTCATTAATCCTACTAAACGGTATGGCCTACAGAAATCACTCTGAAAAACTTACTTCAGCATTTTTATTACCATAGTTCTATTATTAGTGTTAGAGTTTATCATCCTTGCACTCAAATTTTAACCAACACATTTCTTCTAAGCAACAGAAATAATCCAATGAAGCACAAGTATTAAATTTTTATTTCATAAACAGTATAAAAGATCACTGTAGCTTTTGATATTTTACATGTCTATAACAGGTATAGGCTACAATTTTGGGAGTCTAAAGTTTCCCTACTTGCTTCTCTCTCAAAACTTTTTAAAAAGTCAACAAACAAAACCCAGCAGCCCAAATAAATAACTCATATAATGACAAGAAAGTTTTAATTGAATGTCCAAAGTGGTTTATGGGAACTGTACATGAACCAACTAAACAATCATAATATTAAGCTTGCAGAGCTAGTTGGGTTCTATGTATGCCCTTTGGGAATGACCCCTAGCCTACCTCCATTCTCAAGCCAAATTTGAGAGGTTTTGGTCAATAATAGATAGCCTGCTCTGAAATTTTTCCAACAGCTGCGTTAAAAATTGAATAATATGCATAATTAACACCCAATATCTGGAATCTTTTTACTACTGTTTAAAATCTTACTAAGATGTGATCTATGTGTTTCAAGGCCTTTTGGCAGTCCCATCCAACCTGGCCTTGAACATCTTCAGTGATGGGGCATCCATAGCTTCTCTGAGTGACCTGTTGTAGTAAATCACTACCTTTTGCATAAAGAATTCTCTCCTAATCTCAACCCCCGTTCTTTTAGTCCTATCACTATCAGAGCATGTAGTTAGTCTCCATCTAGTTTATTAGCTCCCTTTAAGCACTGAATACTCAAAAACTCTTCAAAAGAAAAACAAAAACAAAAACAACAAAAACATTAAAGTCATCCATAATACACTAACTTAATTTCAGAAGGAAATTGAATTCTAAAGTTTTTCTTAGCTTCCACATTTGAATCCTCCCATTCTTTCTATGCTTTACTTTTTCCCAGACTGTATTTTTCAGGTATGCTTCCATTGTCTGCTTTCGGCATTAGAAACAAAAGAATCCACCATGTTTTCATTTCTATATTGCAAAAATTCAAACTTTTTTTGAATTCCACTCTTAAATGTAATAAGGATGATCATGAAAGGTACTTTAAAGTAGGCTTTTATCCTCCAGAAAGTCTTGGAAATATGATGCTCTCTGTCTGTTTCAAAGTCCCATCCTTGATTTCAGCATGCTTACAGTAAGTAGGAAGCTTATTAGGTAAATGACAGATAGTTTTTGAGGGTTTTTTTTGTTGTTGTTTTTTGTTTGTTTTTGTTTTTGCTGCAGTTTACAGCTGTAGCAAACAGTTTGATGCAGCTCTAATTTCTAATTATGACATACTGGGAGTGGAGGAGGTTGTCAGTTTTGCTTGTTCCTTGCTGAGAGACAGAATGATTTCAGACTTTGCATTGCCAAACAATTCACCCTATTCTATTGCAAAGCTAAGAACAGTCACTTCATATTACTTGATAAACAGATGTGATCAACATTTCTGAATTACTGCATGCTTAATCACCATAATTACCAAACAATAGCCCAAGCAAATAAATACTAGCCCAGCTCATGACATGTAGAGATCAATGTTTTTTTTTATTTTATTTTGGGGACAGAACTCAATGAGCTTTATTGTAATCTGTTTCTGTGATGGACAGGTTCTTTGGGATAGATGTGTCTTTTTCTGTCTTCAACTTCTACCAATTCAGTTATTATAAAGACAAGACTGGGCTGGGGGAAGGAACATGTAGCATGCCTTAAATGAAAACTAAAATTGTTGAAGTGTTTCCAAGGCACTTCATAACTGAGAAGAAGAAATCCTAATGTTAGAACAGGAATGCTGAAGAAAGAACAGAGTTTTGTTTGCTAATACAAACAGATTTGGGGATGAACTATTAGAACTAATGAGTGTACTTAATTCTGTTCAAAACATGGAGGGTTAAAGGCTGAAATGTTATAAAGGGGACTCTTGAAGTGGACCAGCTGCCCAGGCCTTTTAAGTAGTCTGTACTAGCATCTTCCCCCATTTGTCCTGCTGATTATTGCTTGATTGATGAGCTGGTGTGTGCAAACTGACCACCTGAAAGTTCTGCAGGCTTTAAGAGCTTGGTCAGTGTGTGTTTGACCCTTAAAGGCCATGGATCAAATATCAGGGTTATATGCATTTCAATAACTTTTTTTTGATACTTGAAGGGGAAAAAAATTATTCACACTAGGGGGAACGAAGGAGATTAAATATTTATGCTTGAGAGCATCTCTGAAAGGATCTCAAATGACTGCTGTCACCAGCCTCCTGGTCAACTTTTCTTAGCTTGAGCCCCTTCGTCTTTTCATCTCAGAAGGGTAAAATATATATTATTGTGAAGAAGAATAGCAGAAAAGCTTTTGTAGCAGCCTGTGAAGGGATTTTCAGTGAGTGGCCCCTTCTGAGGGAGGAATGGTGGTTTCCTGAGAAATGGGTATTCCACACTGTAATCTGACACAACAGGACTCCAAGGTGGCCAATAATTACTGAAAACAGGGTAAAAGTTTCAGTTTTTGAAACTTCACACACAACAAATTAAATAATACAAGTCTATCGGTTCCACATTGCCTTGAGTTAAAAACAGGGGTAGAAACTGGGAAATTTAAAAGCATTTATTAACTCTTTTTTCCCCCCAAAATTTGTTCTTTTTCAATCAATTATGTGTTATGGAAATCATTCAGAAGGAAAATAAAGAAGACAATGTAGGAAAACACAATTTCTTGTGGTGTGGATGAGATCTCACCTGCAAATTTCGTATAATCTAAACTTTCTGAATGATTTCATACATATTTACCATACAAACATGTATTTTAAAAAATCCTTAAATTAACGCACATTTATTTTTCAAAGTTTAACGTATGAAGACAATGTCTTAGATCCCAGTGAGTGAAAACATATGTTTATACAAAAGTTCATTTCAGTAGCAGCATACATATCCTTCTAATTTTGCATAGGCTTTTCTTCTGAGATCTCGTCTCAGAAGAATAAAGCAGATTGTTACATAAAACACATAATCTACACTTTCATATGCAATTTAATATAGTGTATGTAAATGAAAAGGTTTACACTATAGGCATTGTGTGTATGTAGATGTTTAATCCAGACATGTATACAGTATTGAATGAGATAATTAGTACAAATGCTGCATGTGCAATTCCCCTCTAATCCTTTATGCCCTCTCTTATCCCACAAACAAACAAATAAATATGCTACTAAAGAAAGAATAAGGACATGAATCCTGTGTAACAGTCTCATTCCAGTAAGAAAACTAATGTCATTGGAAGTGTTACCTGTGGAAATAAAAGGATAAAAGTACTGGTGTAGTTGAATTTCATCCCTATTTGACTTGAGCACTGTATATCCCTGTACTGCGTGTGCAATCCGGCTATGAAGGGTAATCTAACCATATTCAGTGCATTGCAGAAGTTGTTTCTGTGCCAGAAATTAATCTGATACAAATTTAGGGAACTACTTGCAATTTGAGTTGATGGAAGACTCAGAGGCTCGCTTGCATCACTGGGATTGTGGTTATTTTATTAGTCGACATCTTTGTTGTTTAAAATCTCTATGGAGTAGCCTGAATTTCTTTTCCAGACCTTAATTCATTTTTATGACTCTTTTCTGAACCATTTCAAATTGATCAGACTGCTTTTGAAGTGGACTTAGCAGAATATTCTGGTAATGGCCTGGCTAAACATAGGTAATGTCACTTTCCTCCTTGTGCTTAAAGCCTGCCTTTCTCCACCTCTCCCTTTCTTTGTGTTTTACTTTCAGGATTTTCGTTTGTTGTCCAAGCCACACATCTGAACTGGAAATATCTAATATCTCCATTATGGCCAAATGTTTCCTAATAGGCTCTGCAGATCTCTTTCATTAATTTGGTTTTTCTTCTTTCATTATTTTGTTTCTTCTTCCAGGTTCATTTAAAAAAAAAAAAAAAAAAAAAAAAAGGAAAAGAAAAGTACGTTTAGCTTTAGAGAGAAGTTGAATACGATGATTCACTGATCATAGTGAGTACTGTTGAGTAATAACAAGAAGAGAACCCTTGAAAGGTGCCTATGGACTGAGAAGGAGCAGGAGCAGGAAGCAGGATCAAGGCTTGGTATGTTTGTTGATTACTTTATTTTCAAAGAGGTTTATTCAGTGTTGCATATATACTGCAGAAAGCAACATATACAAACAGAAAGTAGATTGCCAGAATTTGCAGATATTTGTGTCCCTACATAAGGGTCTTAGATATCTTATGTTGTACAGCCAATTCAGGACAGAAACTTTGATTTTCCCTTAATATTCCCAGCAAGATGTATTACAACTAAAAGAAACTGTTGACAAATTTTTTCAAGGTAATAATATTGCCTTCTGTGTTGTGGTGCAGAAGTCCTCTTTGAAAAGAATGAGCGATTTTGTGGTTGTTATTTTTTTGACTTCTATGGATTGTTTTTATTATCATATTGTCCTAGTTTTGTCTGGGATAGAATTAATTTTCTTCCTAGCAGCTAGCATGCTGCTGTGTTCTTTATTTCAGATGAAAATAATGTTGATAACAAAGCAATGTTTAAAGTGTTGTTGAGCAGTGCTTACACTAACTGAAGGACTTTGGCTTCTTGTGCTGTTCTGTCAATGAGGAGGCAAGAGTTGTAAAAGAAGCTGTGAATGGACAGAACAAAGACAACTGACCAAACAGGCCAGAGGGATGTTCCATACCATATGATGTCATGCTCAGCCATAAAACTAGGTGGAGTTTTCTTGAGGAGCTGCTACTGTTCGTGGACTGGCATCAGCGAGCAGGTGATGAGCAATTGAGTTGTTTGCTTACTCTTTTTTTTGTTGGTGGTGTTTTTTTGTTTGTTTGTTGATGTTTTGTTTTTTCTTTTCTCTCTTTTTAAACTGTCCTCAACACATGAGTTCTTGTTTTTTTTCTTTTCTCAGTTCTCCCATCCCTCTGAAGGGGAGTAAGTAAGCAGCTGTGTGGTAATTAGCTTCCTGCCATGTTAAACCACAACAAGTACAGAGGCATATTTAAAAAGAAGTGCACATTGCCACAGTTTTAGGGCTATGACATACATATAGAAGGTGTCGGACGCACATCAGTAGAATCCTTCTCTCTGTGTTCTTTTGTTCCTCACAGAGTTCAACCAGACACAGAGGTGTTTCCAAGCTGAGTCTGCCTATAAGATCTGTATCTTATTAGACATCATAGGGTTGAATTATGCTGGAAAACAATATACAGTTATTGCTTTAGATACCACTTAATGACAATTACCTGGGCTCAAGTAACAACACCATTTCTTGTGGCATCACTTTGAGTACCTGTTATGAAAAAATCCTGTCTCATCATTATTTCTGAGAACTTATTACTATTTATCATTTGCTTCATCATTGCAACTAAAGCTTGTCTTCTTTGTCCAAACATTTATTAAATTATGTCTGGTGCTCTGTGCAATGTAGTGTAAGATATCAGATCTATTTTGAATATGACTGCATTCTTTATCTGGACTAATTTACCCATCTAAGTAGTTATTTGCTCAGAACTGGAAAAAATGGCACAAGCATCCCTCTCCATCACTATATTACATAATCTGAATTCATATAAAGGAAGACTTTATTCTGTGTGGCCATGTTCCAGTGGATGCGTTTCAAGTATGAGGAAGTACTACAGTATTTTTACCGTCTTATAGTAAATTACAATGTTGAAATGACAATTGTGACGTGTGATAAACTTTGTGAGAGAGCTGAAATACAACACATCAAAAACTAGCAACTGCTGTTCATGTACATGTTTTAAGCTGTCCAGTGCTTTTTATCCTAGGATAAAGAGTACCCTGAGGACTCAATCCAGAAAAGTATTCATCTTACTCAAAATTTTTTTCTCAATGTTTCTGCTTAAATTGCATCATGGTTGAATGCTAGTTTACATGGCAAGTTGTATACGTGCTTATACGCTCTGTATCCAAGCTTAAATACTTGGTGGTGCTTGCTATACAGAGTAGTATGGTACTCATGAGCCAGTAAAAGAATTGTAAGGTTTCATCTATGTAGTTGTAACCTTCCAGCTTCTACTTGTTTACAGCTGCTAGGTCTGCTTATGTGGCTGTGTTGTAATGCTGCTTCATCAAATGCCTGTGTAATGGCTTAATGTGGCAATGTTTTGGCAGTGGAAGAGCCACAAGAGGTGAACTCTGTGAGCAGTGCCCAGCAGTTGCCCCATGTCAGATCAGAGACAGCTCCAGCTGCTGCAAAAGGGATACACAATTAGCCAGATTTGAGCCACAAGTGACATTGTCTTTAATTCTGTGACAGAAGATTTAAGAAAGGAAAACACTGCTGCACAACAGCAGCTAGGAGAGAAAAGTGAAAAATGTGAGAATAATAGCCCTGCAGCCACCAAGGCCAGTGCAGAAGGAGGGCGGGAGGTGCTCCAGGCACAGAGCAGAAGTTCTCTGCATCACAGACAAGGATCCTTAAGGATAGACCCTTGATAAAAGGAAAACAGATTTTAAGCTACTCAATGAACTAGTTAGCAAAGTCACCTAGGAAAACTGCTTTTGAAGGCCTGGGTGTCCATCACTGCTGGTCAATAGTACTAACTATTAAAAGCACAGGAACAGGCACTTCCAGAATTTCAGAGATCATGTAGATGGGGCAGAAGGCTACCTGGCTGTGTAGGGATCTTCTTCTAGAGCTTAGGTGGAAAAAGAAATTGTGTGACCACTGGAAGCAAGGTAGGGCAGCATGGGAGGATGTCAGAGATACTGTTTTCAATTTTAGGGTGGTAAATCATGCAACCAAAGCTCAACTAGATTTGAAGTTGGCCAGAACTGTGGAGGGAAATAAATAAGGCTTTTTAAAATACATTAACAGCAAATAGATCACAAGAGATAACATTGGTCCATTCCTTGATGAGGATGGTCACTGCATAAATAAGGACACAAACAAAACAGATATATTTTATGTCTTTATAACCTCTGCCTTTGACACCAGTTATGTGCTGTGGGATTCCAGAGCTCTGCATTGGAGGACTGTAACCATAGGAATGATAAATTCCCAGAAAACTCCAAACCTGTGCAGGATTTATTGCTCCAGCTGGATGCACATAAGTCTATCGGGCCCGATGGGATTTATCGCAAGGTACTTTTGAGTATCTAGTTGATCTCATTGCAAGAAATCTTTCAATTATTTTTCAGTAGTCTTGAGAATCTGGAGAAGTCCTAGCTGACTGGAAGCTGGAAACTGCTGTCCAACTTCAGTTCCCATTGAAATTATGGAGAAGATTATTCTGGGAGCTATTGAAAAACACTCGGAAGACAATGTACTCATTTGTTACAGCCAACACGGGTTCACAAGGGAAAGCTGTGTTTAATGAACATAATATCCTTTTATGACAAGGTTACCCACCTAGTTGACCAAGGGAAGCCAGTTGATGAAAGCTTTTTGGATTTCAATAAAATTCTTCCAGTTTTTCATAGTTCCTCACTATAATCTTCTGGACTTCTGGACAATATATCCATCATACAGATATACAAAAAAAAAAAAAAAAAAAAGAAAAGAAAAAAGAAAGGTGAACAATTGGATGACAAGTCAGGCTTAAAAACTCATAGTAAATGGGTTTACGTCAGGGTAGTGGTTATTTGTTATTGTATTTCTGTGGGGCTTCGTTTTGGGGCCAGTACTCTTTAATATTTTCATAAATGACTTGGGTACAGGACTGGGAGATATATTAAATAGGAGAGTATCCAAAGGAGGGCTATGAAGATGGTGAAGGGTCTAGAGGGCAAGACATATGAGGAGCAGCTGGTGTCACTTGGTTTATTCAACCCAGAGAACAGGAGACTGAAGAGAGGTTTCATGGTAGCTTACATCTTTTTCATGAGAGGAGTGAAGGGGCAGGTGCTGACGCTCTTTGGTGAAAGGGACAGGACCTGAGGGAACAGCATAGAGTGTCAGGGGACACTGCCTGGATTTTGTGAAAAGGTTCTGTACCAGAGAGTGGTTGGGCACTGGAACAGGCTCCCTGGTGCTGTTGTCACAGCTCCAAGAGTACGAGAGTTCCAGAAGAATTTGGACAATCTCAGATACAGGAAATTTTGAATGGTATTGTGTGGAGTGAGGAGTTGGACTCAGTGATCTTTGTGGGTCCCTTCCAACTCAGGATATTCTACAATTCTGTTGCTCTATGATTCAAGCTAGAGAAATTTGACAAAGCTGTTAAATTGATGTGAGTCAGAGCTTCAGCATTCCTGCAGGATTCTTTTGTGAACATGGGCTTTTAAACAGTTTACGATGTAATCATGGCAACAGTGAAAAATCTTCAGTTTAAAAACAAAACAAAAAGGAATAAAAATGCTAAATACTTGAGTAGAAAGTAAGCTTCCCCTATGTGCGAAGTAAATGATTTAGTGGTGTTCTCTTCACGTTAAATGAGGCAGGAGATCACAAACTAAAAAACACTTAAATATGATTTTAAAATTAATTATGCTTCACCCTTATAATAGTATTTAAATTGCATTTAAATTGGTTATGCATTCATTGGGTTTGTTACATAGTAAGTGTATTTTTGTTCAGAATCTAAGTACAACTTGGCTTGATTTGTGAGATACATACATTCATTCTAATCATTGAGTTCAACATGAAGCTCATAGAAGGAAATGACAGAACAGAATCAGGAGCATATAGTATAAGAACTGTTATTAGAATAGTGTTAATTCTGTTGTCAAGCACCTTTTTTATTCCCATTTGCTATACTACATTATTACTATGAACACTTCCAAGATAACCATATTCAGTATAAATTTTTTTCTAAAGCAAAATACCTCATTTCAGTCCATGATCAGATTCTAGACATTTAACTAGTTCATGGAAATCTACATTTATGAATTAATGCCAGCCATCTTCACAACAACTTCTGTCTAGCTAAGAGAAAATACCAGTTTTCCATTAGCACAGCTATTGTTTTCTGCTGCAGTAGAAATACCCCAGCTATTTGCATAGTTTTCCAATAATAATGGTAAAAGCCCAACAGTCTTGAAGTGGAGGCAGGAATGCAGATCATATCCATGGCCTAGATTTGGATGCATGTAGAATTGAACCTAATCAGGGTTTGAGTTGACAAGAGACAAGACAAAGCAATATAGCAGTGGTCTGTGCTCAGGTGCTGTCACTACAAAGCTGGTCACCTAAATTTAGACAGCTGGGACTGTCAAATGCAGTAGGAACAGATTAATTGTCACTATGCATATGGTAGACACCTACCATAGCAAACCCCTGGACTTCCAGTTTCTCTAGTAATAGCAACACATTGTTTATCATATTTTTGGGGTTTAAGTGTGTAGTATTAGGGAAAAAAAAAAGTAATTTATTGTGTAGAAGAAGCTTTAAATAATTGACTTACTGTAACCACAAATTTAAAAGTGTCTCTGTTGCATTGGCTGTATTGTATTTTTCTGTCAGATCTAAACTCTGTGGAAATTGTTGATTAATCTAACAGATCTAGGCTGTGGTTTTGGTCCTGTGATAAATCTTCATTGATGATCTACAGAGAAAGTCTGTTTTGTATTGAAACTTGTGGATTTCAGGAATCTGGGTTGCACTCTTCACATCAGTGAGCACTCAGCATGTCACATTCATTCTTCCTGTCATGCTCAGCTTGACTGCCGCATGATCTGAGAATGTTGGAAATACACTTTTTGTGAAGGTGGGTCTGTTTCCAGGCATATTTACCTCTTGAATGCTGTAGGTACGTGCATGTTTCTCTCTCACGTAAGTCCCCCCAAAGGACTGCAGCCTTCACTAGAACATAAAAGTATGGAGCTGCAGCCAAGTTTCTCAGTGGTGGAGTGCTCTGTTTCCCATTTCTGTTCATGTCTCTTATAGCCTAAGCCTAAGATTATCAGCCCTGTTACACATCATGGGGTTGCTCTAGCCTTTAGTATCCATGGTGTCTTGAAACAAAATATCTGTGGCTTTGAAAAGGAAGGAAACAGGGTACTACCTAGGTGTTGCAACATCTTCGAGATAGGTACATACAATATCCAATTAATATATTTTGACATGACAGAAATGTAAAGGTTTGCACAGTTCATAAATTGAGGAATTTTGCATCTACCCTGCCCCACTCCCTCACCACAGCACCCCAAGCAGCTCCAGCATCAGATGGCACTAAAAGTGAGTGCAGAAACTGAGCAACCCAAAGGGAGGCCTGGAGTGAGGAAACCTGTTTGCTCCCATATCTTCACATTGTCCAGTGATCCCCTCCAGTGACCTTTCGCACTGGGGGCTTTGCATGCAGGAAGTATCTCTGCATGTTAATTATGATTGATTTGCTAAGCTCTTAGATGACTGTCTATATCATCTCTTGCCCTCAGTGACCTTTCTGAGACCACTCAACAGAGCACTCTAGTCTCCACATTTACATAAAAGAAGAAAAATTCTCATGATTGCTACAGGATTTGTTACATTTGCTATTATTTCTTGTAAGAGTCAGTCTCTGTTAACTGGGAATCATGTATCATAATTAAACATACAGTAACTTTGGGGAATTTTGTTTAAAAATATGAATAATGCAAAATGTAGATAATTTACTATATATATATATAAACAAAAATCAAAAACAAACAAACGAAAATAAGCAAAGAAATAGTTACAGGCTTACAGGCTGGCTTACATAATCCCTACCTCCCTTCTTTTGAAAAACAAAGCATTAAAATCTGGAGTGATTAATTCATAGCAAGCATAAAATGAGCAGTATTTTTGAGGTGACCTGAAGGGAGGGGGCATTGTCTTCATTATGACTACAAAGGGACAAGCACTTACCTTATGTTCCTGATTTTTCAATAAATATGTGACAATAATCTGACTGTTTAGAAGACAAAATATAACCATCAAAGAGCACATGGTACTCATAACAAGTACCAAGCACTTTAGCTTTTCATCATTTCTCTAGTACTGATTTCCAGTATTGATTCAGGAATCTGTTTTGCTGCTGTTTTCTTTTTAACTCTCCAGACAAAAAAAAAAAAAAAAAAAAGAATATATATTCTCCAGTAGAGGCTCTGAATACTGAACTTCACATTGCAGTCACCAAACACCTTGTTTTGTCTTGATTTTTCTCTCAATGATCTCTATAGGTCTAGCTTGATGGAGACTTGGATCTGTCCCTCTGTCATTGAAACAAAATGATTCTTTTACAAATACATTTTTTACTATTAAAAAAGTCAAAATCTGTATTTCTAAGTTAATCTCCCATCAGGCTGCTGACTTCCTTCCTCTGTCAGCAGTATGGTATATGTATTACTCTAAGAACTTAATGATGCTATCTTATATATTTTTTTTTCAACTCTTTTTCCCTATCTCCCTCCCTCTCTCTCTTTTAAATTTATTTTCCAAGAAAATGAATTTATTATCAGGGTATCATCTGCCTTCAAAAATCTCCCACAGAAACTGCTTTCAAAAATTATTATTTAACAATAACAATGAGACTGACAGGAATTTTTTGGTGTCTTAATATAAACAAGGATAAACAATTAGTGTTTTCCATACATACAAGTTTTCTGTCAAAATAATAAGCATGATAACCATACTAATAACTGTTTTAGTTATATTGAAGTACTGCTACCTTTGATCTAGATTTAGTATTGGAATTCATTCTATAGCAACTTTAATAAATGACATGCCTCACAGAAGGCTTTCAGATTTTAATTTCTTACATTTTTCTGAAATTTTGCATAAACTGATATGGTTTTATGGCTTCATTGTTTTGCCTTCAAATATATTTTATGTGCTCAAAAGTGAATTTGGGCACATGTCCTTGAACACCCTTGTGGCTACTAGGAAAGATGCTATGAGTTAAATCTTAATTCTTCTGGAACTAAACAGAAAGAACTTGCATTTGGACTCAATAAGTGACTTTCAGCTGCCATAAAAACACTGCTGTCTCCATAACATCAGGATGTACATAGAGGAAAAAACAACAGTAAAAGTGTGTATGTCCAAAGGGGGAAAAAAATAAATAATTAGTATGATATTTACTGTCTTAAAGGGATTAAAGCCTTATATGGTCCCAGGCCTGGCAGCAGCAGCAGCATGCATGCCAAGAGTTTGGTTACTGGTAGCAGTTGGTGAAGTCTCTAAATCATGGGTGACTGAGAGCTTGCATTCAGGGAGTCTGGTCTTATACCCAGAGGCAAAAGGCAGTGCAGGCAATAATCTACAAAACTTCAACCTTCCCTGCTTTGCTCACTGTAAACACTGATCAGCCATTCCTCCAATCTGCTTCAGATGTAAGAATAAAAGTCAGGACCTTGCTAAAGCTAAAAGATTTGCTATTGCAATCTGTGGAATCTGAGCTTCTCTGAAAATGCATGGGCTGTGAAGAATGGATGCGACGATCTCAAGTACCCTACAGGAAGTTCTGTTAGTTAAAAATTAAAGGGGGAAAAAAAAGGAAAAAAAAAAAAAAAAAAGGAGAGAGAGAGAGAGAGAGAGAGAGACATCTTCATGGAATACAGCAAGATTTAAAAAAAAGAAAAGAGAGAGAGAGAGAATTAGTGAAGATATATATGGATGTGGTCCTTAACATCTCACAGTGAACCAAATCTAACACATTTTATTCAGGCAAAACTTCCATCTAAGTTGCTGGGAGCTTAGACTAAATAATCACTAAGTAAGGTCTGGAGAATTTGGCTGGAAGTTTATGTTTGTTTCTGGTTTCCAGTGAATGGGTTTTGCTGAGATACATCACTTCAGTACCTAGCAATTTAATTCATTTACAGAAATGTGTAAATTCCACCAAATAAGCTGTATTCAGGCAGGTTATTTTTTTTTCTATACCCTTTGTTTGGCTTTAATAGGCAAGCTATCTCTTGCATTGCTAAACAGATCAGACTCCAGGAGTATTCTCATGGGAGAGCAGAGTGTTGCAGACTCTGATAGTGAAATTCCCAGCCTCTCTCTGCCCCTTCTCATTCTCCCCCAGGTTAAGCAGCTGTAAAAGAGCGTAAACCATTTCACTGAGGCAGACCTGCAGTAAGACCACACCATACCTGATGAATCTGTTGGTCTCCTTGTACAGCTGTTTCCAAAGTCTGTCATTACATTGTCAGGCCTTAAGTTCAGTCTCACTGGATTGCCTTTGCACTCTTTCTCCCTTTAAAAAAGAAGAAAGAAGAAAAAAAAACCTGTGAAGGTCAGACCAAGGTCATTTCTGCAGCCCTCTGCTCTGCTCAGTCAAGGAAGTTACCTCACTACTTCTCACTTTTTACCTTGTCATTTTAAAACAGTTTACTATATACCTTATCAGAGAAAATATCTCTAGTGACTGTACCTGGAGTGGATGCACTCTCAGGTATCAAGCTTGGAAGGAATCTGCAGCTTGACAGGGTCCTTCCTGGGGTTGTTGCTTTACTCCTTCATATTTAGTGCTGGGAATTATCATCTCAGGCTTTTCGTTTGGGCAATATGAACCCACTTTCAGGAACTATTTTTACTGTTATTTATTATTCCTTTAATGGCATAAGTTGGTGTGTTTTTTTCCAGACTAATGAAGAAGATTCCCACTCCAAGAAATATGCAGTCTCCTTTGACTTATAGTTTACTGCTATTGCCCTTCAAGCCAAGTGCTAGTTGTATAATTACAGACAGAGGAAGAGATAGAGATTTCACATATACATATGGAGATAGCACCACAAGAAATAGAGAGAGAAAGATGAATTGTTTTTGGTCTGACTGCATCAGTTTCTGAGGAATACCCAGGCATAAATTCAGGCATGAACATGAAAAACTTTGCTAAGAGGGGAATGTTTTGAGCCAGCACCGCATGTGGAGAAAATGAAAGTAATCCGCCAGAAACCAATAGGGTGCTGAGATACACAGCTGGAGAATTTACTCCTTCAGTGGTGTTTGTGGAAATGCTGCTTTGCCTATCTTCTTCTGATTCACGTAGTAGGTGGAAATAGTGTGTCTATGTGTCTGTGGGGTGTTGGTGGGGTGTTGATGGATTTGGGGGTTTTTATATCAAAAACAGCATGTCGACTGAAGTCTTTAGGTAGATAGCAAAGGCTGATGGCATAAGACAATTTCCCAATTTAAAAATGGAGGGAAGGGAAGGGAAGGAGAGAGTTGAGGTCGAATTAATTTGCATTAGATAACACTCAACCTGAGGAAGAAGTAAGCTTGTTAGAGAGCAGCACATTAATACTTTCATTTTTTTAATAGAGAATTTACAGATATGGACCCAAACCATTTTCAGCATCCTACAAGTCTGATAAAAATTAGGAGATGAATACTCATGGGAACAGTACAGAAAAGCTTCCACATGACTTCTTTCCATTAGACTGCTGATATAAGGTGTCTCTGCACAGTACAATACTGAGAGTGGAGAAAGAATCTTCCCTACCCACCCTGCCCCCATTCCCTCTGAATAAAGTCATTAAAGTAAACTGGACTAATTAATAGTAGCTTATCACTATTCATTGAAACAATACCTGTTGTGGAGATGCCATAATAGAATCATAGAATTGTTTGAGTTGGAAGAGACCTTTAAAGGTCCCTGCAATGATCAGGGACATCCGCAGATAGATCAGGTTGCTCAGAGCCTGATTCAGCCTGACCTGAATGTCTCCAAGGACAAGGCATCTATCACATCCCTGGGAAACATTTTCCAGTGCTTTACTTCTCTTATTGTGCATACCACTGAGGACTCCACATCTGGACGCAATATTCCAGTTTAGGCCTCAGCAACACACAGCAGAGAGGCAGGATCACCTCCCTCAACCTGCTGGTCACGCATCTTTTGATGCAGCCCAGGGTACAGTTGGCTTTCTGGGCTGCAAGGGCACATTGCTGCCTCATGTCCAGCTTGCCATCCATCAGTACTCCCAATTCCTTTTTGCCAGGGCCGCTCTCTAGCCTTACACCTCCTTGCCTGTCTTGATAGTGAGGATTGCCATGACCCATATGCAAGACCGTGCACTTGATTTTACAGGGGACCATGTCAAAGGCCTTACTGAAGTCCAGATAGATGACAACAGTAGCTCTTCTCCACTAAAGTAGTTATGCCATGATAGAATTCCTCTAGGTTATTCAGGCAAGACATGGCCTTGGTGAAGCCATGCTGGTTATCCCATGTCACTTCCCCCTCTTCCTTGTACTTTGGCATCGCTTTCAGGAGGATCTTCTCTATGGTCATTCCCAGTGGACTGGTGAAACTGACAGGTCAGTAGTTCCCAGGGTCATTCTTTCTACCCTTCTTAAAAATGGGTGCAATACTGCCTTTTTCCCAGTCACCATGGTGCTCACCTGACTGTCATGACTTTTCAAATGTCATCAAGAGAGGCATGGTGACTACATTAGTCACTTCTCTCACAACTCTGGGATGCATCTCATCGTGACCCATAAGTTTATGGATGTTCAGGTTCCTCAGGTGGTTGCAAAGCTGATCTTTGCTTACAGTGGGAGAGACATTGCTCCCCTAGTCCCCACATTCTGAACCATCTGCTCACAGGCTGAGGGAAAGAAGTTGTTGAGTACCTCAGCCAATAGTAATGCCTTTACTACACTGTGAAAAACCTGGGTGCAGGAGAAATGAATAGGTGGTTGTTTACTGGTTGCTTTTAGGCATTTTATTCATTATTCATTATGTCTCATAGGCACAATGTTACATGTGAATGTGTGTGACCATGCACATAGAAGATCATGCTGAATCATTTTTAGGTAATGTCTGGGTGTAAAAAGGAGAAGCATAAAAGCAAACAACAGCACTTACAATGGTTGCCCATTTTACTTTATCAGCTTTCAATTTTTAAAATTAGTAGCATTGAAATTGCCTGATGATTTAGTCCAAACAATATTAGGAGAAAGCTCAGGAACAATATGTTGTCTTTTTTTATTGTTGTTGGTTTATGTGTTTGTTTTTTTTGTTTAGGTTTTGTTGTTGTTGTTGTTTGTTTGTTTTGTTTTTGTTTTGTTTTCCTGTTTTAACACTCTTTCCTAAACACTATAAAATGTTTTTTCTAATATCTCTGTAATAACAATCTAATTGCTTTAGGTAACATAAGTTTCTACAGTCTTCTTGAGACCCTGTATTGGTTATAAAGTTGCACTATATTATCACTGCTTAAATTTCTGGCTGTAGAATGATGCAGATGGCTGTATATTTTCCCAACTAACAGCAGCTTGTTGTGGAACAAAAGAAGAAAACCAATCTGTTTAATGGCATACTAGGTTTTTTTCCTCTTTCAAACAGTATCACTAAACTACTTGGACACTGGAGTATTTCAGCAGTCAAGTAATGTAAAACCTCTTTTCTCATCTCATCTGAAAAGTGTAACTAAATAGATACCAAAAAGATTAAAAATAAATCCATTTGCAAGCTCATTGTTTGTTACAATTTGTCATTCAATTTACCCAGCAGAATCAAAACGTGATTTTTCCATAGCCCGGTGCGTTTATTTTTTCCTATATTTTCCTTACTGTTAATACTTCCAATATTTTATTTCTGCTTACATAACCTACTTATTTACTTCTAAATTCTTTATCCTCTCTGTTTGTTTTCTGTTGTTTTGTTTTGTTTTTTGTTTTTTTAATAGCACTTGGCTTGAAGGGAATCCTGAAAGTGGATTCATATTGCCCAAAGGGAAAGCCTGAGAACGACATTTCTTTTAATTAAGACTAGTCAAATATTGTTGAGGTTTGAGAGGTGAACAACTTGGCTCGCAGGAATAGGGATTCAAATTCCAGACAGCTGTCCCACCTCCAAGTATTTATTATTAATAAACACTGAAGTCAATGAGGTTAGGTGGCTGTTGTTGTTTTCACAGTTCTTCATGTTTGTTGGCTGTGTTTCATGAACAAAACACTCTTGGGATGGTGATGCAAAGCCACCTCTGCTCCTTAGAGGCTCAGTGTCCAGGCAAGTACTCATGAGCCCCAGGAAATCCATGTGTGTCAGACCTATGAGCAGAAGATAACACCAAGGCTGCCTGAAAAAGGCAAAAATGTAGACATATCATTAAGTACTGCTCATGAGCACTGAAATCCAACAAAACTGTTGGACAAAAGTTCACTTCCCAGCTCTGGGTCTGCATAGACCTGGTTTGGGAAAGGATTGCACCATCCTGTCCACACCAGTTTAGGGATGACTGGAAGTTAGTGGGGAAGGTTTTATTCTTGGGAACCTCAAGTACACCTGCTTCTACCAGTTTATAAATTCACAGATCGAAATCTGAGGTCACGGGCAAATGTGAATAGGAGAAGTGTAGCTATATATCAAGGTAAATGTGAAAACAACAACTGTCAAGCAGATTGTTTAGCCTTTTGCCTAATGTACTACACAATGAGTTGTGAGTATTTGTAAGCTTGAATGCATGCTCATCCAGACACTGAACATAAGTGTATTTGCTGCTGTTTGCTTAGAAAACCTTAGTGCAGACTAAAAATTTCAGGATTTGCATTTGTTACAGATTGCTGGGTCTAACCACACTGTACTTCTCTACTCTTTTTACACTCACTGCTGTTTCATTACATTTTGTTGTATTCATAGTGAAGCATTTAACAATAGATGATGTTTGTGTTATACATGGAGTACAACATAAAGACCGTCACGTGCTGATCTTTTCCTATTATTACTTTAAGCATTTGACTAACTTCTTTCATATGTAGCTCTTCCTTTCATCCTGACCTCAAAAGTAAAAGAGTCTGTGCAATCCAGTGTTTATGTTAGAAAATGTTCTATCTGTAGTCAACTTGTAAACCAAAAACTACCTTTAAAAAAATAATCTATTTAACAGTTTTACTGGCTTGTCCAAGCAGGATCATGTTTTAAATGTGTATACTATCTTACTGCAGATGTAATATGAATTTAAACTACGGTAAACATTTTAAAATCTATGCATCCCTGATACAATCTGTCCCTCTTCAGCCAAACCCAGGAATCTGTTTCAAAACCATCAAGGCTTTTGCCTAGCAGTAGGACAGACCATTTATCCTTTGGATTCATGATCACACTCTTTAAACAACAACAACAACAAAAATAACCCAAAGAAGGAAACTTGATAGGCCAGGAGGTCACTGTTGAAAAGAAAAACAGCAGCAGCCAGGCAAGTAATGTGTAGACCACACGGCCAGCAAAAGAGATACTGTTAAAAAAAGAAAAAAGAAAAAAAAAAGACATTCATTTGAGCCTTTACTGTGAAGAAACTTAGGTAGCGTGAATTTTGCACAAACTTATGCTTCCTGTTGAACATTTTAAATAGGTTGAAAGGCATAGCAGACACCTTTACTTGGATTCATAAATAGGCTCCCACCTCATATTAAAGGTCTGAGTTTAATTTGTTTAATATTCCCACCACTAATGATGCCTATTTAAGACATCCTTTTAAAAGTTTGTAACATTAATTTAATGGAAAAATGCCAGTGCCACTCTAAGAACTCTATTAGATTTTCTCCCTGTTAAATTAATGTTACTAACTTTTAATGGATGTTGTAATTAGATGTTATTATTAACAGGAATATTACCCAAATTAAAATCAGACCCTAAGAGAGAGAAAACTTATATTTACAAGTGCATTAAGCATTAGTATCTGGACATTATACATACTAACTGGTGGAGCCAGATGGCCTTTGCTTTTTTTTTCCCCTGTAACCTGCTACAGAACCAGGCACACATAGTTTTGTTAGCACATAATGTCTGCAAGAACAGCACAACTATTAATGCACCCACTTACAAAAGGAAGTGATGGTTTCTCCACCAGCTCTGCAGTAGGAAAGGAGAGCTCCATCTCCCAATTTCACACTCAATTTAAAGGGTCACTCTCAAACTGGCCTGATTGGGTTCGGCAGCTTGAAATTGATTGTTTTGGTTGTAAAGCTTGCCTGCCTTCCTAGCCAATTTAAAAAAAAAAAAAAAAAAAGAGGAAAAAAAAGGAAAAAATAAAAGACTGCTAAGCTACTAGCTTATTATGAGCTGGAGAGCGGTGTGAGAAGGAATGTCATGAATTCAAAGCTACTGAATCTAGTCTATTTAGGGCACAGGCAAAATGACAAAAGTGCCATTGTCTGTGAAAGGTGAGGTAGGAAATCCTTCCTTCTTTTTCTCCACATTTAACTCCCTGCCTAATTCAAAGACAAAATTCCTGCCTTATACTCTTATCACACATATATGAGTTATGATTTAGAACACTGCTGAGGGGAAATGGGATCACTTTTACCAAAAGATCATGGTTATCTCAGAAGCACCTTCCTACCTGTTTGGGAGTACTTTTCTTGTGTTTCTGTAACAACAATTGGGCCTATATCAGTTGAAATATGTGTTTCTTTAAGAACAGCGGTCTGATGCAGAGAAAGAAAATGCAGGAGCAGAAACCAAAATTAAGGAATTAGAGAAGGAAGTTCATTATGTGGACTGAAGGTGCTGAAATTTGATCGGTCCCATCCTACAAATAAATCATCTTTCAAACAAGTAAAAAAAAAAAAAAAAAAAAAAAAAAAAAAAAAAGGTCAAGACACAGATCTTGTCCACGGCCTGTCAGTGCTGTGGTGCTTCTGCACCAGCAACTTTTTCATGATGTCAGGTCTACAGCAGGATCCATTATCCTAATGTCAGCTCTGAGGGATATGTCCATGAGACAGAAGCCCTAACCTCCACTGAACAAACAAAAGTTTTACTTTTTGTCGTTGTTGTTTGAACTTTGAGTGCTTGCTAGACCTACAAGTAGCATCAAGTACTATTTTGGAATGTATTGCAGCTGGCTCAGAGTTGAACCTACCAGAAGGATAAATTTAATTTATTTTGCTTCATAACTGTATGTTCTTTCCAAAGTACAGAAGGTTTTATGTTTTGATATGTATTCTCATGCACACACACACACATATATAAAGAAGAAGAAAAAAAAAAAGCCAGGAATAAGCATTTACTGTTTCTGGCTCCACAGCATATGAACATCTCTCTCTCCCTGGTGAAACAGATTTTATATTTATATAATTATATTATTATATTACATTTGAATTTCCTTTAAAAAGAACTTAAATTACTATCAGGAAAAATATCCCAGTTAAATCAAAGGAAAGGCTGATTTAAACAGCATGGCTCAAATAAAATAACCAACGGCAAGAGTGTGTAATTATATTGTGCAAATCCTGTCGGAAAAAGAAATATATATATTACACACTGGAGTTCCTCAGTACTTGCCATTATAAGCCTGGCAGCCATTTTAGTGCTAAACCATGACCCTTAGCTCCTTCTTTCCCTCCACATCACTCCAACATCAAGAAAATGTTTCCCTTTTACAATAATCAGCATCTTCCTCTGGCAGACTTAAGTATATACTGATACCACCCTCCAGTAGCCTTGAAAACGTGACAAGGTTGAAACTTTTTAAGCGCCAAGAAATTCTGAAGGAAAAATTCAGACAGCAGCAGTTTCCACAGCTCCTTGACCACCAGTACTGACAAATACCATTGGACATAAATACTCTTTTTGCAAACAGGAGTGCATTGCAGAAAAGGGATTACACTTCTGTCAAGTTCTAAAATCTAAATCAAAGCAATGAAGTTTAATAGTTGTATCGTAATCACTCTAATATTAATGGCATAGTAAATGGTGTTCTTGATGTTTCCTACTGGTGTTATTCATGGATATCTACAAGACAAAAATTTACTTTAGATTTCTGTTGTAATAATGTTCCATGTTGTTATTTCAGTCCCCACTATTAAATAAAACACTAAATAGAAGTAAACTGAATAGCATTCAGAAACCAGCCTGGAGCATAAAAGAAGGTCTTTTAATATATTTTTAAACTTTCATCTTTCAAGCATCTGTTGTGTCAAAGGATTCTTCAAATGCCAAATGCTACATATGCAAAAATGCTCACGAGCCAAAGTTCCTCTGCACTGACATCAAAGGCTTTATCTTTACAGTTGCTGTGTTTCAGCTTTCCATCAGTGGAAGGATGGTTGAAGTGATATGAAAGCTGTTTTGAGGAAAGAAATAATTAGTTTGTCTTGTATAAACTCTGCACAAATAAAAGGGTGTAGGGAATACAGAAGAAGTCATCGAAGCATCACTCTTTCCTATGATTTTTCTTTCTTGGAATATGAACTAAATTGTCCTATGCTGTGGTAGCAGACTTGAGTGCATAAACCTTTTGACAAGTTTTCATCCTCTCAGCTACAGCTGATTGAACTACTCCAAGAGGAGCCACTCCCAGCTCTTTGTCTGGGTGCAGACTGCTGTGGTCTGTGAACACAAGTGCCATGGGATCTTCCCAGGTTTTTCTGGAAGCCTACAGATTCTGAATGGATAAGTTCTGGGCCAGACAACATTTTGGAAGTGAACTTCCTTTGGTGACCTTTCTTTAAAGTTGCATGCTCTACCTTCACATGACCAAATGTGCAACCATCATATAATTAAAAGGTAAGCTTCCTCATCGTGATGCAGTTGCTTTTCTGTATGTGTCATGGGAGTGGAATGCTGTTACACATTGAACATACTCCAGTGGCAGTGGTGGGGATGTATCTGCCACAGTAACCTTTCTGACATGTAGATAAACTGCTGGGATATACATCTGACATATGAACTTCAGTACCTGGTGTTTGGTCACATGATGAATGAGCGTGCTGTAACACAACAGAATGTGTTGCAGTGTAGAGCCCAAGAAGGTTTTCGTAGGAGTCTGTTGGGCACCTCTGCTCTTTGCAAGTTTGTAATAATCATAGTCTGAATACAGGCCATTTTATTTCCTTCCCTTTTAAACCTTACAGGGGAAATTAAAAACAAAAAGTGATAGAAATAGGCAACACAATAAAATGAGAGGAGCTTCTCTTCTTTTTACATTTGTTTCCAAATGAAAAACTGTCTGCAAATCTTTTGCCACTCTTTTACTTCCCAGCTGTCTGTCCCCAGTGTGAAGAGAGATAGATTTATGTGGTTTTTAAAGTGAACCTAGATAAATTTCTTTAAACAGGATGACCTTTGACCCTACCAACTCTTATTCCTCCCCTTCTCACTCAAAGCCCAATTCCTCTTGTCCTGAATGGGAGCAGGATCAGCTTCTCAGTTAATTATGTTTGTTAATATTATGTGACATATTAGACTGGAAGTGAAATGCACAAAGATCAAAAAGGAGCTAGTCAGCATTTGTAAAGGAAAAGGCATTGACATGTAGAAATCAGTGTGACTGGAGTGTCTTCTCATTTGTGCTCAGGCTCAGAAAGTATGGGAGGAGATGATTTCTCAGAAGTGAGGCTATGCAGCCTCCTTTCCTCACATCCTTCATTCACACTGATTCAGTGAGAAGATGTATACAGGGCTTCCAGGCTTCCTCTGGGGCTTCCCGGTAGTCTCTGCAAAGGGGCAGCAGCTAGCAGCTACAGCTTTTAGAGCATGGGGTGATATCACCCAAGGCATCATAGTGTGAGCAAAGCTAATAATGTATCTGAAAAAGATACTGTGTCACTGGTGCTCTGATTTGAATGCTAACTAGTAAAAGGAAAAAAAAAATGAAAAAAGCTCCTTATTACATCACAATTACCATATTAAAACCATATTTGAAATAAAATTATGCATGCAGGTAAAAATCTCTGAATTTTTTGAGCTCCTATACTATAGGTTGTTGGTCTACATGGAATAGACCTTATTTTTTTGGCTGCCTTTTTTTTCTAAGTGAAAGCAAAAGGTTAAATTCTCTTGTTAAAACTTGTATCTTCCCGTTCTGTGTTCATTCATACATACACAAATCAGGAATTTTCTGAGGCAGACCAGGAGCCAGAAAAGTCAGCTTTGATCCATTTTTAAGCTCTTGTGCTTCTGTTAGAGCTGACATTTGTAATGCTTGAGAGGATTCAGATTTTTTGCTGCATAACTAATGAGTGAAATCACAAACCCTTCAGGACAGTGTATCAACAAATGTGGGTAGTTGGTGAAGAACTCACTGCTATTGTACTTTATTAACTGTTCTCCTCACTATAGATGACAACCATGGAGTCTGAGAATGCAAGAACATGTCTTCTACTGCCAAGGACCAGCTGACACCCACAGAGGCACAGAATGGGAAATGCTGTGTGCACCAAAAGGGAGGAAGTTTATAAAAAGATTTTTGTTTTCATTCATACTGTGACCAAAGTAACGTCCCAGTTTAAACATTAAACTCAAGATCATTAACTTGTCACAGTGATTTCTGGCTTAAAACTTTATAGTAAAATAAGAAGGCATAAAAAGGCTTATTAATTGATAAGATAAAGCTTGCTAAAATGTAATGCTTTCCATATTTTGTAAAGAGAATGATTTAAAGTTATATTATTGAAACTACATGAATTGTTTAAGCCAGTTACTAACTCACATGTCATGCCTGAAATGTAAAACTCTGACAAAAATGCTGGGTTTCACTTTTGGATTCCCAAAAATGTAAAATATCAGGGTTTAAGTCTCTCTTTTGCTAAAAATAAAGACAATATACAAAAATGTAATCCATACTTAGGAAATGTAAAGAAACACAAGCAAATAAATAGTGCTCACTGAGTTAAAGACTGATGTCAGTAGCAAATGATTTCCATAAGAAAATTGACTGTCTCACACATAGCTGTTAACTTTAACGCTGTAAAATAGATAGAATTTGAAATGAAGTGACAATACTCATCTCACATTTATTATGTTGTCTTGGGGTTCTAAAGGTAGAGAAATTATTTTATTACATTTTCATTTGAAATCTGAATGCATTATCATTCCAGAGCTAGAAAAATTAATTTTGTATTTTGATCAACAAATAGTTGCTGTTCCTGTGGAGGCTGACCTCTTCTTCTGATTGTGGTATTTTTCTTCCTAGAGTAGTACAGAAAGTTTCAAGCAGCTTCATTTATTAACAATGGTATATTTCACCCACATCATATATGAACTATCCCATATGCAAAAGGAAATGATTGACAGCAAAAAGTCAAAATTTACCACATCTTGTTTTCTTCAGTTTTAATAACTCAGCTAACGGCTTTTGGTTTTGAAAACTGATCTTATCAGCCACTATCACCGTCCTCATACTTACCCTTTATCTTTCACCATATTGAAAGTTTTTCTGAGAAATATCTGGTTTTCAAATGAGTCATTCCCTTTTGCTACTACTGCCTATAGGACAGCCATATCCCAGAACACTGGACAGTCTGTACCTTAACTGTTTGAAACGGAGCTAATAACTCTCAGCATGGCTTTGCCTTGAGTAAAATAGGTCATTCTGGATATTGCCAATAAATGAAAGGATTATGACATTTTTTCCGACTGATCCATTCTCTTTCATACTTGTCATTCAAAAGTAGACAATGCATCTACAGTCTGGTCTCTAATTAGATTTTATTAAGTTGAAGTTTCTGTTATCCAGAAATTGCAATACTGCGTTTATAAATGAGGGGTCAGGTCATGAAGGTTTTCCTCTCATTCTGATGAATGATCTGGACAGGTAAGAAAAACTTCAGTATTCATCAAACCGTTTGATTTTTTTCTGTAACTTCAAGATTATACTGAACAAATGCTTAAAAAAATTAAAGTGCTTTTTGGAAAATAAGGAAATTTGTACATTGATAATACTTCATTGCTTCTCTTTGTATAAAGACAGCCAAGTATTTATTTCTTGCACTTCTTTACTTCTCAGTCTCAGTTCTTCAGCTACTGTGACTGTGAACCCTGAGTCCTGGTATATTCTGATTATGTAAGGGGAAGATTAATTTTCCTATTTACTTGGAAGTGAGAAGTCATCACTGTAAACCATGGGCAGAATGTCCATTAATAAAAATGTACCGTTACTCACCAATTTGCATATACATTTCTTCTAATGTGTCCATGGCTTTAAAAAAGCAAACAAACAAAAAAATAACAACAACAACAAAAAAAAAAAAACCGTAATGGGACTACATTTAAAAATGGTGCATTTCAGAAACATATATTAAAAATAACTCTAGATCAGGATGAAATAAATGTGACTTTCCCCTTGACTGTAGCAAGGGCTTGAATCTACCAAAAAGGTATAGAACTCTCTCACTCTAGGTAACAGATTTTCAAAAAGTTGATGATGATTTCTTGTCTAATGGATGACTCCAGAATGAAGATGTCTAAGAGAAAACAAAATGCTAATGGTGAAAGGAGATATGTATTTACTTTGTTATTTTCTGGCATTATTTTTGTTAAATTGCACTTATTTTCATTTTACTATGGATAAAATTAGTGTCAGATTGCTCTGTTTGTTTTTTTTTCTGTTTGTTTGTTTCTTTGTGTGTGTGTGTGTGTGCATGTGTATGCAGTATACATAAAATGGTAAAAAAACTGATGGATTACTTTAGCATGCTGAAGACAGGATGGAGTGGAAAATAATTTTTTTACATTTTAACAGAACCTTGACACCTTGACATGTAAACTGTATCTTTAATACTGATACTTAAAACTATTCAACGTCAGAAGTAATGTTCTTTGAGATGTTCACATATTCATTATTAACTGTGAAAGCAAACATGAAAGAATTAAAACATGCTGATAGTAAATTTATTGAACACTGACACACACCACCCCACCATCCACATTTATGAGATCAAGACCAGTGAGGCACTAGAATTTACTGAATATTAATTTAGACATTAAGGTACATTTTGGCCCCAAATTGGTATGGATCCTTGAAAGAAGAGTCAGACTTTCCTTAACTCTTTTCAAAGTGTGTTGAAGGAATTGCTTTGTGTTAGAAAACAGCAAACTGTCTTTCCAGCAGAAGAGTATTTAATAAAAGTATTTCAGATGTTCATTAGCTTTTTTGTGCCTCCCTATTTATAATTTTCCTAAGTTTGCAGAATTAAACTGTAAACTAAGTTTTGTGTCATATTAGCAATTTTATCACAAGCACAGTGAATTAACTGTTGTGCTGTAAATCAATTTAATGGTTTTCCCTATAAATGTAATTGGTAATTTTTAACAGTAGCTAACACTTTGTAATACAGTATTTCTATATATAGCAAACAGTTTAAGGGACTTAATTACAGTGACAGAGACTGTTATGTTCTTACTGTGTAATTTAAAAAATTGGTTTTACCAATAAGCAGAGATTGAAATTTGTCAATTTAGGAGTGATAAAAATGTTTTTGACTGTAAATGCAATAGTAAAATTGTTGTTTTACCAGTAGAATTTCCACCTTGGTGTAGCTAGATGTCACAAAAACAGTTTCAAACTGTAAATTTATCCATTAAATCTAATGGCAAATCTGTCATTGGCTAATACTTGTTAAAATATGGGAGTTAAAAATCAGAAAAAGAAATTTGAAAAAGAATATTTTGGTATTCATATAGATTTATATATATATAGAGAGAGATTTATATGTTAGAGTATTTTGGTGGGTTGCTTTGGGTGTATAGAAATTAACACCAATTAAAGTACTGCTATGAAAATTATATGATTCTGCATCTGAGAATTATTTAAAAATAAATTCCTCACGTGTGAGACCCCACATAGTGAGAAGCAGAGCTCTTTCTCATGCCTTAAAACTGAGACTAAAGTAAAAAACATTTATGAAAGAAGCATTTACCCCTACTAATACAATTACAACCCTGGTTTTGATGAGCAAGTCATTGTTCCAGTATACGTTTAAAATCTTTGATTCTAAATGAAGCAGGAAGGCATGCAGAGGTCTGCTATGTGAGTAAGCTCAAAGCCCTCACCTTCTCTTGGATCTCTCATACACAGTAGTGTTCACAGTGTTGTAGTGCTTTGCACTGCATTGACGTTCAGGCAAAGCATGCACCACGGACATATGCATATACCAGTTATGGATCATTATCAAACATCAGACTTGGGAGGCTTAAGTAAATGAAGGTTCCCAAGCACAGAAAGGATGCCTGTGGGTGTTCTGGCTGGGAAAATCCCTATTGCTTTGTAAGGGGAAGTGATGATTACTAATTGTGCACCAAAATGTTGGGCTACTCTCTTAGATTCTTACACTGCCAAACAGTATGGATGTGTTTGTTGGGAATGTAACAGGGAGAACTGTAAAGGAAAACATGTAGTACAAAATGTATTCAAGTGTATTATCGAGTGGAGAAAAAGCAAACCATCATTTCAAATAAGAGGTACACAGAGTAGAGGTAGAGCTAAAAACTAAAAACAGTCTCCGCTGTTCTCCTTGCTCCTATGTAAATTTAGTACTGTGACTTCGTTTCTATACACTGCATTATTTTGATCATTTGCAGTGATAATGAAGAATTCCTGTAACCTGCAGGCACAGACATTGCTCTCTAGCTACTTTTCTGCTGAGATGGATGCAAACATCCAGATTGACTCAAATGAGCATCTTCCCAAGGAGAGGACCTGCACCTTGAGGGCCTGGAGCTGCTTAAAGGTTTTGCTTCTTCTCCCATTATTTCATAAAGCTCATAATGAAAACTACTCATCACTCATAGGCAGCCCTACCATTCACAGTTACATTTTGCATGTTCAGTAGAGGAGCAAGCCACAGACCTGGAAACAGATGTCACTTTCTCAGAGCTGTGCAAACCAAGATGTGAGAGGAAGGGAGAGGAGCTGAACTGGGGACTGGCAAGGTGGGAAGTGAAAGGCAGAGCTGAAATCTAAGGAGGTTCCTTAGGGTGAGGTGACTTGGAATACCTACAGAAAATGCACTCATTGCCCCTCAGATCTGCTTCTCTTATTCGTCTTTTGAGTACCTAATTTATCCATATTTGTACCTCTTTGTTGTGAGATGGCGTATGTCTGTATTATGTCTACAAGTAGATTAAATTTTGTAATGATAGGGAGGATGAATTCAACGCACTCTAGTTTACCTGTTTGTAATCTGTTCCTAGACAAGCAGTGAATGCAGCAACTGCATTGTCATTTCTGTCTGAGTGGTACAGAAACTGGTCTGGTTTGATCTGTATTAAGAGAATGGGCCACAGCAGTGAAGTCTGGACCCATTGAGAGCAAGTTCTTCAAACAGAGGGTTAAACTGATGCTTATGCTAGTCTGTACTCTCTTAAATGAACACTAAAAAAGTGTCAGAGGGCCAAAATTTGCTGCCAGCTACACATAAACAACTCCAACTGACTTCAATAGGAATTTCCTGTGTGTATCCAGGAGCAGATTTTAGAGCTACGAGTATGCATCAAAGCCTAAATAGCAAATGTTAGTGAATTGACATTCTGTTTATTCATTATTTTCAAATGTCGATAGGGGTTTCTCTGTCTAATATAAAATGATTTGGTTGTCACATTTTTAATGAAGGCTTTTAATTACTCTTGATATACAGTATTGTACTGGTTGTTTTGCTCAGTTGTTTTTGTGCATTTAACCAAATCCCCTCTCTATAAGAAAACCTGCCTACATCAGGTTTTTGGTTAAAAACAGTCTTTATCATTGCTTATGTACAGATGATACTTTCAGCTTTTAGTAGTAAGCATAAATGGGAATTGAGCTATATATGGAAGAAAAACTGAATTTGTTTGACTGGAAGGTGTAGAATCCAAAAAGGATTTGGTTCCTCTCTTTATAATATTATTTTGCTTATTTTGAGTGCCTGTATGAGTCACTAGATGTATTTACTTTGGGAGAGAAAGTTGCAGTTCTAAAAGTGTAAGCATGGGAGCTAAGTTTTGTTGCAAAATGGAAAGGCCAGTTGTATGCAGTTTATTCGGAAGGGTACATTTTTATCAGTCATTTTTAGAATATAGTCACAGAACCATTTCAGTTGGAAAAGATCCTTAAGATAATCAAATCTAGCTATTAACCTAGTACTGCCAAGTGTTCCCCTAACACATGTCCCTAAGTCTACATTTACTCATTTCTTAAATATCTTCAAGGATGGTAACTCCACCACTTCCCTTGGCAGCCTGTTCCTATGACTAACCACTCCTTGCAGAAATAATTTTTTTCCTGACATGCTTAGTGGACAGAAGAAATGTTGCAGATAGTGTTTACTTAAATTTTAGCAAAGCATTTGATACAATTTTCTCCCAGAGGAACTGTCTGCTCATGATTTGGACAGATATGTAGTTTTCTGGGTAAAAAAAAGGATGTATGTATGTCCAAGAATAAGGTAACATGAATTGAGTTAAATCTGCTTGGTCAACAGTCACCAGTAGAATTCCCTAGGACTTAGTACTGGGACCAGTTTTCTTTAGTATTTTTATCAATGATCTTGATGCGGAGATTAAGTTCACCCTAAGTAAGTTTGAGAGTGACACCAGACCGGGAGGGAATGTTGATCTGCTTGAGTGTAGAAAGGCCCTACAGAAGGTTCTGGACTGGATCAATAGGCCACATTCAGTTGTATGATATTCAACAAGGCTAAATGTTGGGTGCTGCACTTGCACCATAAAATCCATATGTAGTGTTACAGGCTAGAGGAAGAGTGGATAAAAAGTTGCCCATCAGAAAAAGACCTGGAGGTGCCAGTCAACAGATGGCTGAACATGAGCCAGCAATGTACCCAGGTGACCAAGAAGGCCAGTGGCATCCTGGTTTGTATCAGAAATAGTGTAGACAGTGTGACTAAGGTGATGATTGTCCCACTTTACTCAGCACTGATACTTGAGTACTGTATTCAGTTTGGGGCCCATCACTACAAGGACACAGAGTTGCTTGAGCATGTGCAGAGAAAAACAACTCAGCTGGTGAATGGTCCAGAAAACAAGAGTTATAATCAGTGGTTGAGGGAACAAGGGTTTTTTATTCTGGAGAAGAGGAGACTGAAGAGAGACCTCATCACTCTCTACAGCTACCTGAAAAGAGGCTGCAGCAAAGGGGTCAGTCTCTTCTACTCTAGTAGAGTTTTTAGGTTTCTAGGTTTTGCTAACCACGGAAACAAAGCAAAGCAGACTGTAAGTCATGGCACTCTCAAGTCCAAGTGAATGAAATGACATTTCTGTTCACAAAGCCAAACTATGAAGAGTGTCAGTCTTTTGCTGTGATTTGCAAGCACAATGTGATACAAGCAGCAAGAAATTTTTGGAAAATGAAAATTATTGCACATGTATTTATATGTTCAAAAGTTTGTGTATGTATGAATGAATGTATGCATGCATATATTTATTTTGAACATATTATAGGGAGAAATTGAAAAAATGAGAAACTCTAGCAATGAGAAAAATACAGAGGTTAGAAAGCAACTTGACACCTGCATTGGTAGCAAATTTCATAGAGTCCAGATACCATACCTCAAATATTAATAAGATTTTATGTTTCAAATTCTAGTGCTCTTTAGTTGCCCTAATACAGAAAGTCTCCTGCTTTGATATCATGGGAAGGCTTACATGTAACAAAAATAAACGCATTATATAAATAAATAAATAAATCCAATCTCCTAGGTACTAATTTGCCATGGATTGTATTTAAGTCCTCATCCATTATGTGAATTAGAAGTGAAACAAACACTGGCATCAATACTCTATTGCAGCCAGACCAGCCTGAGCTCCAAGTGAGTGTGTGTCCTGGACAGTTTGTATTGATGCTGTCCTGAGTATCACGCTCATCAATAATGGAAATAATTGCATTTTAATAATTAAAAAACCCCCATCATTTTCACAGAGGTAGAAATGATGACTTTGTTCCCTCCCTGCAGTTTATCTACCTTCTAATGACAGGAATGATTCACCAAGCAGCTCATTTATGAACACACAAATACACACAAAGAAATCTGCTTTTATTCAGGCAAAAGAGTATCAAGTGTCTCTTAAACATGAACTTAGAAAAACAGTGCATCAGGAGCTTTGAAATAAAAGGTGAAATGTGTGGAAGAAGAGTAGTCACTTCCCTACCTGGCTCAATTTCTGTTACTGTCCTGATAATGGGTTAAGATAAGTAATGAAAAATTTTATTCTATCTTGCTTTGAATGTCTGGGACTACTTTGGCATTTCAACACTAAAAACTATAGAAAAATAAGGACACTTAACGATGCAACAATATCTTGCTGAATCCTGACTGACTGCACAACATTTTAATGAAAATCCAGAGAAAAAGTTTTATGTCTTAGTTCTCACTCTTTCATTTTGTAGTTCTTAGCTGTTTTTTAGTACTCTCGCTTTTCTCTTAATTAGTGGCTTACTTGGGTTCTCCATTAGCCAGTGTAGTTTAGATTCTTTTCCAGTTGCTTTCTCACTGTTGACTACAGTTTTATTAAAACTGATGAGATTAAGACAGTGATCAATGAAAAGCTATTCATGAAACCCAGAATAAGCCAGATATCAGTATTAGAAGCTTATGGTTCTCTGTCACCATGTTGGCCAGTATCTGAATTAAAATCCAGTCAAAAGTACTTTAAAAACATGCAATAAAATTTCTTACTGGAAAGACAATTTTTGAGATGTCTGTCAAACTTCCACGTACTTGAAGAGAAATAAATATATTTTATAAAATATTCTTAAATTGTTTTCACTACAATTAAAGAAATTTATGAGATCTTTTTCCTAAATATAGTTTAATTTTATCTTCCACAAAAACAAACTCTAAACTCAAACACCATTAGGCTCAGCACAGAGAAATGAACTACACCTATTCCTAAAACTAAGTAGATTCAAAAATGCTTCACCACCTTAAGCCTTTAAAAACACATTCCTCCAAGTCAGTATGTATTTGTGATTTAGTACTTGTCTCTATAATAATAATATATTTAAGGAAACCATCACTTATAACTGGGATGAAAAAAAAAGGGGGGGAGTTGTTCCTTTATGTTAGAAACCTTTTCCGTTAGATGCAAAAGCAAAATCCAGATGAATAAAGCCTATTGATGCCATGGCTTTATAATTTATACTAAAATTTCAAGCAGACAGTTAAGATTTTAAATCCTTATTGAGATTAAAATTAGGAGTACTAGATATCAACATAAATATTCACACACAAGCAAAGGATATTCACTCTCTGAGCAAAGGATGTCCTTCCATTATGCCAAAATGAATAACCTAAACCCCTTTTTGTTTCCTTACACTTGCTGTTTAGCTTTGTATCATACCTATTTCTTTCCTTAAAGCTACTTAGCAGATTAATTCACCAGAAATAAGCGCCTTATTGTTGATTATATAAATGATTCAGGATGTTTGACATATTTAATTTGACAGAATGGCACATATTGCAGCCTTACCCTATGCTTTGCTGGTCCACATGCACCAGGACCACCTCTAGGATCATTAAAAGTTCAGTTAATTCAGTTGCACTTTGCACCAAAGTGTTTTACCGCAACAATTAGGTTTTCAAAGACAGCAGCAGGCCTTTCCCTCCTGGCCTGGAGTTTCTTTCAAATTGTAGTGAAAGTGAACAAATAAAGAGGGGAAAAAAATGAAAATACCTGAAGAGAATAAAGAACAAGGTTGATGGGGTAAGATGGATTACTTGAATTTTCCACCAATCACTGAAGAACACATTGGCTAAAGCATTGATTGATGAAGTATTTAAGTCGTCAATCTCGCATCACAAGCCTTTTTACAAATGGCTGCAGAAAGGGGCTGACATCAAGGTGGTATCAATGGAAGCTGGCTTTGCTACAAAATATAAGAAAGACCTCTAGTCTACAATTTGCTCTCACATAAGACATTCAATAACCACTTTCGACGGCCACTTTGCCAGCAAATGTTTCACTTAAAATGTCGGTATTCTTTACTCAGGACTGCCATCCACCTCTAAATGTATAGGCCTTTACTATGGGAAGATTTACTTTCTCGTAGTTTTTGGTCAGCTTATTTTTCCCCCATGCAGACTGCTTTTCAATTTACATGGTGATTTTTTGGCAGGTGCCTTTTTTCCTTTTTTTCCTTTTTTTCCTTTTTTTTTTCTTTTTTTTCCCTTTTTTCCCTTTTTTCCTTTTTTTCCCTTTTCTTTTCCCTTTTCTTTTCCCTTTTCTTTTCCCTTTTCTTTTCCCTTTTCTTTTCCCTTTTCTTTTCCCTTTTCTTTTCCCTTTTCTTTTCCCTTTTCTTTTCCCTTTTCTTTTCCCTTTTCTTTTCCCTTTTCTTTTTCCTTTTCTTTCTTTTTTTTTTGCCAAACCTTAAAAGAATTACTACCAGTCATTGTCTCTTCAGATATATTTTTTAACACTAATCATTGCCAGAAATCTGTGTTTGATTGAGAAATCAGCTTGTTCCATCTTTTTACTTCATTCTCCTCCTTCACTTTTCTTATTCATCAGCATTAGCCTATAAATATTTGACTGCACAGGACTTTTGTTCAGTACCTGTAGAAGGTGTTGCAGCAGACAGGTCACTTCTTTATTACCACCAGCATTACATCATTTGTTCCCTGAAGCCCCTTCTCCTTCCAAAGAAATGTGAAAAATATAAGAAGCAGTTCATATCAAGAGAAAAACAACCAAGAAATTCATATTGTGTGAAAGGAAAAGGAAAAAAAAAACAACAAAAGGGAGTGCATAGCCCAGCATGAAAGAGCATCTTGATTTCAAGTTTTCTTTCAGGAGTCGTTAATATTTTATGAGACCACACAGAGTGTTCCTCCAGTGACATTTTTCTAAATAATGTAATGTGCAGTAAAGTATCAGACAAAGGGGAGGAGGAGGGAAATCGCCTTGTTTAGATTACAAAAAAAAAAAAAAAGAGGAAGAAAAAAAAAAGAAAGCACTCAAAGCATTTTCAGGGTTGCAAGGTGGTTGGCTGGTGCCTGACTCCAGAGCCCAGAGGAATGGTGCCTAGAAATAAGGAGAATATCTTATTTTTTTTCTCTTCTTTTTCTTTTCCTTTCTCTCTTTTCCATCTTTCATTTTTTTTCCTCTTTTTCCTCTTTTTTTTTTTTTTTAACAGAGCACAAAAACTGGCATGCTACCTTCCCTGCACAAATAAAAAGTGATTAGACAGGGAATATCTACAGAAAACTGCAGAAGGAAGCCTGGCAGAAGCACAGTGTCTCCTACTTTTTCTACAGGTAGCACAATCTTCTTTTTTGACCATCTTGCAATCCTCTTTCCTGGAAAGAAATTTCCACCTTCAGCCATGGGTGCAAAGATTTCAAGCATTTATGTCTGCAGGTAACTTACAGGTCTGAGAGTTCACAGGTCTCACAGCACTGCAATGATATGTGGTAGCTCAGTAACCCCACAATAGACCAGACTCAAACCCTAGACCCTCTGCTTTGCAATGATGAAGATGGGACTTCAAAAATTTAGGATTATTCCTGTTCTGAGCTTTTGGATCACAGATTTTCCTGGCCTAATGAGAGGCTTTCACTTGGAAGAAGATAAAGGTTTTTATTATGGTTTGGTGAGTTTCCATTCCTCAATTAAACTATTTTGCTTTGCAAAAGTGACAGGGTAAAAGCATTCATGTAAGAGTTCAAATGACAGGAAATTCAATAGCTTGTGATTTCCTTACCTATGCTAGCTCATATTGATCAGAGATCTTGGCAACTTATACTGGTCTCTGGCAGTCTTAAATTTTGGAAAAACAAAATGAAATACTCTGTTTTTCTTATTAGTAACCTCACACTCTCAGCCATGTTGTGCCTTTTGAAGCTGTCCTTCCCAAAATGTGTATTTAAACATCTAGAGGATAATTGGAACAAAGACCTTGAAAATCTTCAAAGCATAATTTTAAGGCATTATTTTACTGTATGTGGATCAACATAGTGCTAGTTCTTCATATTGCTTAGAAAAGTCTTACTTTAAAATGTATTAAAATGTAAGAAACATAAATGTCAACAAAACATAACCTTTGTAAACCAAGACAAAAATTATACTTTGTTTTTAATATATAAAATATCTATTTGGCATCAAATTAGGACAGATAAACAAAATCACTCAGCAGCAAATTGCATATGCTTCCCTTCCCCTGAATTATTTAGACAAACACAAGTTAGTGGCCACCATTATTGTACAAATATACTGTATGGGATCAAAGTGAATATAATGTACTGTAGCAGTAATGTGTAGAGTGAATTAGACAACTTGTACAAGGCAGCAACTAAATTTATTGTATTAAATAAGAATCCAGCTCACCACTGCAGTTTATATGAGCAGTTAAAATGGTTTGCCTCTTCCCATTACATGACAATGTAATCAATGGAATAAATCACTGGCTGGCAGAAAACCTACATTTGAAATATCTCACACATTTCCTATGGCACAGCAGAAATATTCACAGGAAAACAGAAAGCTGAAAAAGTTGACAAAGGGCATCTGTATAACTGATATTGCTGAGAATTGCTTCCAAGTCAGGAGTTAAATGGCACAGTCTTTCATCATTCAGACAGAAAAATATATGCGTAATCTGATCTGAAAGTAAGCAGTGATATTGTATCAGATACAGTAATTACATAATTTCAACCCAGTCCTACAACACTTATGCATGCATACGCTTGTCTTCACTAATAGGAGTAGCTAGTTGATTTAATTGTTTTCACTACTACTGGAAGTAAAATTAAGATACGTTTGCATGTTTACAAAATTTGAGTTCTCTAATTCCTACAGATGTCTGTTAGGAAAAGCAGAACAGAACAGAACAGAACAGAAATATAGAATAGAATAGAATAGAATAGAATAGAATAGAATAGAATAGAATAGAATAGAATAGAATAGAATAGAATAGAATAGAATAGAATAGAATAGTTTGATCAAAAGGGATCTATAATGATCACAGAGTCCAACTGCCTGACCACTTAAGGCTAACCAGAAGTTAAAGCACATTAATGGGAGAGCATTATCCAAATGTCTTTTGAATAGTGACAGGCACGGGGAATCAACCACCTCTCTGGGAAGTCTGTTCTAGTGTCTGACTATCATCAGGGTACAGAAATGTTTCCCAGTGCTCAGTCTGACCTTCTCCTGTCATAGGTTTGTGCTATTCTCATCCTGCCATCACTGACCAGGAGCAGAGCCCAGCAACTCCCTCTGCTCCACCTCCTCAGGGAGCTGCAGAGAGCAATGTGGTCACCCCTGGGCCTTTGCTTCTCCAGACCGCCCGGCCAAAGTGTCCTCAGTCTCTCCTCACAAAGGACATGCCTTCCAGTCTTGTTAACACCTTTGGTGCCTCCTCTGGAAGCTTTCAAGGACCTTAAAATCCTTTTTATAATGTGGAACCCAAAAGCATATACAGTATCCAAAGCGAGGCCCCATCGTCACTGAATACAGTGGGATGACCAACTTCTTTGACTATTTGACTCTGCTGTCCCCAGAATGCAGTTTGGCCCTTGTCTGACAGGCATACTGCTGTCACCTGCACCTGCAAGTCCCACTCTGCTGAGCTGCTCTCCAGCCACTCACCTCTCAGTCTGTGCCTGTGTGCAGCATTCATTCCATCTATCTCAGGTGCAGCACCCAGCATTTTTCCTTGTTGAACTTCATGCTGCAGCTGATGGCCCAATAGTCCTATCTAACTAAATCCTTCTGCAAGGCCTTTCATCTCTCCAGGGAACCAACAGTACCTCCTAGTTTAATATCACCAGACATGCCAAGGATGCATTCCATTCTTGCATCCAGGTCATTGATAAAAATTTGAAAAGAACAGGCCCTAGAATTAAGGCTAGAGAGGATCTCTATGGACCAGTCACCAGTTGGACGTAGCACCATTCACTACATCCCTCTAAGCCCTACCACTGAGCCAGTGTAACATGCACCCATTCATCTCATAGTTGGACAAATTCTCCAGAAAGATGCAGTTTGGGAAAAGCTGCTTCATCCTTTTTAAAATCATGTTCTTGCATAACATGCAAGTGTGTGGTAATTAAGGTAGCTGTTGAACTGTGAGTATGGCGTCAAAAGGGAAATTTTGCCATTATTAAAATCGATGGGAATTTTGCCATGTGTTTACCCTATGACTCAAAAATAAATGAAATGGACCAGCTGAAATATTTCTAGTAATTTATTCAAAAAATGACAACTGCTTTGTAGTATGATAAAATAAGATACATGTAGATAGCTTTAGCTGCTAAGATTTTCTGATGATTTTTCCAGATTTTTTTTCTTTTTCTTTCTTTTTCTTACTCTTTTTTTTTTTTTTTTACTGCTCAGATCTCTCTTGTCTGCTTTTCAAATACAAAGATATTTTATCTTTTTATGTTGCTAATACTTCATTCTCCACATGCAACTTGATTTCAACAATGAAATAGTTGTCTTCTGTTGATCATGTTCACACAGTTACTTTCACATCTTCCTCCCTCCCAAGGAAGTAGTTCCTATTCATGTATTTATTTCAGTGCCTCTAAAACACTTCTGATGCTGGCTGCCTTTCAACCTTTATTCTCATCCTTTTTCTCCTTGTCCCTAATCCTACCTTTATATCTGTTCCATCATTTTAAGTCCTAACTAGTGGTCTGCTGAGATCTCATCCAACCTCACTTCTGTTCATTTGCCTCCTCTATCATTCCTCACAAAGTTATAAAACCAAAGCTTACTGCTTTCCACCTAAGCACACTTAAGTTGCTGCTGCCGTTCCCATCCAAGTTCTGTCAGTGAGCACATATTACCTGGCTCAACAAGGTTCCCCAGATTGTCTGCATGGCCTGGGAAATATTGAATAGCCACATGGCCAAAGAGAGGGAAGTTTTACATAAAACGCTTCAGTTAATTTTTTTTCCTAATCAGAACCTTACTTCTCTGGATCTTAATTGGTGTGTCTTGAATGAATCTATGCCAATGTGTAATGAATCTATATTGTTCTTTACAGATCTCACCCTGCCTACTGTACCTGGCTTCTAGCTGCTACACACCACTGCGGAGTAGGCTGCAGATCTTGGTGTGTGCAACTTTGCTTTTGTTTGGCTGCATGTTAAAAAATAATTAACTACACACAATAGAAGCTTGAATCTGTTGTAATTACTTTTCAGATAAAATTTTTGCACTAAATGTGATAATTTCATTAAAAAAGAAAGTGAGGTTAAATTAGACTCCTGAAATATACTGTTTATAGCGTTTGAGTTCTTTGATCCCACAGCTAGTAGTGCATATGTTAGTAGCAATGAAGCCTTTTCTTGAATAGGGATTTAAAATATCTGTGACATCTGGTTACTTCAATATCCTGTGCATTTTTCTTTCTAAAAATGAATGTGATGAAGTTTTTACCTACATCTTCCCAAAAGTAGCTCTGAATTTTACCGTAAACACAGCTGAAATAAGACATATATCCCACCTCCTTTTTCAGACTGATGTGTTTTTAGCAAGAGTTATGTGGAGAGCTCATCTGTAACAAGATGAGTAGAGTAATGGGTAAGTGGTTAAGAGTTTTCTTTGTGTTAGTGTCAAGGATTGCATTTATTTGATTGCATGGACTTAATCTGATAGCCAATTAAGACCATGTCCTGATAGTTGAGCTCATAACCCAGCTAGCTAAAGAAAACAATCTATACCATGTGTTTGACTCTGCTCAAACCACATTCCTTCATGAAGAATCCACGATGCATTTTCAAAGTGACACAATTGGTTTTTGAAGGAGGACTTTCCTGTTTAAATTTTGGGATGAGCTAAAGTGCGAATTGAAGCATACTGGGTGTTTCTTTGTGCGTGTGTGCTTTTTTGTGCTTAATTCTGAACTAATTTCCCTCCATGAAAAGATTGTATGTTTTGATAACATTGAATTTTAATCACTTCAGGTAGAAGTTTCAAAAAAACCCTAAAACCTAATTTTAAATATGCAGCAGTTATTTTGAGGTTTATTCTTTTCACTGAGAAACAGAAGTAAGACATGCAAATGCACCATGAGTTATATAAACTTTTTAATTATTATTTTAGGTCTAATTTTGCCCATTGTATGTAGTAGCATGTATGATGACTGGTAACTTTTAAGTTATTATGCACAATTTCTTCACAAATTATAGGAGAATGGGGATTATGCAGATCTTAATTGGAATATAGGCAGTGAGGGCTAATTTCTGTTGACTTTGCTCTGAATGCAGTAGGAAACAATGACAAGAAATCACATAACCATAGCCTGCACTATAATTCATGTACTGCAAGCAGCCAGGTAAATATTTCATACACCTCTGAAACTGGAATTTTCTTCAAACTTATCTTAAAGGGCAGCTCAGTGTTGAAAATATTTAGTACAAAGTTACCTCATTCACTTCTTCCATATATGAGACACACTTACTTTCTCAGTCTTCCTGATCTTGAAGACCAAAAGTTTCAGACGCCAACAAGATGCATTCCAACCTCTCAAACACCACCAAGGGTTCTTCCCTAAGCTTTGGTCATGCAGATCTGAGGTAGCTCTGTGACAGTTACAGCCTGTAGATGTGTCCCTGATCTTTCAGTGCAAAGAAGACAGAGATGTCCCTGGGGCACTACGCTGCAGCAAGTCATCTGGCTACTTTGAGGTCGTGGGATATCACCTGTTGATAGCAGGACAATGAGGGAATAGTTAATTCTTACCACCAATCCATATCAAAGTACCTGTACAAAGGATGACAACTTACAAAAAAAAAAAAAATCTGGTTGTCAGTGAAACTCAATGCATGTGGAATCCTACAATTACACTGACAGAATTGTTTTCCAGAACTGAGTTGTATTTTAAGATTTAAGATTTTGAATTGAAAGAGAGACTACAGTACTTCTTATTTTATATTTTTAATTTCCAAAATCACATAGATTTCAGCTTTCTTATTCATATAAGACCATGATCTCCATAGACAGTTGTTTGAGTGATAATTAGGATTTTGATTTAGAACCTCTTTCTGCTGCAGGTGGATACTGGTATGTGCAATTTGAGGCCGGTAACATTTCCAGATAAAACAATGAAGCTACCTACGTACTGTAGTGACTAAGAAGATGCAAAGAAAAATGATTCTTCCTCTATGGAGAAGAAGGTGACACTGCCCTTCAGTTTCTTTAAAATACAGTTTGATGGAAAAAATATCTTTATACAGGAATATCTTTATCACTCTCTTCTATCAGCTCTGCCTTTTACTATACCCTGCATGTCCCTGTGCTTTGTGCTGAAATCAGAGAATATTCTCACGGTTCTGTAAAAGCAAAATGTGAGGAATTTGCATACACTTTGCGTAAAGATCATTGTCAGCGCAAAAGAATCCATCTTTTCCAGACCAGCAGATTCCAAAGGAGCATTCAAAGAGGCAGAAAAGTTACCACAAGAGGTAAGTGGATGCAGTTGCCAGTGGATGTCTGAGTAAAGTTTAAATGCACAAAGGTCAGAAAGAGTTGCAGCAGCTAACAAATCCAAATCCAAACACTTGGAAAACACGACAGTATATGGCCTAACATATATGCCGGCCTGGATTTAAAACCCCAGTAATGTCTCTGGGCCACTTATTCTTTCCTGATGCGAAAGCACAGCATTAGAGCTTGTGTATTTGGCAGCAGGAAGCCCCAAAGGCAGGGGAGAGCTGTTTTATGTACTGCGCATACAAAGGGGAGCATTATGTTTGGTACAAAGGAGCTGCTGAGGTTTTTATACTCTCATTACCAGAAAACATTTTTGTGTACTTTTCTCTGTGTTTTTATTAATCCATTTCATTTCACGCTGTCTCCCCTCCCACATCTCTAACAGATGCTCACACAGTATCTCACCTACAGTTTGGGAAGCCACAGTAAGTGGATCACAGTATATATTGCGTTATACTCCTGGACATACCATCTGCCTTCTCCTCCTGGACATTTTTGCAACTGACTATTTATAACAACAGAGGGTCTGGTTGCTTAGGGTGGATCCTTTGCAATGAATATCTTGTAAATAAGTGAAAGTTAAAAAGCAAGTACTAGAAACAATCCTACTTTAGTTAAAATTCTTCTGCATGGCTACCAAATGAATCTCAGTTCAAGAAAAAATAAGATGAAATTTGATTCTTAGTGTATTCTTCAGGAAGCTGGTTTTATGCTTCTACTTCACCACTTCTCTTGTTAAAATTGGGAGAGGGAGGGAAGTACATAGTTATCTGCCTCAGGAACACAGTGACAATCTCCTGTCTTAGACATGCTCAAAGCCAAGTCCTCAGCTATTCCCCACATCCACAGGCCTTCTCCCTACTCCTGGTTATTTAGGTTAAGAGGCTTATAGCAAAGGACTTGAAATGTTTATTTGGGAAGTGGGACAATGGCTGGACTGCTGGTTTTAATGAGAGATCCCCCTGACTGCTCTGAGATGTTCAAGCTGAGCATGTATCTCTATTTGTCCTCACAGTTCTGTAGAGCAGCTTGGTTGAAGGCACCCTCCCCTTAGGTAGGACTCCATTACATCCACTTCATCACCCAGTGATCTTCTCCATACTGTCATCCTACAGAAAATGCCTCCTGACACTCACACCTCCTGCTTCACAAAGCACAAGGTAGCACAGGACCTGCCTTTCTAAGCTTGAATGCAGCTTACCACAAAGATTGTAGCAGTAATGACACTGAGAAGTCTGTTTTCTCCCCTTCCCTCCTCAGTCAAGCAGCATTGCATGACCCATGTTTTCCTTCCTATGTGAATGGACTAACTGGTTTTTGCATACATACTGCAGAACACGTCATCTATACCTGGCTCCTTGTGGGCTCACTTCTGACCTGTAGACTCAGGTTTCTTTCCCACAGAATTCAGGAAAGTAATCACTAACATGGATCTCCAAGTGTTACCAGCCAAATCATGCCAAAATACCTGTACGTGCACTGACCAGAGATAACATGCAAGAATTGGAAGACTACTGCACACCTCTTCTAATTGTTGCTTCACGATGTGAGAAGACTGAGGGAGGCATTGCAGCTCAATTGTACTTAGGGCATTGAGTGAATGACCTCTAGGAAATATTGGGATTAAAACAGATGAAAGCCAGTAATATCTTGCTGTGAGTCTAAGAGCAAGGAACTGCAACAGCTTCACAGTTCCTGAATCACACTGTCCAAAGACAAAGAAAGATCAAGATCCAGAATATTATTTCCCACTCTCATCCTTTATGACATGAGACTGCCTGGCTAGCCAAGACGGTATAGAATTTTTAATTTGTGCACCAAGAAAATATCAACAAAATCTTTATTTCTTTAAGCCTTAATGGGTTTTCTTTTGAACTATTCCCTGTCATCCCATAAAGGCATCAATAGAAGTTAAACTGCTTTATACTTCCTTGAAACCCCTATTTCTGTATTTGTACTGCAACAATTGGTTGTTACAATCAATAATTTCCTATAATTCCTTTTGTGCGCAGAACAAAAGGTAGGAAGTCATTTTTAAAGCTGATATTTAGTCAGAGACCAGATCAGAGAAAGAATTATAGCTTTTTATTATTTGCTGCTGAAGTGTTATAAAATTGTTGCCTTTTTTGTTGTTTTAAGATGGATTGTAGCTGTTTTCTTGAACACTCAGGGTCACAAGTATTCAGCTGATGTCCTGTGACGTCTAGCTAGTGCCATGTATCTGAAACTGTTTGCTTGCCACTGAAGAGAGATTTATGTCTTCAGCCATGCAAAGTGAAATAGCTGTATTGTGGAGAAGAAGGCAAATGTTTGCTTGTTCAAGTTTGGCTCTTATTCATCTCCCAGCTGACTAAATTCATGAAGATAAACATGGCTTGGCTTCCCTAGCTCAGCAATGACTGCGTATTGTCTTCGAATAAATACTGCAATATTATTGCTCCACACTTTCCTGGCCCCTGGCAGGCTATGAAAACAAGCTGAAGCAATGCCATAAGTTATAACATATACAATCCCTGTTGTCATTAATCCAGAGTAATGGAAGAAAGAAGGATTCAGAAGTCAACTTTGTTTTAACCCTTTGAATTGTAAACTTTTTTTTACCTCCTCTAAACATGATTGACGTCTCCTAGGAGCTCCCTATCTTTTCATAGTTTAGGAAGTATTAAGCAGTTGCATTTTCCAGTGGCTGAGTCTAATCACATTCCTGTAGGTGAAGTTGGCTGCCTTGGACACCCACTGCTTCCTATTTATCTTTTAAAACGCAATCTATGCTTTTGTAGATGAGCTCATCTCGAAGAGTGGCAGAAAGAGGAAGACAAGAAGATGGGTTTTAGAAGAAAACTACATATGATAATACTTAGATTAAAAGCATCATAACCAGCTGCCCTAAAGAAAAGCAGACTAGAGAGGGGATTACAGAAATGTAATATTTTAGAAGATAGTTCACAGGTAGATGAGTAAAAGTCACAAGGAAGATTCTTAATTGACAGTCTAACTGGCTTTTATAACTATATGATGATGAAAAAATTCTTGCAAAAAAAAAAAAAGATTTATTTAACCAGCTTCTCTCCTTCAGCATCCCAGACAATGGGCAAGGTTTTACAGAAGTAAAAAGCACAGGGGGATTGAAAAAAAAAAAAAAAGTCATTATAATTAACAATAATATAATAATATGACCAATAAAGACAAGTCTGCTTGGAAATAGGGTATTAATAAGCTGGCATTGGCATTTTGGAATGGACATCAAAATGGCTATGCCAGTGCCAGTTCACTTCTACATTTGCAGTTCACTTACCAATAATGTGTGAGTTGACATTGGATGATATTAGATAATATGAGGGTAATCCCATCTACTGCAGTACAGGCTACTTATGGAAAAGAGCATTTCGGTTGCAGCAAACAGCAAAAAATAACATTAAGAATTATAGAAAAAAATGTTACTGTAATTCAGTTGTTCCTCCTAGAACTTTCTTGCTAAATCTGGAATTAATTTGTCCTGGAACTTGGAAAGACCTTTGTGCTGAGAATAACTGTTTGTATGTTAGATTATTTCTTAGGTAATTTATAGTAGTTACAATATTAAATATAAATGAATGTATCAAAATATATTTATAAACTACACCAAGGGAAAAATTTGAGGTTGAAGTTGAGCTGTGTTTGCAAAAAGACATTGTTGGCATAAAAGTATATGAACAAAAATTACTGAAGAATAAAGCATTAATAGGATATTAAACTGAAATCTCTAAATAGCCAAGTGAGAATGTACAGTGGATTTCTTGTAGAATAACAGAGACAAATAATCTTGCCTACTATAGGTCCAAAGATGTATTTGCAGTAGTTCACTCAATTAAGTTAAGGGTAACAACATGTAAATTGGAAAAAAGGAGAAGCTGCTTAAATAGGAGGATGTAATTTCTGGCTGTAAATGCAAGTTTTAATTTTCTTCCTTATGCATTTTTTTTTTTAAATCAACAATAGACTTTTTATCCTTCTGTGCCCTACTAATTTATAATATAAATTTTCTCATTCAGATGAATTCTTTGTCACTCTTTAATCCTACGTATCTCTAAAATGTGAAGCTTGACTTTTCCAATAAATAAAGATATGAACAAAGTCATTTTCACCTATTTAACAATCATTTGAAGTGGAAATTATTTCTTCAGTGTGTTTTGAGCAATGCCAGGTTACTGATATTAGCCACGGCTGGGGTTTCTTTTCAACTTCTTTGCTGCAACTTCTAGCACTACTACCACCCCAAGAGATATAAAAATTCTCCTTTTGTTCAAGATAGTATTTTAGTCATCTTATCTTGTATTTTCTATAACTTTCTTATTCAGCAAGCAGGTATATGTCTCATTTCTCTTTAGCAATGTTTTCTCTTCTTCCAAGCATTATTGCATACTCCTTTTTTCACTTGTACATACAATGAATGACACATCCTGAAACACTGGCTAGCTTCTTTACTTTGATTGTAGTTCTTCAGTTAGAAGTTTTCTGCAAGTTTCTTTATGTCTGCTCCCACAATTTGATGTCCTCAGTCCACTTGTCTTGCTTCCTGTCCAAAACTTCAAAACCCTTCTAGATTTTGCTCTTCATATTTCCATATTCAAGTATATATACTGAAGTTCAAGACAGGATCTCCTGATTGTCTTCCCAGTTCTGGACTCTCAATCTCCAAAAATTCCACATCGAAAATCTTTAATGAATAATTTAGTATTTTCTCTTAGGAGTTTTATATTGTTCTAAAGGTTCATTTACCTAAACACACAGCAGTGCAATAGCTATGCAAATAATAAATATTTATTTGTTTTGCAAGATAACTACTTTGTCTTTTCCACAGTTTTTATGTAAAATCAAAGTGACTTCGGCTTAGTACAAAATTATTAAAGCCATTTTTGCTTGGCTGGATTTCCATTTAGTGACTTCAACTTGTGAAGAGATATGGTTATTTATTTCCTGACCTTATTTTCCAGTTCCTTGTTGCTGTTAGTAAGGTTCCATGTTTTTAATCAGATATTTTCTTGGGTTCCACCTCTATATCTCTGTACAAATATTTTGTTTGTGTATTGCTTAGTTTCCTCTGGAATGCCATGCAGTTTCATTTGACATTGACTAGAAGGAAAAATTAAAAGAAATAAAAATGTAGTAATAAACAATAAGTCATAGCAAGTTTTTGACATAACAAAAAAAATGGATTAGCAAGCATTGCAAGAAAGATCGTATGAAGTATGTGTGTCCTTCTTGGGCAATTTGTCCATCAGCTTTCTTACCCTCATGAGGCTGTTGTCAGTGGTGTGACACTTTCTATCATTAGGCAGACAGTCATATCTAAATCATTTAATGCATATAGGCCTTTGTACCTCTATAATTAAAAAAGGTCCTAGTTTCCGCTGAGGCACTGTTAATGGCATAGTAATGTTTTGTTTGCTGGTGAGGGAGAGGAGCACATGTAGGGCTGGCCAGGGCAACTCAGTGAGGAAGAGCCACTGCCATGATGGCAAGGCAGCAAGTCTTGAGGGGAAGGTGGAGCAAGTACAGCTGACCCAAATCAGGCAAAGTCTTGTTTGATGCCTTGCAACAACATACGGAAGGCTGTAGAGCTGTGAGCAGTTGGCTGGGTGTCGGACGCTGGTCCAGAATTAGCTGGGTGTCAGTCAGCAAGTGGTGAGATACTGCACTGCTACCAAAGTGTCAGTCAGCAGGCTGGCAGGTGATGAGTAATTGCACTGCTGATATATAACGATATATAGAGAGTTATTGTGTTGTTTTTTTTCTTTTACTATCTTAGTAAAAAGCTTCTATCTCAACCCATGAGTTCCTTTTTTTTTTTTTTTTTTTTTTTTTTTTCTCTGTTCCCTCCCTCATGCCATTGTCAGGGTGTGAGAAAATGACTGTGTGGTGTTTAGCTGCCTGACAGATAAAACCACAGCTGCAAGGCAGGGATTTAGCCATTGGTGATCCCTCCACCACCTAGCTTGACATATCCAGGCCTACTGAGTGCTCTGGTTGAAGTAGGGAACCTATGCCAACATAATGTTTTATTAGTTCGTAATTGTAAGGGGACTTAAAAAAACTGCAACCTACTTCTAACACATTTTATTTTGCATTGCTCCACTTTACAAACTACAGTGATCCCTTATGCCACAATTTGTGCAGAGTTAAAAAAAAATACAATAAATGCAAAATATTCTCAAGTTTTATGTAATATGAAAAACCTCTTATTTGAGGCTTTCCCAATTTATTAGTGTGCTAACAAAAGATATACAATTTTAAATGTAAAGAACTCATGGAGTACTTCATTGGCTGGGGCACAAGATGCCATCCAGAGGGACCTAGACAGGCTCAAGCAGTGGGCCCAGGTGAACCTCATGAGGTTCAACAAATCCAAATGCAAGTTCTTGCACCTGGGTTGCAACAACTCCCACTACCAAGATAAGCTGGAGGATAAAAGAACAGAGCACAGCCCTGTCAAAAAGGATTGTGGGGGTGCAGGTGCATGTGCGTGGCAAGCTGAACGTGAGCCAGCAATGTGCCCTTATGGCTGAAAAAGCCAAATGTATCCTGGGCTGCATCAAAAGAAAAGTGGTCAGCAGGTTAAGGGAAGTGATCTTACCTATCTAATTGGTCCTGGTGAGACCTCAGCTGAAGTATTGTGTCCAATTGTGGAGTCCTCAGTACAGGGGAGACACAGGACTGTTTAGACTGTGTGCAGAGGCAGGCTACAAAAAGGATCAAAGGGATGGAAAACCTCTCCTATGAGAACAGGCTGAGAGAGCTGGGGCTGTTCAGCCTGAAGAAGAGAAGGCTCTGGGAAGACCTGATAGCAGCCTTTCAGGATCTAAAAAGGGGCTATAACAAAAAAGAGGACAGGCTCCTTGACAAGGTCTGCTGTGAGAGGATAAGGGGAAAAGTTTTCAAACTAAAAGAGGAGAGACTTAAATTGGGCAAAAGGAAAAAGCTTTCTTTTAAGATAAGGTTGCTCAGAGATGTAGTAGATGCCTCACCCATGGAGAAGTTCAAGGCTAGGCTGGACGAGGCTCTGAACAACTTGGTCTAGCTGTAGATGTTCCTGTTCCTTGCAGTGGTATTGGACTAGATGACCTTTAAAGGTCCCTTCCAACTCAAACGTTTCTCTGATTTTAATTTGTAAAGGAACAAAATCTATTTTTCTCTGTTATTGTTAGAGTCAAATGACTGAACCTATATTTCATATTGCCTACTTAATTTATCTACTCTGTTGCACATTGTTGTCATTACAAACAATTACTGAGATGGAGGATAAAGAGGAATTTACTACTATTCACAGGTGTACAAAAGCATGTGACAGATTAGGTAATACCTGAAGAAATGGTGGCCCAGAAACTATTGAACAGAACAGGTCCACACAAGTATTTTTATATGCATCTCCTATTATATATGGTCCTGTTTACAAACTTTATGTAGTCAATACTGACATTCATTAGGATGCTTAGAGATGTTTAAATTAAAATTCTGTGATGAAGAGTATGTACTCCAAGCCTTCTTTTCGATGTTGTAGCATTATTAATCATACTTCCTCAGCTAAGCGAAGAGTTAAGAGAACAGACAGATGAGTCTCTTCCTGAAGCAACAGAAGCCACACACAGTTCCAGTAGTTTAGCACTGGACCAAAGAGACAGCCTGGTCTGCTAGAATCAGACCCTGATTTATGTGTTCTGTTGGGAGTAACATGGCATGATTACACAAAAAATCCACATTGGTTTAGATTCTAGTTAAATGCCTGAATGTCCAGCAGGGAAGGTTGAGATTTATAGAGATGTATTGAGATTTGCATACATTTTTCAAAAGCATTGCTCCTAGAAAATAAAACCAACCAAATGAATGTTTACTCTTTCAAAAGACTACATGACACTGTATAGTTCAGATACAACACATAAAAAGCCATCTGATTATTCTGATGAAGCCACATCTCAAGGAAGTGTAGCTGTTTAAAAACAGACTTTTCAATGGCAAATACATATTCTGACAATAGCATGAATAGCAATAGATAATTTACACCTTTATAAAGGTGATGGAGGAAAAAATATAGATGTAATAGGTATTGTTTGTTTAAAACATCAGAAATATTAGGTCCTATCTCCCCACTGATTGCCTTCACAGTGTTCAGGCACTGATAAAAACAATACTGCAGATAGCACTCTGCTTGAGAAAGTAGGATCTGTGTTCCCTGAAAAAGGTCTTTGCTTACAAACTTCATGAATACAGCATAGCCGAAGAACGCATTGTCTGTGACTACAACCAGGAGAGATAGCAGAAGCTAAATGGATAAGGTCTGAGACTTAAGGATGTAGTTTCAGCTCTGGCTCTTCTCAAGTGCCATTTAATTTTCACCCTTTCTCTGTGCCTGTGTTTCCATAGCCATTTGCAAACTCCTTGGGGTGCAGCTTTTGTCTCTCCCTGGGTTTTCTCATGTTTTTCAGGCACAAGAGCAATGTTATCCTGGTCTTAGGTCAGATATCTATCTCTTATAGTAATAAGATTTTTCTTAGAGTTACAAGAGTGCCAAGTGAGACATCGCCTAAAAATAAACATAAAGCAATCCTAGACTTCAGATTCAGTGTATCTTTCTCTGTCTACTTAAAAAGGCTTCTGCAGTCCCTGTTCTTCAAATTACCCTTTACTACCAGTGCTGTAAAAAGGTCCAATACAGGCAGCGTGAAATCTTGATGAGCCACACGTTACTCTAAAACTAATGGAAGCCTCTTAATGCTATGATGAAATTAATGCAACATCATGTGAAGTTTAAAATTCATAATTATGCTGTAAGTTAATATAATTCAATAAGAGTTTAAAAATTACAAAGAAAAACAATCATACCAAGGAAAAAGAAGTTACTGTAATAGGTTCGTAAGTAGGCAGACACTTTGCATATTGACTTTACTTTTCTATAGGAATGAAAATTGTGCCTGTCTTCAAAACTTTATTTTGGCTGAATTTTTCTCAGCTATCACGCAGCCATCTTTCTCTGCCAAATACATCGAGGTTCACAATGGAGTCTCATAAAACTCAAGGTTGTCAAAATTCTTGTGAAAATGGACAGATCTCAGCTTCTGTGTAAAAGTTTCCAATGTAAAAGTGAGTTGAACACAAGCAAAGAAACAATTTAAAGCTCACTGGAAAAACAGTAAGTCTCTTTTTTCCTATGCCTGTCCTAAATGTCATTTGGACTGTAAATCACTACAGAAAAATTACTTGTCAAAATCCAATCAGCCTCTAGAAAAAGACTAGTTGCAGTAATACATTGTATAGAATATGCTTGTATTGTCCTACTCCTGTTCTCATCATGAAACTGCTGAGGTAATAAACACTTAATGTTTGTAGGTTGCTCTGAAAGTAATGCCTCCTATTTATTTCCATGGAATCTACAACAGATAAAAAGAGCACAATAACACTACTTGGCAGAGAAAATTCTCAGCTACAAAATACTATTTTTCAACATAGTCACCACCAGTACCTATGCATTTTCACCAGCAATGGAAAAGAGCCTGCATGCTGCACTTGTAAAAATCTGCACCAGCAGAGGTGACCTACTGTCACTGTCACCATTGCTGAAATATCCCACCCGCTGCATCACTGTGCTCACATCCATTGTTTGGTCTCCATAAACATTCAGCAAGCATCAGTGAATGTCAGTGGGTGCCATTTTTTCCTCATGGAGGAATTCAGTGATACACCTTTGCCTCATACACATTTCCATGTCAGACATCATTTTGTCAGATTGCCCCTTTGCTGTCATCTCTCAGACAGCAACAAAATGTGATGAAATATTGTCAGGAACCTCTACGGCCATGTCACCAGGATCTGCCTCTGATACCACATAATAAAAATAGAAGGCATTACTTTTGGAGCAGCCCTCATACACTACACCCTTCCCAGAGAGTTCCACTCAAAAAAAGTGAGTGATCTTAGTTACATAATTGGTTTAAATCCTTTAAAGCCTGTAAACTTTGTTAGTTGTTCTAAAAGACAACATGCTCCTCTCAATCATAGTTATCTTGTCTAGTGGTGTGTTTGTCTGAATACTTTGCCAAAGCATTATATGAGGAGCACACACAAGCAGGGCATTTATTAGCATGTCTAAGCTGAGCATGCATATGTTTATCCAGCTTGTGGGAATTCCTGCCCCAGGAGGAACCATCATAACAGTCAGAGGCAAAAACGTAGCCTGGGAAAGAAATTTCATCTCTCACATGCTTTTCACTTTGATTTCATCAATATATTTGACATTGGAAAATGAAGTTTACTGAGCCTCTGTATTCATCCTTTGAAAAGCCACTCCCAGTGTCAAAGCAATAACTCAAATGGAGACAATTTCAAAAGGTCCCTTGCCAGAGTTGCATTGTTCTTGAAAGGTGAAAAATCCTCATCTACTTTACTGGAGTGCTTAGCAGATCTTTTTTATCCTCTCCTTTTTAATCTGCAGGATTAAAATAAAGAAAATGAAGTAACTGGCCTTTTCAGAGAAAGAAAATGATCAAACGTTCTTGATTATTCTTCTGACCCTACATTTACTAATTTTTTTGCATGAAGGTAGGAGTGGAGAAGGCTGTGTACTTAAGTTTATTTATCTTTTTGTAGCTACAAAGGCAAAGGTAAGATTCTCCCAACAGTTCATTTGTGTAAGCCTCACTTACTTGAAGGCAATAAATATTGACTTAGTGAAGTAGCTGAAGAAGAAAGAAAGATTCCAGGTTTTCTTTTCCAAAGCTGTGGGAATTTGGAAAGTGTTTACAGAAAGCAACCTGCTACACATTATTCAAAGGCCAGAATCTGATACTGCCATTTTGAATAAGTAATACCTTATAGCATAAAGTGTAATCCAGGTGGTACTGAGGAATTTGAATTTGTGCAGGTCTGCATGCATGAGGAAAAAAAGGTTAAAAAGTATCATATATCTCAGCAGAGTAGTTCTTACCTGCCTTCAGTTTTACATACACCTTCACTCCCAGGAGCAAATCATGACTTAGTACATAAGACCCTGAGAAGCTGGATCTACAAGACCACATTAAACTGAGCGCAAGATCAAAAACATAAGGTGTTAAATGAACATAATGTCATTGTAAACATGTAATTATAGAAGATCTATCTTTATTTTAACCATTCTTCATCATTAATTTTTATCTTCATCACGTACAATAGAAGTTAGTACAAGTTTTTGTTACCATTTAGCTGTAAACACTTCTTTGAAACAGAAACTCAGCACAGCAACATCTCATCATAGGATCCCTTTGGGACTCACGCAGCTACGTCTTGCAATTGCTTTGTTTTATGCACAGCACATGAGCAAGCTGTGGTTTGTTGCTACCTCCCAGGTAGGTTCCTTCCAGCAGCTGACCACCAGCACAGGGCAGGGAGCAGGGGGATTGTCTTAGTGAGAGTAGGGGTTGCAGTCAAGGAGAGAGACACAGCTGCTTTTCATAGGAGGCTGACAGAGCAATGCATCGATTTTGGCTCATGCCAAACAATTCCATCTAAGCTCTGCCTGACAAGTGTGGATCAGGAACACAAAGAATTCAAAAGGTCTGCGGAATGAAAATTATTTCCGCAGTTATATATTGACTGTTGTCACGATCACAGCAGTGAAAGCGCCTCCTCTACAGAAAGCATCATGCATAGATACCTTCTCTCTTGTCCTGCAGTCACAAGCACAAGGGGTCAGAGTGTCAGCGAATACATAAACCACTTTCAACATAAGAATTACAATATGGGCTGTACAGTAAGTAATGCTTCCTGTTGTTTCTACACAAAAGTGCCATGGGCAACATAGTAAAGCAAAACTAACATTCCTACTCTGACTCCCAAATTTCATATCTTCCCATTTCATATATTTAACTATATTTCAATGTAAGATATATATATACTTTTATATTTATATATATTTTAATATATTTAATATCTATTTTTTTCCCTTTATGATTAAGGGGTAATTAGTAATATTTCAGTCATTTATATTCAAAAAGCTGTGCATTACTGAAACAAATGCATTCTGCTCTACAAATTCCCTTCTCGGGTTCTCATTTGGTCAGATTCACAAAAGCTTAATGTCAGATTATTATTTCTGGCATTCAGTCATCAGCAAGTAACATTTCACCTTAAGACATGATTCTCAGATACTAAACACCAGAAATAATTGATCATCAAGTCACTCCTTTGTGAATTTCAAGTTTCTTTTATTTCTCTTTCAGCAGCAGATTAAGTCAGTTCCTTGTACCAATTGCTATGTTACATTAAAACAGCAGTACTGTTGCTAATATTCTTCCCAATAGAAGGTTCACTGTCAATAACTCCTGCTGGACAAAGCTAGTAAACCAGTACCACAACTGCCACTGTATTTTTCACGTCCCCTGAATATGGTCATGAGTTTTGATACTTCCTATGAAACCTCCAATAGGCCCAGGAGAGTTTAATTTCCTAATTCTCCTTTCGGGTTGTTGCTGTTTTTCTCTTCAGATTATCAAAAATGCCTTTATCCCACTGCAATTCCCAGATTGTTTTCAGTTAGAATATTTGATAATATAAATTCAGTATCCATTGAACAAGTCAGCATCAGTTCAGATAAGCTAGTCTCAGTTAAATTAATTAAAAAAAAAAAAAAAAAAAGATTAGATCTAGACTAAAAAAGAAAACTTAGTCAAACAGAAAACATATATTAAGGAGGGGATCGAATAATTTTATAAATTCAAAATTTGCAGACTTGCTTGCACAGTGCCACAATACAAAAGCTCAATAGAACAGAAGGCTGGGTTTTGCCTACTGCTGTGGTCTGTATATCAGTGCTGGAATTGGACATTAATTAGCACTTTATTTGCTGTTGCACTCCTTTTCCTACAAATATTTCCTTTGGGGCCATGACAGCCATTTCCTGCCCTTTTATGTTCCTCCCCCCTTTCTCCGTAGTGATTGAACTATTAGCCTCATGTACCTGTGACAGGCCGAATACTAGCTACTTACAGGAGAACCAAGGAGCTAAGCACATGCATGAATAAAGGAGATAATGCAGATAGGAGTAGCATTTCAGACATGGAAGAAAAAATGTATAACCAATTTAAAAAAAAAAAAAAAGTAAGTAAGAAAGAGAAAGCAAATGCTAATAGCATTTCAGCTCCTCAATTTTCAGTCTCAGGCAAAATTAGAAGGGAACAGGGGTACTCTGAGAGAGTATGGAGGAAGGCTAGGATACAGTATCCCTGTACATAAGGGAAAATCTAACCTGATTTGTCATGTATTTTACTCTAACGCTTAAGCACATACTCATACTTCAGCAACATTAATCATAACTAAATCTTTGTTGAAATGTATTGCTGAGGAAAATATATGATGAAAGGATAGAAATAATACAATGTTAACTGAAGTCAGAGTGCTAACATTCCCCAAGATTTAACATTCACCTGACATATGTTCTTTTGAAAGCTTTCCTAAACTGTCCTTGAGCAATAGGTCTTCATTTTCAGTTCATCTACAAGGGCCTTCATTCTTCCTTTCTGACAACTGAAGTGCAGAGGAACAAGTTCCACAATTCCTGGCCAGATAACACTTTTAATTCTATTAATATTCGGATTGGGCCCATTACAATCATCTGGACAAGTATTAGACTGCCAGATAAAAAAAAGACTGTAAAAATGCTTAGATATTCATACATAATTGTTTCCAATTGTTATTTCATTTTACCCCTGTATCTCATAGCATGTTCTGTAGTTACTTTTGTGTGCAACTCACGTACTGTATTGCCACAGTTCATTTAAGTAAACCCCAAGGTCTCCATCTTAGGGCAATTAACTTATTTAGTCAAACTCAGAAAAGTAGAACAAAATGATTGTTCCCAATTCTGCAGCTTCCTAGTTCAAATCTAAGTAGAACTACTAAAATAGAACTAAATGTGTATTTTGTCTTTGTTCTCATGTATTCATACAATTTACACAAAAACCCTTGGAGGAATTTCAAGTAGGTGATTGCTGGTAATCATTTTGTTTAAATGTACAAGGTTGCACAGGACCTCTGTCTACTAGGAAACAGAATGTTCTCACTCAATTATATTAGTAATCATTATTTCAATAGTGGAAACTTCCACGGTAAATAACACAGACTTTATATTGTACTTAGGAAAAAAGTGTACTTGTTAAAATCATTAGGGACCACAAACAGTCGGGCTGGGGAAGATTTTCTTCTTGCTCTCAGCAAGTCAAATTAAGCTATGGTGTTTGGGACATAATGCTGTGATACCTTGTGGAATTTTCAAAGTACGTAAATTTGAAAATATATCATGGAATGATACGCTATGGAAAATTTTAAATATTACTGTTTTCAGTTAGCTACTAAAGGGAAAAACTGGAGATATTCTTGAAATCATTATGATCAAGTACAATGCAATGTTCACATAAATATATTATGGCACAGCAAAAACAAGTATTTTCAGAAGCAGGATTGTCTTTACTTAGCAAGAGTTTCATTATCATAGGTGTGATGTAATAAAATTTCCAAATAAATAGCAAGAGCCTGTAAACCTTTACACTACAGAGAATTTGTGCAGCAAGCTGTTGATGATATAATCCATCTAAATTCTCTTGAGAGCACAGATAGTGTTTTTTCTAATTAAAGTTGTTGTTTAATCTTGTTAAATTCTTTTTTCTCTCCATAATTTATTGGTAAATACATATATTTTTACAGCTATAATCTGCTTGCAGTTAAAACTGCATGAAACTGAAATTAAAAATTTTATCTGCATTCTGATAAATCATTAAGATTTTGGATTCTAATTTTGAATGAATAATGCAGATACTTTTTCTACATTGTAATTTCCACCACTTTTCAGTTATGAATATCACAACCTGAGTACTGGGAGACAAAAATATCGTAAACGTTAGAAAGCTCTTTTGTAATCTTGCACTGCAAGTCAGTTTTTGCTCTGTGTAGGTTATTGTTCTGTTTGACAATCACGCATATTTTCTCTAATCACCAAGAAAGAAAAAAATTGTCTTCACAAGTAGTATGCAGCTAATTAGAGTAAATAGGCAAATGTATTATTGGAAAGGACCTAGCAGATTAAATAAATATGGCAATAAACTCTTTCTATCATGTCCACAATCCCCCTGCTCTACTTTTATTATGCTCAGAGAGCATAAAACATTCTGAGAACAGAACCTGATCCCATCAAAGTAAACGGAAGTGCTGCTATTAGTTTCCAGTAAAAGACAAAGGGAAATGAAGCAAAAGAAATGAAGATCTTGCAGTTTATTTAAAGATTTTTTATTTATTTATTTTCTACAGAATAAACTTTGTCCTGAAAAGAACTTTTTCCAAACTTTTTCAGTCAGTAAATTAGGAGAAACTGTTTCCATCAGTCTTTTAAATTCTTAACTTTGTGAAAAAATCAGGCTAATTTATTTGCTTTTCTTCCAACGCCGTTCCTAGAAGAAGCCTCTCTTACTTCAGCATCCAGTGGATTTGCAGACACAGGATTAGGATATAAAACTGATGTAATTCGGTGGGAAAAAGTAAAGTACAACCACTGTCCCCTCTGCATTGGTCAACAATGCTGCAGTACTACACAGAGGATGGCTGCCACATGTCTGGGGAAAACTGTCCTTGGTAAGCTGGTCAGAAAAACATTTGCAAATGTTACTTTCAAAAGAATGATACACAAAAAAATAGGACGAGAGTTAATGTGTGTCTTACTGAGGCTTCCAAAGATAGAGATGTGGTCCAGAATACATAAATACACTCAAGGTGTGTTGAATACAGCAGACTTCATTTTACCTAGACTCTTAACTACACTTCTGTTGCACTCTAGGGAAGTATTTAGTGACTGGATGTACTACATCCAGCCCCGTTGGAATATTTTCTCTTGGAATTGCTGCAATATGAATAATAAGTCATAAGAAGTGCCTTGCAACATCTGTTCATTTTCATGTTATGATCCCATGTGACTATGAAACTTTTGTGGGTGTTCATGCCTCCTGATCATAAAGAAGGAGAGACTCAAATGGCTTGGGATATGCATGGGACAGAGCTGAGAACACAGTGTAAGGAAACAAAACATCACATTGATCTCCCTATAATCTCTGCTTTTGAGGACAAGATGTGGTTAAATGTTCATCTAGAAATGAAATGAAGAAAGAAAATTTCAAGATGCCTGTATTTATGTGAAAGTCACCAATGTCATTTAGAGATAATATTTCAGTAGAAGTGTACACTAATGCTGCATTTTCAATTATTTTCTTCAAAATTAAGGAAAAAAATAAATTTTGTAAACATTAAGGTAGATACTCAATAGGTATTAAGTGCAATGGCTTCACTGGTAGTGAAGCACAGACGCTGTAGATTAACTGTGAACGTGCTTCCCTGGCTCACTTTTGGTTTCTCCTGTAGTTTATGGGAAAGGTGACGATGTGATGTTGTTAGTCCGATTTAATATACATTAGCAATCATATGAATAGAACAGATTTAGAGACAATTGTTTATCTGCCACCTCAGTGTTTTGTAAGCTTTTCCATATTGCAGGTATCAAATCCAGGTTGTAATATGACATGAAGAAATAGGCAGCGTTAATGTCTTAGACATGCCTACTGTAATAAATGTAGTATTAAGCATTTGAAGTTGATTTGCCATGTGCTCTATGTGTTGTAAAAGTAGTAGGGGAAATTGATATCCAAACTTTCACATCACTACGACCACAGAAGCAACAAAATATTCTCTTTTGCTTTTTATGGCTAAGGCCATTAGCTGAGAGCCTACAATTGCTCTAAAATCAATTGAAAATCAGTGTTACACAGAGAATGTCTTTGCATTTGGAATCAAACATAGCTAGCAAAAAAAAAAAAAAAAAAGGAGAGGTGGAATACTTGCAGGGGAAAAACATCCTGTTTTGACTAGTTTAAGCTTTTTTAATTTTTTTTTTTTTTTTTTTTTTTAAGGAAAATGTGCTCATTGATGGTATGAGGACTGCTCCAAAAGTAAAGCCTCTTATTTTTTTATGTTCGTCCACGACATCAGAGGTGGACATGGATGTTATGACAGTAGAAGTTGAACCTTCCTGATAATATTTCATCACATTTTGTTGCTGTGCAACAGATGGCAGCAGAGGCGCAGTCTGACAAAATGGTGCCTGACATGGAAGTGGACATAAAGCAAAAGCATGTCACTGAAATTCTGAACGCGGAAAAACATGACACGCGTTGACATCTATCAGTGCTTGCTGAATGTTTATGGAGACCAAACAGTGGATGTGAGCACAGTAAGGCAGTGGGTGGTGTGTTCCAGTAGTGGTGACAGCAGTGTGAAAGACAAGACATGTTCCAGACAGCCATGCAGATTTTTACAAGTGCAGCCTTCAGGTTCTGTTCCTCTCTGGCGAAAATGCATAGCTACTGGTGGTGACTATGTTGAGAAATAGTGTTTTGTAGCTGAGTATTTGTTCTGACAAATAGTGTTATTGTGCTTTTTGTATCTGTTGTAGATTCCATGGAAATAAATAGGAGGCATTACTTTCAGAGCAACTTATGCAGTTTGAACTGGGAATCCATTGTGAGGCTACTCTGTGGGGAAAGTGTGCCTCCTTCAGGCCTTGTTCTTGACCATAACAAGCTATTTGGATCGAATTGAAGCACTGAGACCCATTCTTTGTGACTTTGGATTTCTTTTGGAAAGGAACTAACATTCATGGGTGAGGGAGTAGGGGTGTGTGAGGGGGTTGCGGAATACAGTGCCAGTCCTTCCCAGCATGGAGTTAGGCTGCAGTTCAAGTCCATGCAGCAGGAAGGTTAGCAGGTGTATCAGACAGAGCCTTTTCTCCACAGTACAGACTACATGAGTAAGTAACTTCATAGAATCATAAAATCACAGAATGTTTTGGATTTGAAGGGACCTTAAAGTTCATCTAGTTCTATACCCATAGACTGGGTTGCCACCCACTAGATCAGGCTGCCAGGGCCCCATCCAACCTGACCTTGAATGACTCCAGGAATGGAACATTTACAACTTCTCTGGGTGACCTGTTCCAGCATCTCATCACTGAGTAAATAGTTTCCTCATAACATCTAGCTTAAATCTTCCTTTTGTTAAAATCAGTCCCCCTTGCCTTGTCTTGGTCTCCACCTCTTTTACAATGTCTTTTTAAATACTGAAAGATTGCAATGATCTCCCCAAAGTTTTCTCTCCTCCAGGCTGAACAAGCCCAATTTCTTTAATCTTCCTTTGTAAAAGAGGTACTCCAGTCCTCTGATCAACTTGTTGCTTTAGCACAGTGTATGATTCCAAATTAAAATATATCCTGCCCATGTAAAATGTGAACAGAAAGTAATATTTATATGTGAAATAACAAGGAAATGCAAATGGTAAAGCTTGCTCAGTCCAAATTTAGTCTTTTCTTTTTGCATTGAGGAAGGGAGTTGACTTTGTAGACAATTGCAGCATGGCAGCTGTAGGACATTACAGTTCAAATACAGCATGTTGGGCCCCACCACTCAGTAAAATGCAGCTTCTCCTCTTCTGCAGAAGATACTGTGGGTTTTCAGCTCAAGATTATTGTGGATAAAGGCCAGCTCTTGTCCTCAACACATTGTTTCTCTTTGATGTATTTCCTTCTTTTTATTTCTTTATCCCAAAAAATTCTTCATTCCAAATTATACAGTATCCAGGAGGCTTTGTTTGGAAGAAGAGAGGCACAGTAATCTGTGTATGTGACAGAGGAATGTTATTTAACTTTCACCCAATTGCTCTGAATTTAGTGTCCAAAAGAATGTTCAAAACCAATAATAAATGTAACAAACAAAAAGCTCAGACTACAAGTGTTTTCCTAAATCATTTCCCAAGACTATACCACAGAAACAGATTCACATCCAGACAGAAAGGCTGATTTATACGAAGAACTCTTGATTTAGAGAGTTCTCATTGTTACTTTATCATTGTCATTGTCATTGTTACTAGGCCCTTCATGCTCTGTTCTTTGAGGAAGGCCTATGTTCTACACAAGGATTAAGCTTAGCATCTTTACAGTTTTCCTCTAAACAAAGGAGTAAAGATGGAACAGTTTTCACAATACACATTTGTTATGTTAGATGGAAGCTGAAATGGGCAGAAAAAAAAATCCAGATGACATATTTACATCAATACCAACATCTTGCCACTGGGCAGATTGGTCCATATTGTTTGGTTTTTTTGTTTCGTTTTTTTTGTTTGTTTGTTTGGTTGGTTGGTTTGTTTTGTTTTGTTTTGCTTGTCATTGAAGAAGCTTTGCATATTCCCAGTAATGACAAAATATAATGACTGTAAGAAGCCAAACAGAGTAAATTTATGAAATTCACTAGAATAGTTCCTCCACATTTATGTTACAATAGAGAAAAGTATCAACTCCCATCCTACTCACTCAAAGGCTGAAAATACAAAACTGTTGTGCTGGAATCAGCTTTAATTAAATTGAGTTATCACCAGGCTGATTGTCCCTGCATCCTCAGGTGATCTCATAAGATCTCATAAGGTGCCAATCTTGCATAATTCTCCATGACATGTGATAAGGGAGCAGTAGGTAAATAGCTGTCAGTTTTTCACTCTTTCTTGAGCAACAATATTTTGTAACACTATGTAACTTCAGTGATGTTTTGATAGATGTTTAGTCAGTCTTTCTGACCCCCAAAAATCAGAACTTGCTGGCTATCGCCAGTCTTATCGAGTATGGCGGTGACGTATTTAGTGGGCATGGTGGTAATGAGTTGGCAGTTGGACTTGATGGTCTAAGAGGTCTTTTCCAGCCTTAATGATTCTGTGATAATAATTGCAAAAATCTTTTTTTTTTTCCATTCCTCTAGGAAATAAGAATTTTCTTCGGTGCAATCATTATTTGATTAGCCAAAGTAGAATTTCTCTGTCTCTATTTCCCACTTACTTTCAACTACTTTTTTTTAAACTGGGCCCAAATAATAGGGTATTCCAAGTGTATTATGAGAACAATTATCAGTGTGTACATGAAAGTAAAACTGTCCATAGAGGCCTGATAGTATTCTAGTCAGAAACCTGGAGTGACAGACTTGCTATTGTAATTTTGTTTCTAAGCTCAGAGAGCAGATTAAAATAATCTTCTACCTGGATCTGTTGCCAAGAGAAAAATATCTAGGCAATGCAGTTTTATCTTGATCTTGTTCTTCTTATGCTAGATAAATTAACTACAGTTACAAGTATAACATAAATAACTGTATGCTATGTAACTATAAAACTGTAACTATACATACAAGTGGGGATAATGAATATTAATATGAATACAAATATGAATATAAGCACATATAAAAATCCAAATAAGTATTTTATTTTTACATTATTTATACATCTATACGTATGTATGTAGGCAGATTTTTAAATCCACTTGGGGTACTTCTCTTTACCTAAACGTGTGGGAACAATTTTCCATAAAAATTACAATGTGTAAAAAAAAGAGAAGTGAAATGCACACTCACATTATATATGAGCATGGTGTTTACTTTATAATCCACAAAACAAGTTTCTTCCCAAAACTGCAGGAAAGCTAAAGCATGCAGACAGCGTTGATCTATCAACTGGGAAGACAGCCTGCCGGTGCCTGGCACCTCTTCGCATTTAGCACTTCCTGTCTGCCCTCCCTCCCCCATCATTCAAATCCTTATTTTGGAATTGCTGGAGTTTGCGTTTCGCTGCATACTCGTGCTACCTCACCACTGCTGGAGAGAACAAACGGCATCCCAGCCTGTAAAACTGTACTTCCTAGCAACATGTTTGAAACTACAGCTGCCTGATATGGCTAATGAATTTTACAATCAAAAGCTAAAGTGAATTAGCTGTAGCAGATGTTTCTACTCTGGGAACTACCAGACCTTTCTGGCCGCTCATTTATCCTTCAAGAGGATAAAACTCTGCACTTCTATTATGTGTTGTCATTGGAGCATTGCACAACTTTATCAAACTTTTTATTCTGGAAACTGAATTAATTTTCTGCAAGGGGGTTTTTGTGTGGCTCTTTAATCACATTTACTGGGGAACATGTGTACTGTAAAGTTGGAGAGCCGATTATGGCTTCTAGAAAGGCCACTTTCAAAAGGAAGCTGCCCTCACTCCTGAGGCCTCCATTTGAAGGTCCCCGGGTTTTGTGAAGAGGAAAAAATTAATTACTATTTTAATAACGAAGCCAAGCCTGCTGAAAATCCTCTTAGAGAGTAGTGGGATGATGTAATGGCTAGCAGGAGGGATATTGAAAACAGTGACCACACAGCCTGCCCTTCACTCTCCTATTCACTCCCTGTAAGATGATACGGGCTGCTGGATCACATGTTAGGGAATTAAAAGTACAGCACTGCTGGTTTGGGGAGAGGAGGTTCAGAGGTTACACAGAGAAAGGTCATCTGAAATGTAACGTCTGCTGTGACCTTCCCTGCAAGCTCACAGTGGAGTTGTGGCCAGGAGGACTTCTGTCACAGCAAGCCTGCTCTGCTGCATGACCCACCTGCAGAGTTGGCCACCATGAGGCAGGGTGACATGTTGCTGCTCTTAGGGATGGTCAGATGCTGTTTAAACCCTGTTATGTAAATAACCAAGACCACTGCCTTACCATAATTGAACACCTCCAGGTGTGTTAGGTTTGGAGGCACACCTGCTGCAGCAGGGGCCTTTGCATGTGTGGGATACTTGGCTCTCAACCCTTCTGTGAGATGGCATAATGGCATTACTCTGGGACTAGTCAGATTCATGTGATCTCTCAATGCAGCTTCTTCACTGAGCATAGAGGATTCCCCCACATCCCATGAAGCAATTTTTTCCCTCTTCAGCTTGAGGGTGCATCCTTATAGGGCTCCTCAATTGTCTCAGCTTGCTTAGAAAGATAGTGGGCTGAATGCAGGGAGACGGGACACTGAAGGAAGCAGCAGTCCACCCAAATGGGAGGTCTTTACGGGCTTCTGAAAACCCAGACACTAGCAGGGAGTCAAAACAAGGGAAACCACAAACACTGCTTTCTCTTGGCTGCTGTTCAGCAGTGGCGCTTTGGCAGGCCTGCTGCAGTCTCATCCTAAAACTTTATTACTATAACGTTTAATAAAAATGGGACAAAAAAATCACTAAATAAATCAAAACAATTAAGAAGTAAATAGATAATACCTTTAAGATAATTAGAAAATTAAGACTACATTATTTTATTTCAAAGTATTTCCCTCCTTCCTGACAATACCTTTGATATCAGAAAAATTAAAAGATGATTATAAGGCAGTGATGTGAACCTTTCAGTCAGTATTATAAATTTTGCGATGAAGCAATTCCTTTGATATCAGTATGTTTTTTGTTTTTTTTTTTTTTATGAATTGCAAAGGAAAGCAGGTGTATAAAAATAAAACCACATAAAATATAAATTATCATTGTGCAAGTTAATGCCAGCCTTAGGCTACAACAACTTGCATATTTTCTGTTTCTAAAAATCATTCTAGGCTTTTTTAAAAGCAGTATAATTGCTTGCTAATATATAAAAGCTATGCTCTTGTAAATAGTAAAATAGCTTTTGGTCACAGACAAAACTCAGTAACTTATGCAATAGATTTTTAATTCTGATTTTTCTTCTTAACTTTTCAAGCCCCTCCTTCTGGTGTGAAATACAACAAGACCTGCATGGTAGAATACCACTTACAATTTCAGAAGATAAGGAAAATGAATCCGTGTGCTGCACCATTCTTTGCAAAGGATTGTGTTTAATCCTGAATGTATAAATACATTGCTTATGGTGAAAAAGAAGCCTAAGGGAAATTATTTACAGAGACCACAAACTGAATTGCAGGAGTTGCCGGCTGGCACAATATTGCTTTCATTTGTCTCTGAAGCCGCTTTCAGACCACTACAGTCACACTTCACAGGCAGAGAAGGAAGGGGCACTAGGAAGAGCGGCAGGGAAGGGACTGCCTTGCCTGCTCCAACAGGAGAACCCAAACATGCATATGACACCAATGTAATCTTCCATTCAGCCATTCTCTGATTCCACAGTAAGCAGTCATCTTATTCACCCATATGGCAGCATCTTTTGTAGTGAGGGAGTACCTACAACCAGGGGGTATCTTGGGTTGATGTCTAGTTTGCCCTGACACCTTTTCTACTCCTATCCTCAGAGAACCTAACTGTCCATGCAGTGCCCGGGTCAGTCTTTGCTTTTCCATTTTGGCCATCAGGTTCACCCCCACCACATGTTCATCTCAGTTTTCAAGAGCCATTGCCTCTCCACTTCCACCATCCAAGCAGGATTCAGTCTCCTTCCACTAATTTATTTTCATATAATTTACTGTGGTGCCAGTTCCATCTCCACCTGAAATTTTGCTGACCCCATGAGGCAGAAATCTCACCATTCATTCTACGGGTTTCAGATGGTCACAGCAAGTGTGTGGTGCCAATCGTAAGGGTGCAGGTTGTCACCTGGACACCAACCTGGATCAAGAATAAGTAAGAAATTGTATGGCCTCTAGGGAGCAAAGTCTAGTTTAACTTTGAGGTAAATATTTCAACAATTTTCCTAAAATTGACTGAATTGCTTCACTAAGTTGGAAGCCAAAGGAATCATTTTGGTATTAAAAAAAAAAGAAAAGAAAAGAAAAGAAAAGAAAAGAAAAGAAAAGAAAAGAAAAGAAAAGAAAAGAAAAGAAAAGAAAAGAAAAGAAAAGAAAAGAAAAGAAAAGAAAAGAAAAGAAAAGAAAAGAAAAGAAAAGAAAAGAAAAGAAAAGAAAAGAAAAGAAAAGAAAAGAAAAGAAAAGAAAAAAAAAAGTTGAAATGGAAAAATCATGTTTTTGTATGAAAATGTTTCAGCTGGAAACATTTTTCATGCTGCTGTAAAAAAAGTTCACAACTGAAAATAAAGCGAAACTTTCTATTTTGTCTAAAACACTATATACATTCCACAACACAAAGTTTTCTTCTTCCAAATATGGAGATAAAAAAGCTGTGCTTCAGTAATCAGCCATTTGCACCTGCATTAAAGAAAAATATATGGTAGACACGTGAGATCGACATTTTGTGTGTTTCTGTGAGCTATAGTTAGGGAAGAAGGAACAAATACTCTGTTTCAGAGAAAAGGAAAGAAGGATGGTTTTAACAACTACAGCAGAGAAATCTAACTTCTCTTCTTTGCACAATAATAGAACAATAATGGAATAATAGAAGAAATACTAAGCAATAAAATCATTAAACATGTAAAAAAGATGAACTACACATTGTAAACAGCTTAATTTTATAAAGAGCAGCATTCATCAGACAAACTTAATTCACCATTTGCTTGATTTACTACTTGTGGTTGAGGAGTGATTTTATTCTAGTTTTATTATGTGGAGAATATATGCACGCAATTATGAAGTTAGAAGATGTGCTTGGGTGTTTACGGAACACAGCATCTGGCACAAATCTTATCAGAATGAAGTGTGGGTGCAGGAAAACTGTTTCCTCCCCAGCACTTATTTTTTCTGTATTGAAAAAAAAAAAAAAAAAGATTATGGTGTTTTGTGTGCCATGATGAAGATGTAGGAATTGCCCTGATCAGTTCGGTACTGGAAGATTTTGTATATAAATGGCAAGTGGTTAGAATGTACAAAAAACTAAGAAACTTTGGAGTAGGAGGGAGAGGAAGATGAGCCTGGGGCTGACCTGTATTTATCTACCACTGCAGGGACAAAAATGAGAACCATGATAATAGTTGCAATTATGAAGCTGAACAAGTAATTCAGGTGAATATTGCACATTTTAGTGCTTACAAACAGAAACATCAACTTACTTTGAGGTATAACAATCACAACAAATTGACTTAGCTGCCATACGTATTATGCTTAGTAAAAGCTGAAAGTGTTGATATAATGGCAGATAGAACCTTTCCTCTCATGACCAGGACACCTGCATACAGAGACATCGTAATCCTCCCTAGACTGTCAGCATATTTTGCTGCTATCTCAAAGCATCACTGAGACCTGATGTTCATGTTCATTCCTCTAAAGTTTCCTCAGCTTCTCTATGAGGAAGGTGTGAATCATCTAGAGCCCTAAAGGGAGACACTGAACCTTCTGAGTAAGTACCTACTGGAGTAGTTCATATCCTCCACTACAAAGAGCTACAGCATTAAGTGAGAAGTGATGGTACAGGAACCCTTCCTTCAGGTTCAGGCTTACACTTAGCCTGAGTCAGAAGAGAGCATCTCCTAATCCTTGCTTAAACAATCAACATGACATCTATCTGAAAAGTTTAAGAGGTTCAAAGCCCCATGATTTTGCACTCCAAACCACTTGCACTTGGGCCAGTACAACATGAGAAGTTCTCATAAGGGGATGATGGCCTCTGCTGTTGTGTCGTTGCCAGTGCCCAGTCAGGAACGATCCTTCTGTCCAGTTGGAAGAACACGTGCTGCAAGCAGAATGAGAATGAGGAGGGGAAGCAGTTCAAAAATGAAGCTAGTGGTCTAAAACAGATGGGATTATTTATCTGACAAAAGGCATCTAGAGGCAATTATTTGCCAGAACTTAAAGAAATTCAATATTTTCAGCTTCAAGCAGGGCATCCCACCACATTCACAATGATAAGAAAAGAAGAGGTTCTCATTTAACTAATCATGTAGTTCTTTTATTCTCTTATTCTTCCAACTGTAAAAATAAGCCCCGGAGTTTCATCTTCAATCATAATATGTATAGCTTTTAGAAAATGTAAGAGAAGTCTGCATGACCCCTTCTCTGTGATAAACTAGATTATCATATAGCGCTGCTTGCTTTACCAACTGGCTTACAAAATGATATCTGGATGTGAGAAGGAAGGATTCAAATAATAATTTCCCTTCTTTTATGGCAAAGCAGCCAAGCAATAGTAATTTAATTTGCTCTTCAAAAAAATCAGATGAACTTCTATTCTGCCTGTGTAGTTCATTTTACAAAGCAAAAGGCAGATGAAACAGTGTGGCTCCCATACAGCAAATCTTCTCTGAAGAGAGAAAGGATATATTGAGTAAGTGATTCCAAGCTCGTATGACAGACATCAGCTAAGCTGTGAAGTGATGCTGTGAACTGCGTCCCATAGAGGTGAAAATCTACCTGCACTCAGAAACATGCTCATAGTTAAATTTTAGGGCATTCTTTTGCTTTAGGTTTACTCCCTTCAGTTAGCAAATGGATGACAAGGTAATAAAAAATAAAAACTTGTAGTGTTCTTATCAAATATTTAGTTTACAAAGTGCTATTTTTTTTTTTAAACAAAATAATGCTAAGTAGCATGAAAATGAAATTAGTCTGACATCAGTGAGTTCTACCGAAGTTACAGATGTGTTTTACAGGCTTCCAGGATTTCGTAGTACACAATGCAGATGGATGTTTTTCAGAACAAAGAAAATGTACTACTTTGGCAGCAGCATTAGTTCCTTTGTAGGTTGAGAGTCTTCTAAGGTTTCCATGCCCCTGTTTACATTGATTAAAGAAGAAAAGAAAAATATCATAGCTGTAGCTATGGTTGTACGTTGGAGCTGCTGATTTTCTCCTCAGAGTATCATGGAGGTTTTGACATTTTGACACCCTTTGAATACCAAGAAATATTAATGTATCTGCATCTCAGTCACTCCCAATTAATATTTTATTTTCAGACATGCACGATGTGTATATTAGTCTTCTGCTAAAAGGTGCGTTTGAGAAAAGAGTTTGTGCTGAACTCATGTTTTTTACTGAATTAAAGAAAGAATGTTAATCTTGAACTTGGACCAGTAAACCATCTACATGTTGAAAGCATCAGTTGATCACCTCTATGCAGAGCTGCATTCATAAAAAAAATCATTCAGCTACTGCCTAACTTCTAAAGATATATTTTCCTCCTTTTAATATCAAGACACTGTATTCTCCAGAACATGGCTGAGCATTTTAGTCTGGCATCTAGAAAGAACATTTGGGTTTTGAGTTTTGTTATGTTGGGTTATTTTTAGCTAGTTCCATTGAGGTGCTCTGCAGATACACTCCCTGGCTCAAGAAAACCACCTTCATAAAGTGCACCTGAATCTCACGTGGTCTTGGGCTAATATGGAGTGTACTGGAGACACACAAGGAAGACAGTTCATCTGTGATTGCCTAAATTGTGCTTCTTACTAATCAAACCTGAACAGCAAAGCTATTATATATGGTATCCTATTCTGGTAATCCATTTGGCTTACTGAATGGAACACAAACTTCTCTATAAAATCCACTGTTGACTCCTCCATTTGTGGGGTTTTTTTAACCTGAAGTTATGTTTTACTCAACATAACTCAAGCTGAGATGCAGGGCAGGCTAAAAAGCTTGCCAATACACTGTTTTCACTGCTATCTGGATGGTAGGAAGGCAGTGAAAGAATAGACTTTAAAGTCTGAGTCACCAGTTCAAATTCATCAAAGGTCAGTAGTGACCGAATAAATTTATCTTCGTGAATTGACTTGATGGCATCAATGCATTTCCCAGTGGATATGTGCCAGATTACAGAAACTGCCATCACAAGCAGCATCCTTAATGAGTCTCAACAGAGAGAGAAAAAAAGACTGAACTGAAACTAATATCTTTTTTTATGGGGTACCTCTTTTTGGTCACTGTTGCAACACTATAGGCACACTCAAGCCTCTCACCTGAGTAGGTTCCTCAGACTGTACTTGCTGCTGTTTTAACTTCTAAGATTATGGAGCTGCTTAAACAGGGCCTTCATAAAATGCAAGGTAAATTACATCTACAAAGAATGCTCAGAAGGTGCAGAGGTGATAATACGTATGGGTTAAATATTGCTATGTTTAATGATATGCTGTATGGTATAGCTAGGCTCACAGTGGTTCGCTGGAGTGTATGCTACATCATAAAATTATGTGTGGTTGTTTTTTTTTTTATTTTAGTAAAAAAAAATATAATAGAATAAAGCCACAGTCATTAAGATGCCTGTTGAAAGAGAAATTGCAGTCTGAAAAATAACAAATGCCAAAAATCATGGGGATTTGGAGGAGGGAAAGAGGTAAAAGAAAGCTGAGAGTGTTCAATGTATCAGCTCCAGTGGAAACAGGAGGGAGAAGGTGGAACAGTGTGAGTTTTTCGTACTCCAGGTTCCATGCAATGCTTGTCAAAAACCTTGCCAGAAGACCTAAGTAAGGTTTTATACTTGTCTCTGATTATTAGGAATGTATGTACTTACAGGCTTCTGTAGTACAGACTATGTCCATGTGGTTTGTTTTTCACATGCTGACTGTTAAAATCACAAAGGAAAAAATAAGTAAACATGCATATTTCTTACTATGAAATCAACATTTGCAGACAGCTCTGACTAACCTCTTTTTTTTAAGCTTTCATTATACCAATGCTGGTGGTATGCTGAATGAGCCTTTTTGAAGAAGGTAAGTGGATGAGAGGCTGCTGGAATCAGGGGGTGGGGGGGGGGGGGGGAGGGGGGGGGGGGGAGCAATGCCTTTTATTTTTAACCCAGAGCCAGACTGTGCAGCTGCCCTAGTTTTCAAATACCTGCTTAAATGTTGGGGTTCCCATTTTTATTAGACTTCGTAAAGAGAAAGGTTTAGTACGTGCCACAACCTGCCACAGCTGAATGGCAGCCTAGAGAAAGCAGTGTTTGGTGCTTGGGGTTTCCCTTGCTTTGGCTCCATGATAGTGTTTGACATTTAAGAAGCCCATAAAGAGCTATTGTCCAGTTGAAATGCTGCTTCCAAATCAGTCCTTAAAGAACTCAGTAGGTTTACATATTCTGATGAGGATGAATACTTCCTATTTTTAACATCCTGTTGGTCAGATCTTGGGTTTGGAAGTGTGAATGAATATTGCCTACACAGGTTAACGTACGAGGTTAATATATCACAGAGATATCTGCCAACTGAGTCCAGCATTTTGAAAATATCATTAGCTGGCCATTTCCAGCAATGAGTCTTTCCTCTGCCACACCGCATGGTTCAGTCTTGCACTGCAACGGAAAGCTTAGTGCAGCCCAAGCAACTTTAAAAACCATCAAAGCAAATTCTGCCTCAGAAAAGTTTTACTTTGAGGGCTGTGTAAACAGAGTACTGTCTCTTTAACTGATTTTATTTTCCTCTCTCTTTTTTTTTTTTTTAGTTTAAAGATTACATTTAATATCTATTTCCCAGCAGTGTACAAACTGACATCATCTACTCATAAAAGCGGAATGCTTTGCTTTTTTAAGCTTCAAGCTGAATAACAAATTGCCACAGATGACAGCATAAAAGAATAACAGAATGGAATCAAAAGAAAATTCATTGTCAACAGAAACCCCCTGCTGAGGAATTTCAATTTCATATATCTAATTATCCCTGTCAGTTGGAAGAACTGACAAAAAGCATTCTTTGTTCTCTCTTTCTGCCTCCCGCATCTCACTCTCAATTAATTCCGGCATACAAATATGACTAATTGTCTTTGCAGTGCTCAAGAGCTCTGTATATAAATGTTCATGAACTGAAAATGATTTGGAGGGTATTCATGCATCGATTTATGATATTTGAACACAATAGACATGCATAATTCAGGTGACCATGTTAGCACCCTCACAAGCCCTTATTACAGAGATTAGGCAGGATTCTCTTTTCACATCCTTTTTCATACATATGCTTTGTGACAATAACTCACTTTGCACCTATTAAAAGAGGAAGCATTATACGTCTGCTGTGGCTTATTGAAATTGCCATGAACAAGTTTACCAGCATTTAAATAACATAGATGGGATGGATAGAAAATATTAGGTACTTTCAAAAGCAAGACCAAATCATGATGAAGGTTAAAGTTGCTTTGTTTTGGTTTCTTAATCTTGACTTGATCATTTCAAGAAACCTTGGAAGTGACAGCACTATCTCAGCTCATGAGGCTAACTTTTGTGTGAGACTCTTTATGTAAATTTATTTGGAGATGCATGAATTTAAGCAGAGAGAAAATTAATATCTATGTTAGTATCCCTAAATACATGCTAAGGTTATTTGAAAGGAAGACTTTTGCGTGGTGACAGAATTAAGATTCGTAATACACAATTTTAGAATGTTATATTCAACTTAGCTATCCTGATCCACAGTAAAGCCTCTCCAGTTTAGTCTACTCTTTGTGCTTCTGCTACAGTACTTGTTATATTACTTTTCTAAAAAAACACCTTCCACATTGATGCATCTGCATTACTTATTAAGGCAAAGATCTTGCTGATAATAAGAGCTCTTACCCACCCAAATAGCACAGCACCAGGCCAGGAGGGGATTGGGTCAATTACAGAGCTCCAACATCTCCTTCAGTGCTGTCACCCTGTTTTCCCGTGATTACACTGGGTCTCTGGATCTGTACAGCAAAACATCAGTACATAAAGGAGCCCAGCATAAATAAGGCCCCATTTTTTTTTTATTATTATTATTATTTTTTTATTAGAAGGCCATTTATCCTGGATGATTCACATCGACATGTCCCCCTGAAGACAAAGGAGTTACCTGAGAAATTACAAGCAGGAGTAAAGTCTGAAAAGAGTAAGATCATTTGGTAGCATTAGTGGTGAGGATACATAAATAAAGGTAGCACACATGGCAAGATTGCAAGGAAAAAGACAGTGTGAAGTCTGACTATGTAACAAAAACCTGCATAATGGGTTCTTACACCTCTTATAAGGGAGGCAGAGTTACAGTGGTTTATAGAGCTTCAGATGATTTTTGTACCCTCTGTAGGCTTATGTATCTTGATGGCTATTTCTTGTCCCGTACAGAATGACACTTCTTTTTAAAGACAATTACTTGAATTGAGATTATGTTAATTGTATTATTTGTTTGAAAAGCAACAGGCAGAAAAAGATATTTTTCCGAAGCACGTGATGAACCCATCTTCTAAAACTAAGGAGCTGTTCAAAGACCAGGTCTTCATCTCTGTTGTTGCTTCAAAGTGAGCTATAGATGAGATAAAGACTTTACAGACACTTGCATGTTTCTTGCATCCATGCATAACACTTAGAAACTTGCATGGAAAACCATGTAGCTTGTGCATAAATTTTTCCATGACACCCAGCGATTTATGTGCCCTTTGTATACAGTTCTCAACGGCAGCTGGCTCCCACTGCTACACACAGAAAATGTCATGAGCTCAGCAAATAGAGTTTTCCATGTGAAGCAGCATATTGATTTATACACTAAGTCATCATTCACTGAACACCTACAGGAAGCATATGGATTGAGGAAAGGGGTCTCAGAGAAATCAGGGATTCGGTTTGGAATAAGAACAACTATTCAGCTTAAACTGTAGGATCAGGTAAAGTAATCTGGAGTAGTGTCTCAAGAAATAACTACCATCTTTCCATGAAATACTCAGAAGTGATGAAAATAATAGTGCCGAATGACATGTTCTCCAGAGGTAGAAAGCAGTTATCGAGTACTAACAAAAGATCTGAAATAACAAGTGTGGCAATGCCTGTTGAAATTGTCATCAAGTTAACCAGTGGTTAATTAATAAATAAAGAAAATTCTTTGTGTTTTTATTTGTTTGGTGGGTTTGGTTTTTCTGTTGGCTTTTTTTTGTTGTTGTTCTTTTTCTCCTCTGCTGATACCCTCTGATCTTCCTATTTTTTTTTTTATTTTTTTTTACACTTGCGGGTCAGTTTTTCATATACATGCTATAAACAATCTTTACATGCTAACTGCATGGTGCTTAGTTAGAAGCTGGTGCACTCGGTGGCTTCTACTTGCTTCTCCAGCTCACTTGCACTCATCACTTCTGCCACTGTTGGGCTCAGGCCTGTTATTTAAAACACTGATTGCACTGAGAGTTCTTGCAGGGCTTTGTGGATCCATTCCCTTCACTGTAAGTAGTTCCTGAAAAAATCAGAAATTTTCTTCACAAGCATCCATGTCTTCAGAAAAGCCATATGAAGCTTATTTTGGTTTAGGCAGAAAAATTTATCATATGTTTCCAAGCCAGCAAAGGACACCAAAATATTTTTCAGGCTCTGTTTCAGTTTTATGTTAGTTTCACCTACCAAAGAAATGGAGTTTTCTTAAGCTCAGATTTGAATTTTGCCATTCCTTTGAAGATTTCACAAGCAGCCACAAAGAGAATCAGCATATAAGCACCAATCCCGACAACAAAACAGCACCTACATAATGCTGTGCACAGACAGACATTACCCTGGATCGCTGTATTTTCTTCCTTACATTGTCTTTCTTCTGTTATTAAGCATTATAACCTCAGAACTGATGAGCAACCAAAGCTCTGATTAATTTAGGAGAACTGAATAGGCAATTTCTGGTCCTGGCCAGAGCTCCCCAGAGGATTAAGAGCCCTGGTTACCAAACAGAAAATATTGTATGTTTTCCAACTTCCTTAAAAGATATTTTGGGTCAAATTTGAGCCCTGATATACACTTTTTAAATGCTTGTGAAGCTCCATCATACAGTGTTCAGTGCTTTGTATTTCATTTTTCCTATTGGTTTTTTTCATTTAAAGAAACCACCTGTAAGCATTATATAGAATGGCATGAAGCCAGAAGTGTAAAGATTGAGGTGCTCCTTAATTTTTAAACCACTCCACTGGCTTTTGATTTTGGTTTAATTTAATTCTGAACCTGCAGGACACAATGATGCCATACCTTTGAATTTCCTGACACATACCAGTTTTGCTCTGATTTTGTATCTCTGTAGGCATTACTAAGCTCTGTTTGGAAAAGTGCAAAACTACAAGACTACAATGTTCCTATGAATCTCTTATTCCAAATCTTAGCTGAAAATCTTTCTTTTCTGCCTTGCCTATGTCTGTTGATTTTACTCTCCCTCTGCTATTGTCTGTCTCTGTAACTGTACTGTTTAACTCCCGTGAAGTGGCTTTGGGATACATTTTGGATGAAAGGCTCTATACAAAATAAAGTTGTATTGTTTTGTGCAAGCTGGCACATATTTGGTTCCGCATAAGCTGGGCAAAGATCTCTCTTACATTGCTTTCTAGTTTCTCCTAAGCCATTTTTGTCTGCATCTTTCCCACTTCCTTTTGCTGGTTAGGGTGTATGAGAAGAATACATCAGTTATGATTAATGAGGAACTGGAAATTTTCTATCCAGAATATGGCATTTCTTGCAGTCAAATACTTTTTAAACAAGAATAATTTTACTGAGGTAGGCAAGGTTGCACTGTTAATCTAAACAAAATCTAGATCCAGGAAAGAAAGAAAATAATATGCCTGATATTTTAAACATAAAATCTACTTTGATTTTTATAAGCAATCAGAAGTGATTAATGCTTGGGAACTCCCTTCATTATATGAGCCTTTCTGTATCCTTAGTCAAATAAAGCAAGCAGGTGCAAGTCATAGGAGTTTCTGATTATTTATGGCTTTTAGATACTTTGTGAGTTTAGCTGGTGAGAAAAGTTTTATTCCACTCACATGAACAAAACACAGCCAACTGTCTGGGCTGATTAAATTCACATTGTTGTACGAGCACATGGCAGGCAGGGGAAAAATTATGAAATCTCACCGCCTGTGCCATGGCAACTGAGCAAACAGCTCATGGGAAGAATGTGAATAATAGAAAATAGCAATATTTCTCTTTGTATTTTCACACTTGACAGTTTTATCCCCACATCTGTCTGATGTCCGGTGAACAAGTAAAGTAGCTGCTCTCATTCTCACTGATTAGGCTCATCCTTGGCTTACAGTTTTCTCAAGATGGCCCGTGTACATTTTTAGCTTTGAAGAATATGAACCAGTACATATTTGAGTTATACATGTACACAGAGATTCCAAAGGAACAGAATTGTGCTACTCATGAAAAAATTTTATAATTGGCTTTAGTGCACTCATTTAGGATTTCAGTTTTCTGAACAGAAGATGAATGTAGAAATCATTTTTTTCTGAACAAATTTCAAGTAATATGCAAACTCCAAGAGGGATCATTAAATATATATATATATATATACACATATATATGTATGTATGAAGTATGTGCAAAATCTTCTAGGCATCTACTTTTTTCCTTCACATATGTCAGCGTCTGTAAAGCAGACATCAGCTGCGTTACGAAAAACAGATTTTTTTAATAGATTCTAATCACATTTGTGTAACAGGTTGTGCAACAGGTAAACAGGTCTTTCTATCTTTAAAATATGCATACCTTGTTTTGCAGCATTCAACATGACTTCTGATTTACTGTTCTTTTGCTGTATGTGTGATGGGAAGTTTGTTCTTCTGCAGCAAGACTTACATGCCTTGAGTGCTTTTGGAAAACTACATGGTAAGAAGGGACAGGAAACCTTGACCTTTGGTAAAAATTCCATTTGAAAATGAAATTCCTGTTAATCCCAGCACAGTTTGAGCTAGCTATGTGTTCTCTTTCAGATGGCTTATTTTGGTCCTGGTGAGAAGTTACTGTAGCAGTCCACCTCCTGGGATTCAGGACTGATTGACAAGACCATGCAGTATTTGCCACTTCAGGTGTTATGCAGTTTCAGTTCTGCATTTGCAACTGATAACTATCATGCTAGGAAATCAGACTTTTAAGAAGGTTCGCACTGTATATAACTGAAATTAAAAAGGAGACTTTGCTAATGTTTTTTGGTTTTTTTTTCCCTGTCCTAATGACCTTGATTGTATTAAATAAATAAATAAATAAATAAATAAATAAATAAATTTTAAATACTGTCATTCCATAACATTAGAAACCTGTTTTGTTTACCTGATGGTGCTGCTGCTGTCGTAGGAAGTAAAATTAGTGTTTTTGAGAAAATATGTAAGAAAACTGTATTTATCTCTCTTTCACATCAAGACACAAAAGAAGTTTCATGAATTACATATTTTACCAGATTGTCCAAAAATTACTTTACTCTTCTGTGCTAGACTCTGTGCTTTTGACCAGCAAGTCTTGAAAAGCCTTTTTTCCTTCAGCTGATGTCTTGAGGTGACTGGATGTTGAAGAAAGGCAAGTCAAGGGAAAAAAAGGAGACACTTGAAAAGTGTGATGGTATGTACTGAAAGAAAGAGTAAAATTTATTCTCTGAAAAAAAAATGCAATTATATGAACTGCTATTGAATTTGAGTATTGAAACATTGATATTAACACAATTGATCAGAAGGATTATAACTACCTGTAGAATCTTCTTAGTGTGAGTGTGTTAACATTCTAACTCTCATCACAAGTACTCTTGTGAAGGGACTTTCCTGTCAATCATGTTTTGAATTTTGTAGTGGAGTGTGCAAATTTTATTACTCTCAGATCACACTAAATGAAGAATTCTAACGGGATCTGGGACCAGCTTAGAGGTACCATGAGGGAAGTGCCCCTAACACATGCTGTGGACAGGAAGGCCTTAGCAGCAAATGTGTTGCTCTGTATCTCTGTTACCACCTTCCTATTGGAGACAAAGCCTTAGAATAGGAGAGGATTCATGAGATGTCAGTAATTGATTCACAGTAGTTTGATTTTAAATCAGCCTCTATGTCACGTGGGTCTTGAGATAACTTGTGGATGACACCTTAGATTTTTTTTCTAGAAGTACACACTGCACTGAAAATGTACCTTGCATGGAAGGCAAGAAATATGTTGTTTTGATAACACCAATGACTACATTTGTTTAAGTGGGTATTCTCTTTGCTTTGACTCACCACACAGTTTTCACTTGGATTTTTTTCCTTCTCTCCTAATTGGCAAATTTCCTAGCAAACTGTGACAAAAGAAAAGTAGAAGCTAAGGAATGTGCACAGCATTTACAGAGGAAGTTCATACGCAGTGCTAACATCTTCCATGAGTTGCATTTCTGTTTATCTGGAACAACTGTTACGATGTTATTTACAAAAGAAGAAATCCAAGCTGAAAGCTAAAAAATATTTAACTGCACACTGAAGCCAAAGACAAGGATAAAATGTTAATAATCATTTTTGAAGTTAAGAACTATTTGTGCAAAATGAAAGGAGGTATATTTCTGGACCTGTCACTTCGTACACCAAGCCAAAATCTAGTTCTGCTGTTGAGTTAGTCAAAAGAGGATCAAACCATGTGTGCCAGTTGTCCATATGAAATAATCAGAATGGGCTGAAGAGTAACCCAATAGTAGAGAGAAGGAATGAAAAATACTCACAATGTTATACACCTTTAGTTCACTGAGGAGAGCTTTTTTTGTGATGTTTTATATTATTCCCTTATGTGTATGTGGCTTCCATTACCAGTAATGGGAGTTGTTCACACACCGAAAGGAGAATGGACTTTTCTGCCTGACATCTCACTGGCTGCCTGGTATAAAGCCAATTGAAAATGCCAAGTTATTCTGATCTAGATACTAATTGGAATCATGTTGTATATTACTGAAGTTTGTTTATCTTTAAAGAGCATTAACATTTCGGGAGAGCTGTGTTTGGATCACTCTTACTGCATGCACACATACTGCAGGCAATCTCCTTTTTTTTACATGACATGCACTGATACGGCATACATGCTGTCTCTTTTGTATTTTGCTGTAGTGGTCTAGAGATGGCAGCATGTGAAATTATAGCCCCTGCTGTGTAATGTTTTTAATATGTACAAATGCACTGGCTGAATTAAAGGAGCAGCACTGCTAGTTCTGCCCAGCACTGATTTCTTTATGTGTTAATTACAAATAAAAATATTTGAAAATATATGTAGTAAAGCCTTATGGTCTTAACCTGCTCTTTCCTTTTTTCTCTTCTTTTCCCCACCCCCTAATATACACATGTCCAATACTGTCATAGTTCCTGCCTTCCAAAAGAAACCAACGTGTCTCATTACTGGCCTTTTATGTCTGAATCTTAACATCATTTGAACAGTTGAATAATCAACACTTTCAGCGAGTTCCTGCACAAATTTGCAAGACACTCTACAGGCAAGAGATGGGATGGCCAAGAAATAGCACTGTCTCCAGGAAGGAGCTGTGGACTAAGAGCAAGAAACAGTTCTCCTCGGCAGTATGATGCAGGCAACAGCTTCCACAAAAAGCTCTTGAGCACAGAAAATCCTCCGTTGCTTGAATTCTGCCTAAAAAACAATTTTTTTTCTTTACTGAAGAATAAAATACTTGATTTAATTGCAAAATTTGACAGGGAATTTAAAAACTAAAAGAGTCTATCCAAGGTGAGTCTACCCTCTGCTTATCCTTGAAAACACCATGCCTTATTAGAAATGAAGGATCTATTTCATGCCAGCTGCAACAACAACATTAAATAAGTAAATTAATATGCACTTACACATCCTGTGTTTCAGGCTCTGTTGTTTACACTATTCAGATGTTAAAAGGCCATAATTGGGGCCATTGATGCATACTTTTGCATATATTCTTTTGGTCTTTCACAAGAGCACAGGCCTGCTTGCCACTTTCATGAGAACATTTGTGAAGAGAGCTTGTTCCTTTTTAAATAGGAGGCTAGAAATAGAATATGTTCACTTTGTGAAAATGCTGATCCAGTGTAAGTCTATCTGCACTTCCTTCTATATTCCAGATAGTATGGCATGCTGTAGCTATAAAAATGTAATGTACTTGTTCATCTTTCATGTATTAGAAGCAAATATTCTCATGTAAGGTTCCAATCAATTCTAAAGGGGAATCCCAGATGAGCTAACTTGAGAAAGAGAGTTTCCTATGTAAGGCAGACTTGAATTCATACCGGCATTGTTTTCATGTATGGAGTTTAGTGTTTCAGCAAAATCTTCAAGGATTGATAAGATAAAATCCAAATGATTCAAATATCAGGTGATTGAGCCTTATTTGAGTGTACTTCTCTCTTGAAGTAAACTTTGATAGAGGTGGTGTGAAAGGAGCTTATAATGATTTGTGCACTTCTCAAAAAGATAGTGCTGAAATTTGTCCTCTGCTCCACGGTACCATTAGCCTTGACTGTTGTTAATTTCCCAGTTTGTTTTCACTGAAGGTATATTTTTCACAGCAAAGGGAAGCTTGCGGGTGGCTAACTTCTCTTCTGTATCTGTCAGGTGGTTAACTTCTCCTTCTTAAGGGTTCTTTTGACAAAGCAATAGGCAAAGACTTCATACATGCTTGATTAAGGAGTTTACCTTTCAACGTTCATTTCATTAGTAAAGGTAATTCAAATCACGCCTCTCTACAGAGTGAGACATCTAAGGGGATGGCAGGGGCAGGAGGGTAAGAACAGGACTTATGATCTGGGGGAGCTGGGGGTGGAGACAAGGAACCCGGTGGCATGGGGAGAAATCTCCTTAGACCTCCAGCATTCCTATTTCTAGTGGAACATAATAAGCTCCCATGCACCAGACACCATCTGCAAACGAAAGGACCAATTTTTCTACAAGAGAAAATAGAAGTCAGCAAAAACCTTCTTTAAGGCAGCTTGCTAAAATGCAAACTATTAAAATATGAAGTCTCACTTCCCTTGCCTGCTTCATGGCGGCCCCTTAGTTAGCAGAGATCACATTATCCAACCCTTTGCTAGAACACTATTCAAGTTTTAGCAATTCCCTGTCAAATGTTAAATAGTTTGCCAAAGAATAATAGATGCTTTACATTTTATGCATTACTAGTTCCGAGACTAGGGCTATAAAAGTTTTCTATTAACATGTAAGCACTGAGAGAAGTTTTTTTGTTGTTGTTGTTGTGTTTTTTTTTTTTAACTTGATAAATATACATAACTCCTTTACAATGGGGCTCTTGTGTTGCTAATGGGGACCCTTAATGGAGAGTTATATTTCCAGGATTATATCTTTATTCAGTTGCAAATTATTTTTGGGGGGAGTTTTAATACTCTGCTTCAGTCTATGAATAATAGTATCATTTGAATGCAGCGGACACCTGGTGCAGTAGAAGGACAGTGGGAGCTCTAGACTGACCTGGTATGACTGCCAACTTTGCATTTTCCCAGCCTTTCCTATCCGCTCCATTCAGCATCTAATTTCATTCTCTCTCAGCAAAATGCTAGACACTTGTAACTTTATTCTCCCTCGGCAAAAACTTGCTCTCTTGTAAGGAGCGAAAAAAAAAACGTGAAAAAAAAAAATCATCTTATCAATCTCTTCTTATACAGAGTCTAGTAATTTGAAGGTTGGGTAAAGTTTCAGGAAAAACCTTCCAATTAAATACTGTAAAAAGATAAAATAACAGTGGTCTTGCTGCTGCCCAATAGCTTTCTTGAAGCGCTCTTTTGTTGATTTATTGTACATTAGCCACTGAGCCATGCAAAGAACATTACGTTTCAGAAAGAGCTATTCGTATGCGGCCTGCATCCTCTCCAAAGACAATCAGGCCTGTATTGCATTTTGCAAATTTATACCAGGATGTTGGTTTAGAGTGTTTCCCTGAAAAGTTTTTCAAGTAAGTGTCTGCTTTCATGGGCAAGAGTGATTGAGGCACACAAACAAACCTTTGTTTCAAAACTCACAGATGTATGGCTGGAGCAGAGCTTTGTTTTCCGCTTTAAGGAGTATTCTCAGATTTTTGTTTTGAGCACAACACCGGATTGTACAAAAAAAAATCAGCTTGAGGATGAATGTCTGTTATAATCTTAGGCTTTACAGATTTTCCCAGGGTTAAGTTTTCTAGTCTGAACTTTGGGGAGAGACAGTTGTTATTGGGGTTTTTGTTTTGTTTTTGGTTTTGGTGTTTTTTTTCCTTTTCTTTTCTTTTTTATTCAGGACCCTAACAAAAGAAGCCCTGGGTACTTTAGTCTTTAATGACTTTAGGAAACTTCATTTCAAAGCTATTTGGGCATTTGTGGCCTTGATAACATGCTTCTTGTGATGAGCTCTAATCTAGCTCTTGTTCTTTTGCCACCACATCACTATTTTTGAGTATCTGTATGCAGAGGTATTTGTCATGTCTGGGATAGGGACATAGCCACCTATGACCTAACCTACAAAGAAGCTGGACTTTTCGATACACCCTTTGATAGACATAGATGACAAAAGGTCTCTGTAAGAAAATTGGCCCATCTGCCCAAGCTAATACTAAATTCTAAGATGTCCTTAGTTATAAAATCCTAATAAAATACACCTTTCTGATGACCTCAGGCTTGGTGCTAAGTAATAATCTAGAAAAAATCTGAACACAGCTGGCAAAATAATAAGGTGTTTCTGATAATAAACACAGCAGCAGAAAGAAATGCCACATATACCATCTTAAACATCTGACAGTGAAGTTGGAGGGTGCTGGCGTGGGTAAGCTTGCTCACTCTTAACTTGCAGGCTATACTCACAGTACAAAGTACTGGCTGAATTGCAGTTACTGGAATTTTGCCATTTACCTTAGTAGAGTCAGAATTTCACCTTAGCTAGCAATGTACTGTGGATACTTCCAGATTCACGACTGTTATCAGAAAGGAAAGACGGTCATAAAGTCCCAGCTCTGTCCTCTGATCTTATTACGTTTCTTTTGTTGGGAAAGCCAAAGCTATTGTACTACCATTCAGCAAAATTGTAAGATGCAGAGTGTTGCGTTCCCTGTGTTTCCAGTAAATCTGTGAAGAGAGGAAAGAGCCAAGGGAGAGGGCTATGTCCAGAGCCTGGTCCCTTAGAGTACTTTCTTGTCATCTCCTTTGAATTCTATAATGTATAAATCATTCCCAAATAATATAATAGTCAGTGCAGGACTCTATTTAGAATGAATCTTCCTCTCTCTGTTATCAGGGAATTTCAGTTCTGGTGGAACCTGTGCAGTGTCTCTGTGTAAAAAGAAGACCAACTGGCAAGTGCTTATAGAGTGTCTTTACCCTCTCTTCTGTATGCTGAAGAGCCCATATCCTTCACTGGCAGTTGTTCTCTTCATTGAGGACCTAGCCACGTTGCTCTATAACTAGTATTCTCTGATCCAGTTGCAGTGCCCTGGTCCTGTCTCCTTGGAATTTAGACCTCCAGTTCGAGCTAAATTACATCTAGTTTTTCAAACTCAGTCAGTTAAGACTTCATGAAAACTTTTATGTTATGTCATTTTTCAGCCTGGATATGTATGCCATACTGCACAGATTTCCAAAATTGTAGGACAATGGGTTAATATACCATAGCAGTTCCTACTTCCCATTGCTGGATTCCCTTTTGCAGTTCAGCCTGTATTTCAACAAGATTGGAATGTCTTTTTGTCTTTTGCACTATTGTTATTACCTCTGTGACCACAATAAGGATACTCTTCTCCTTTAGGTGTCATCCATGAAAGTATATTGATTTATGTCTTCCAATGAGAATCATGCCCTGATTGGAGCTTTAAGACTGTGTCTAATCACACAGTCTCCAGTTGGCTAAAACTGTGTGGGTTTATGTAAACAAGGCTCTCTAAAATAATGCTTCTTAGTTTCATACCTGTGAGATCTTCTCAGACTTACAGGAAATGCTTTAGAGCTACTGTGCAATGTCATCATGGAAATTGTTGAGATGGCTGCTGGAAATCCACTTCCTGTCTCTGAAAAACGTATGCAACATTTGTTGACAAAATTCAGTTAAATCTGTTTATTTGAAAAAGTACAGTCATTTAAAGAGTCAAAATAAGCAACATTTCATCAAGTTTGCTACTCTGGACTTCAGGAGAACAGACTTCCAACACTTCAGGAAGCCGCTTGGTAAGGTGACATGGGAGAAAGCCTTGGAAGGGGAAAGAGGGGGCCAAGAAAGCTGGTCAGTATTTAAGGACCATCTCCTCCAAGCCCAGAAACAGTGCATCCTGAGAAAAAGGAAGGCAGGCAAGAATGCCAGGAGGCCTCCTTGGCAACAAGTTTCTCCTGGACTTACTTAAGCTCAGAAAGAAAGTCTATAGGGGATGGAAGCAGGAACAGGTTACCTGGGAGGACTTCAAAAAGTTGTGCGAGCAGGCAGGGATCAGGTTAGGAAAGATAAAACCCAGACAGAATTCAATCTAGCCAGGGACATAAAGGAGAACAAGAAGAAATTCTACAGGTACATCAGTGATAAAAGGAAGGCCAGGGAGGAGGTGGGCTCTCACAGGAAGGAAACTGGAGATGTGGTCATGGGGGGTATGGAGAAAGCTGAGGTGCTCAGTGATTTCTTTTCCTCAGTCTTCACCAACAGGTGCTCTAGCTACACTGCCCAAGTTGCAGAAAGTAATGGTAAGAACTTGGAGAAGGTAGATTTGCCTGATGTAAGTGAAGATCAGGTTCGAGACCGTCTAAAGGACCTGAAGGTGCACAGGTCCATGGGATTTTATGAGATCCATCCATGGGTTCTAAGGGAATTGTCCATCTTGCCTACAAAGATGTTAAATAATACTGATCCCAGCACCAATCCCTGAGGAATGCCACTCATCATTGGTGTGTGCATCACATTTGAAAAGACATGGCAATCTGGTAAAGTTCCCACTGATTGGAAAAGGGGAAACATAACCCCTATTGTCAAGGGGAAAAAGAAAAGATCGAGGGAACAACAGACAAGTCAGTCTCATCTCTTTGCCTGGCAAGATCATGGAGCAGATCCTCCTCCTAGTCCTTTCCATGTACTAAGGCACATGGAAAATAAAGACAAGGTGATTGGTGGTAAACAATGTGGCTTCATCAAGGACAAGTCATGCTTGACAAACTTGGTGGCCTTTTATGATGGAGTCACAGCATCAGTGGATAAAGGAAGAGCAACTGATATCAGATACCTGGACTTGTGCAAAGTGTTTGATGCTGTCCCACAAGATATCCTGGTTGCCAAGTTGGAGAAAAATGGATATGATGGACAGACCACTCACTTGATATGGAATTGTCTGGATGGTTGCACTCAGAGAGTTGTGGTCAGTGGCTCAATGTTCAAGTGGAGACCGGTGACGAGTGATGTTCCTCAAGGATTGGTATAGGGACTGGTGTTGTTTAACATCTTTGTATGCAACGTGGAGACTAGGATCAAGTGCACCTTCAGCAAGTTTGCAGACAACAGCAAGCTGAGTGGTGCAGTTTACATGCTAGAGGGAAAGGATGCTATCCAGAGGGACCTGGACATGCTTGAGAGGTGGGTTCATGCCAACCTCATGAAGTTCAACAAGGTCAAGTGCAGGGTCCTGCATCTGGGTTGGGGCAACCTCAAGCACAGGCTGTGCAGAAAATGGCTTGGGTGCAGTCCTGAGGAAAAGGATTTGGGAGTGTTGGTTAATGAAAGATTCAACATGAGCCATCAATGTGCACTTGCAGCCCAGATGGATGATGCAGTTTCATGTGTTCCAGTTTGTGTCTGTTGACCCTTGTTCTGCCACTGGGCACCACTGATAAGAACCTGGCCCCATTCACTTGCCACCCACCCTCTAGATATTTATAAGCATTGATAAGATTCGCCCTCAGTCTTTGTGTTATTCTGCCTGTTTTCATTTCTATTTCCTAAATGCAAAAGTGATACATAAATAAGTGCTGCAGTGACTTAGGATTTACTTTCTCATTTCTGATGTCCCACAGGGCTTTAAGAATGTGATTTCTTTTTTTTTTTTTTTATAATCTATATCTTCACTTTGAACTAGTTAAATGGCTTGATCATACAGTTTTCAACAGAATTCCATATATAATACATTTCTGCTTGTAATGAAAAGGTTTTCAGGAACAGAATCTTCATACTAGACTTAATACCTGTATAGCCTATCACTGCAAGTATTTGTCCAGGAAAGAAACTCTGAGATACTCTTGTGAGCTTTACAGTTTGAATACCATAGGTTGCCTTTTTCTTTTTCATGTCTTTTTTTTTTTTTCCTTCAAAATAAAACAGTTGCAGAAAGTGTAAAGAAGAGAAACATTAAAATGAAAATATATTTCTAACTTTATTCCTTCAAGAATTTAATCAGCTCCAGTAGTCAGAAAATAAAGAGGAATCTATATTTTAAAGTCTCTATAATCTTTTTTTACTTCACCATCAGCAGAAAAGAGCAGACAGATAAAAAAGTAAGATGCTTGTATTAGGGTTGAATAGAGAAATGTTTTCTTCAAAGAACTTAACATAGTTGCTGAAAATTTTCATAGAATTTATTTTCAGTTAAATACATCTTCATATGACAAAGCCATTTGTGGCATCTTTAGAAAGCAAATTGCATACATTTTAAGGAAACTCTTATCTTTTTTGCAACTGAAATGGGCTTCTGTTAAATTTTTCAACCAGTTCTAGTACAGGCAAATATAAGAAACATATTGAGACAAGGAAAAGAAGAAAGCTCTGTTGTGTCTAAACACAACAGTTCATTAGTTGTATGCATTCATGTTAAGTATGTGTAATATGGTTAGGATGCCTTCACTGTTTGTGTCTCACAGAAAGACAAAGTTTTCCACCATGCTGACTGTTTATTCTGCAGCAGCTCATCCTTGTGGTGCTTGACAAAGAAGCACTGTTTGTGTGGTGAACTGGAAGAGGAGCTAGATCAAGGAGGAGACTGTCTGAGTGGAAAGTAATGCCTCCTATTTTATCATGTTGGCCTACACCTGCAGAGGTAGATGGTGGTGGCATGGCAGTAGAGGATGAACCTTCCCACCACTATTCTATTACATTTTGTTGCTGTGCAACAGATGTCAGCAGAGGGGCAGTCTGACAAAAAGGTTTTTGACATGGAAGTGCAGATGAAGCAAAAATGTGTCACTGAATTCTTCTATGAGGAACTGTACCCACTGATGCACTCACACATTCACTGATGCTTGCTGATATGGAGACTAAACAGTGGATGTGTGCGCAGTGAGGTGGTGAGTGGTGCCCTTCAGCAGTGGCGTCAGCAACATAAAAGGCAAGCCACGTTCTGAGCAGCTATACACACCATGAAATGAAGACTGTCTCAATCACCTCATCCACACAAATCAGGTAGCGTTAGTGACAATATTGTAAAATAGTGATCTGTAGCTGAGAATTTGCTCCATCAAACAATGTTATTATGCTCTTTGCATCTATTGCAGTTTTCATGGAAATAAATAGGAGAAATCTATTTTTTTTTTCAGAGAAACCTACATATGTAAGTCAGCTACAAAACACTACTTTTGAACAGTCACCACCATTAGCTGTACATTTTCACCAGCAATAAACAAGAGCCTGCATGTTGCACACCACCCATCCACCACCTCACTTTGCTCACATCCAGTGCAGTGTTTTGTCTCCACAAATGTTTAACAAGCACTGTTGACTGTGCTGGTATGTGCAATATTTTCTTCATTGAAGAATTCAGTGACATTCATACACACTTTCATGCCAGACACCATTTTGTCAGACTGTCCCTCTGCTGCCAGCTGTCACATGGCAACAAAACCTAACAGAGTATTGGCAGGAAGTTTCAATCTCTGCTGCCATACCACCAACATCAGCCCCTGACGATATGGGCCAATATAATAAAATATGAGGTATTACTTTGAGATCAGCTATCGTAGAAATAGTATGGAATGAGAGAATAGGATCAGGATTAATGTGTGGGATTATAAAGATACAAAGGTAAGGATAACTGATAAATTTGAACTATTGTGCCTGAGTCAGAGCAAATGCTTCCCCTTTGAATAAACACACTTAAGTACATGAGAAAAGTAACTATCTACTTCATTTAAGTGAGAAAAATTGATTACTGTGGTTCAGTTAGAGGATGTCAGAGCACAAATCAAATGCAGGAGAAGTAGAAAGCTGGAGGAAAAAAAAAAGTGAGAGAAAGAGAGAAAGAAATAGGTAAGGGCAATAGAATAAAAGTGATGTGCTTATAAGCATAATTGTTTCTTTCAGAGTGGCCAGAAGCTTTCTTAAGATGCTTTAAGTTGCTCTGATTTATACACCTGGAAACCGAGTAGGAAATTAAAAAGCAATTAATTGTTTATTTACTTGCAGAACATGTCATGTGGAGTCTTTATATGACTCAGTGCTCCTTTTCTGTGCTGTTGCACAGAGTAGTTGTTCTGCTCTGTCACTTGTGCTCTCCTAACATTTCACTGAAACCTAGCAGGGATTGAAGAGGAAACAGCATCCCAGTCTTCACACCAGCAACAGCTGCTTTAGTTAGGCAGTATACTAAATATAGTAATTTGCTATGTAGCCAGCAACAGTGATAGCACATCAAAAAGAGATTCTGTGACATAGCAGGGATCCCTAATGTGCTACAAATGATGGATGGGCTGTTCATGTACCTCACAGAATGATTCTGCTTTTCAGAATGGAAAGCGGCATGTGTGACCATCAATATCTTACATTGAATTATTGGCTTCTGTCATGATGCCTGTATTTTAGCCAACTCGTGTGGTGGAAAATTATTTTATTCTAGTGACATTTCTGATAAAAGAGACATCAGTAAATATTTTCCCTGAGAAATGTGTCCTAGAGGTTTTCAGGTAATAGCAACAGTCCTTTCAAGTGCTGCCTGTGACTCACAATAAATAAAATAGAACCAATATTGAACAAGGACTGAAACATGAATATGTTTGTGTTTAGCAGGTCTCTTTCTCACGTGAACATTCTCTATGCCAAACACCAAGATGGATGTCTGTTGTACCTGTGTAATATGCTGCCTGACTAGACTTCACTGTTGCCTTCTGTGCTTTTATCATTTCTGGGAATAAATTGACTCCAGTTAACAACGGTGATACGATAAAACACTACCACTCCTGCCCTTTACCCCGAGTTTCCAAGAGGGTTGCTGATATGCCTCAACTTGTGTGGATTTTAATGAAACCCTATCCAACAGAACAACAGCCATGGCACTAAGTAGGTTTCCTTTCCGTAAGCCAATGAAGAAATTAAAAATGCAAGGAGACCAGGACTTTTTGTGTTCTGCTTATCATCTTGTAATATCAAGAGCAATGATACTTGAAATACTTTCCAAAATTAATTATACTAAACTTAGTTATTAAACCATTTAGAATGTAACATGAGAATTTCAGCAAACCACATCAGTGTTCTCCATGATGCCAGGCAGACAATGTCTGTAACTGTCTATGCTAGTCTTAGGGAAGGAAGATGGTTCACAACCGACACCACCCTGCTCTTTTGTTGAAATCAAAGTGTATAGTACAGCAGTATGAGATTAAATTTATTCAGAGGCAGTTGTTACTTCTTCTTCATTCAGTTTTATTTCACTATTTGCTTGCACTAGCAAATTTGTTTCAAATCAAGCACATCATGATTTTTTCATCTGCTATTTCGAACCAGGTCTGCACATTCTCAGCAGAGATCTGTTCCTTCAGCGCCTTTTTCCATTTATGTCTCCTGCTTGTAGATGCTTTTCAGTAAATCCTTGCAACTTTCCAATGTAATCCTTAATACTGGGTCTTTCTGCAAAATGACCACCGTTGACAAACTAATGTTGATGTGCTGTCATATCATCCACTGTTTCTCCATAACTTTCAGTATGCTAGACTGAGCCTGAGGTCGTAAAGTTTGTTTCCCATCTTTCTGATACATTTAACATGGAGGACATGTATGTGGTAGGGATACTGATCATTTGGGAAAGCAACAAATTGTATATCATATACAGCAGACTACTGAAACAAGCAGGCTTGCCTGCTAACCCAGAAGTCAATAGCATCAATGAAACACCACAGAATATATAGTAGTATGGAATAATGTGGAATATAGCTGACATTTCATCACATATTGTATGTAACAATCTGTATTCTAAATGAACTGGCTCTTAAACACTAGGGCTTTTAAATCATAAAATTAACCATTAAAATTTTTGGCATTGAAATGAACTTCTACATTTTAGAACACAAAATGTTTCATACTGCAACATCTCCATTTGTAATAGTACTGCCATTAGTGAGTGTCACTCAGCTTGTTTCTGCTTAACTTTCTGTATTGATTTTGAAGGTCTAAAGGACACTGGATCATTTGTAAAAAAAAAAAAAAAGAGAGAGAGAGAGAGAATATTTTCATAATACTGAAATAGAGTCCAAAATGGTTGCATTTTCTAGGATTTTTGGTTTCATTTTAAATGGTTTGGCAAGCCCAACTAAAGTACTAGAACTACTACAATCAGTAGTGAGAGACAAGGTGTCTGTCAGCACAGCAGGGATGGGCCAATCACCAGCACATCTGCTCCCTTAAATAAATAAATTCAGTTTCATAAAAAATAGACTAACTATATATTAAACATAAGTGCACAACCTGTAACATTTTGTCTTTTATTTCTAGGCTTTTAAGTTTTCATGAACAGATACTGATTCTATGAGCAATACCTCAAATTTTACCTGCAGTTTTTTCACTGTAAGTCTCCTCTTATTCAACTTGGGTTTTTTTTCCTTTGGCTTTTAGGTACTGTGAATTTTAAATACATAATTGGAATCTCTAGACCGAATACGTATCTCATATGGTCTGTCATATTCAAAAATGTGTTTGTGTGTGATGGTATTATATCTGTACAAGTCTTCCTTATTTAGAATCATAGAATCATTTGAGTTGTAAGTGACCATTAAAGGTCATCTAGTTTAATTCCCCTGCAACGAACAGGGACATCTACAGCTAGATCAGGCTACTCAGGGCACAGTTCAGCCTGACCTTGAATATCTCCAAGGATGGGACTTCCTACACCTCTCTAGGCAATCTGTTCCTGTGCCTCACTATCCTTAATGTAAAAAAATCCTTTCTTATGTCCAGTCTAAATTTCCCCTCTTTTTGTTTGAAATAATTTCCCCCTGTCCTATCACAAGAGACCTGCTAAAAAACCTATCCTTTTCTTTCTTATAGACCCTCTGTACATACTGAAAGGCTGATATCAGGTTTCTGGAGCCTTCTCTTCTGAAGGCTGAACAGTCACAGCTCTCTCAGCCTGTCTTCATAAGGGAGGTGTTCCATCCCTTGGATCATTTCTGTGGCCCTCCTCTGGACATAGTCTAACAGGTCTATGTCCCTTCTATACTGAAGAGTCCACATTTGAACAGAATACTCCAGGTGAGGTCTCACCAGTGCAGACTAGAGGGGCAAGATCACCTCCCTCAACCTATTGGTCTCTCTTCTTTTGATGCAGCCCAGAGTACAGTTGGCTTTTGGGGTGCAAGGGCACATTTCTGGCTTATGTTCAGCTTGCCATGCACAAATACTCCTAAGTCATTTTTGACAGAACTATGCACTGTTCTTTCATCCTCCTGCTTATACAGATAGTGGGGGTTGCCAATATCGAGCTGGAAAACCTTGCACTTGATGTTGAACCTCATGAAGTTCACCTGGGTCCACTGATGGAGCCTGACTAGGTCCCTCTGAATGATATCCCATCCTTCGGTCTGTTGACTGCACCACACAGCTTGCAGGATGCAACATTCACAAGGCCTTTCAAAACTATGAAGCAAAAGTAAAAATAAGGCAACTGGGAAAATGAAAACATTTCTTTTTTTCTTTTATTGTTTGCCTTCCAGCATTCTCTCGTAAGGCTCGTATTTTCCAAGTGTATTTCCATAACACATTATGTTTTAACATTACTCCCAAAATGGAGGCTATTGCAGCAATGTCAAGGATTGAAAAAATCATTAATTTTATCATAGGGATTGGAAATAGATAAGCACTATTCTTTCATCTGAAACTCAAAAAGCCACTATTATTTCCATGTCTTCATGTTGCCTTTTCAATATCCTATATTTAATTGAATGAGTCATGATTGTCCTCTTTCAATTATACTGACATAAAATCTGCACTGGTAGCAGTAGTGAGTGCACTTGACAATGCTGCCCCCACCAGCTCCTCTGCATTCTTCTGAAAACTGAGGGAACAACTGAGCTGCAGAAGTCATAAATGTGGTCTTCCTCTGGTTAAATTAAGCCCCTTGTGTCCTTCTGAAATTCAAGACTGCATAAAAGAAGCAAATAAACCAAGAGTGATGCTATGGCATTTAGCCATCCATCAGCACTACAAACCTTTGCTTGCCCATCTGATTAAAAAAATTAACTGCCTCTATTCCAAGCACTCTCCACTCCAGGTTGCCCTCTTCTGAATTCTTATTAAACCTCAGGGTAAAGCATTACAACATGTAGTATGTAGAGCTCAGTACAGTATGAAGTGAATATATAATTTACCTCTGAGGATTTTGGACTGTATCTCAACACTGAAGTGCTGGCTAACTTGAAGTGTCATTGTTTTTCATACAGATGCACTGCAGAAATTTGAAAACTCATATTCCTGCTGTCACCAGTATTAGAAAGTTCTTTTCTACCCCACAAAATAGGAGAGGTGTACTATACATCTGAACAAGGATTCCTGTGTGGTCTGCTCTCTTAAGACTGTGCTGCTTTTCATTTTCCCACCAAATAACAGGTGTAAGATATGAAAACAGTTTAAGGCCACTTTTAGAGTAACTAAATAGCTTATTGAGAAAGCTAAGTTGATTTTCTTGCTTTCATGTATATTTATGATTTAATTCCAGGTTATTTAGCATTATTTGATAAATGAAGTATTTTGGTGGTACCTGACAATTCAGTGGCATGTTCTGTACCAAGAGAAAACTAAAAAGGTGGTCTGTCTTCTAAATAGAGTATCTTAGGCAATGAAAAGTGAATTTATTTTGAAGGATGATTTTCTTACAAGAGGCAAATGCTTTGCACTGTTTCTGTCACTGGCACTCCTACGATATAATGACTGGTATTTTACTGCTATTCCAGAGCCTATAACTTTGTTTTCTAGGGAATAAAGATGCAATCTTTAGGACGATTTATGATCAAGAGAGTCTATTCAGAGACAGCCAGTGGACTATGCAATGAAGGCTACTTTTTCATTCTCATTTTTAACTTTGCAAGATCTGAAATTGCATGGCAAAATATAGAACTAATATCTCTCACCTGTATGGTTCAGAAACAAGAAGTTTACTGATGAACCTAGAATCATAGAATCACAGAATGGCTTGGGTTGGAAGAGACACCAAAGATCACCAAATTCCAACCCCTCTGCCACAGGCAGGTCCACCAACCCCTAGATCTGGTACTAGACCATGTTTCCCAGGACTCCATCCAACCTGGTCCTGAACACCTCCAGGGATGGAGCATCCACAACCTCTCTGGACAGCCTGTCCAGAACCTCACCACTCTGTGACGAACTTCCTCTAACATCCAACCTAAACCTTCCTTCCTTGAGCTTAAAACCATTCCCTCTTATCCTATATCTACTCATGTAAAAAGTTGATTCCCCTCCTTTTTGTAATTCCCTTTTAAATACTGGAAAGCTATAGTGAGGTCTTCTCATAGGCTTCTCTTCTCCAGGCTGAATAAGCCCAGCTCCCTCAGCCTGTCTTCATAGAAGAGGTGCTTCAGCACTCTGATCATCTTTGTGGCCCTCCTTTTGACCCTCTCCAACAGCTCCATATCTTTCCTGTACTGGGGCCCCCAGACCTGGAGAGATGGGGCCTCACAAGGGCATAGTAGAGAGGGACAATCACCTCACTCTCCCTGCTGTCCACCCCTCTTCTGATGGAGCCCAAGATATCATTTGCTTTCTGAGCTGCTGGCTCATGTTCACTTTTTCATCCACCAGGACCTGGGGGTCCTTTTCCAAGGGGTTACTCTCAAGGAGTTCTTCTCCCGGTCTGTATACATATCTGGGATTACTCTGACTCAAGTGTAAAACCTTGTGCTTTACTATGTTGAACCTCATTAGGTTCAGATGAGCCCACCTTCTGACTTTGTTGAAGTCCCTTTGGACTCGGTTTGATGTCATCAACAAACTTGCTGAGGGTGCACTCAAGCCCGTCATCAATGTCACTGATGAAGATGCTGAAGGGTACTGGTCCCAAGACAACCCCTGGGGACACCGCTCATCACCAGCCTCAACCTGGACATAGTGCCATTCAACAAAACCCTCTGTCTACAGCCTTCCAACCAATTCCTTATCCACTGAATAGTCCACCCCTCATATCCATATCTCTCCAATTTGGAGATAAGGATGTGGTGGAGGACCATGTCAAAGGCCTTGCACAAGTCCAGATAGATGACATCTGTCACCTTCCCTTGGTCCACCAATGTCGTCACCCCATCATAGAAGGCACCAGATTGGTCAGACACACCTTCTCTTGATAAAGCCATGCTGGCTGTCTCAGATCACCTGCTTATCCCTCATGTGCCTTAACATGTCTTCTAGAAGGACCTGTTCCATGATCTCCCCAGGCACAGAGGTGAGGCTCACTGACCTGTAGTTCCCCAAGTCCTCCTTCCTTCCTTTCTTGTAAATGGGAGTGACATTTCCTTTTTTCCAGTCCCCGGGGACTTTGCCTGGCAGCCACGACTTTTCAAATATAATGGAGAGTGGCTCAGCAACCACATCAACCAGCTCTGTTAGGACACTAGGCTGCATGTCATCTGGCCCCATAGACTTGTATACATTCAGTCTCATGAGGCAGTCTCAGACTTGCTCTGACCTTACAGCAGGGGGGAAATTTATCCCCCCAGTTCCCACCTACAGAACCAGGGATGTGAACCTGCTTTGTTTCTCTCTATGGAATTTTTTTGTTAATCTGCAGATGTGCAGTAAGTAAGATTTCATTTATTTTGTGCAAGACTTTAAAAAAAACTGTACCAATATACATCATAGTATTTCAGAAGATATGCAAAGGTTCTTCATTTATTCCATTAAAGAAATAATTGGCCCAAACAACAAGCTGAAGTAAACTTTATATAGAAAGAAAAACACCAAGTGTGTAATAACCTGCGACAGCACTCTCTTTGTCTCTTTTTTCTCTTTCCCTCTCTCTTTCTCCCCTCCCCCTTTAATAGCTTGTTAATTCAGATCAATCCTTCAGTCATAATATTGCTTTTGGGTTACATGCCAGCCTATGGAATTATATGTTTGAACACAGGACCAAACTAGCAGTTATTCCCCTGCCACTAAAGGTGAAAAGGTTTCCAGTAAATCAGGTTACTTTTCCACAGGGTAAGCAGTGTTAAATACAGTCTCTCAGGGTACTTCATCAATATGATTAACCTATTGGCATTATAGTTATCAAATTACAGTATAAGTAGTCATACAGTTAAAAATAAATCTGTTTTCCATTGAGAAAAGCTATTGAGGTGGAGATTACTATATTAAAAGCTTTACAGAGTATATGTAATAGAATCATAGTTCATGGGGAATCATTACCACAAAGGAGGTTTTCAAAATTAAAGTTGCAAGCATGTCTTAAGATAAATAAAAAGCTCTCATGGGATTCAAGGTACATACCATACAGGGCCATCATCTTATTAGTGTTTTATTACTAACCCTATTAAAAATCTCCAAGCTGAGACAGATTACAGCATGTAGATTGTAGAGATATTTTGTAGACACTTTGGAACTCACCAGAAAATGTTCACCCTGGGATCTTGGTCCCTGTAGCTGAGTTAAATGTCTGCCCTAATTCCACCACCATGGCTACAGTAGGCTCTTAATGTACCATAAATCCAGTCAAGTGCTTTGACCTCTTTATTCATTGTCAGTATAGCTCCTGAAATTGTCCATTCTAGCAGAGGGTCCGCAGGAGTTAGGTTCTTTTGACAAATGTGGGGAGAATGCAAACTCTTTTCCTGCAAAATGTGGCTGTGCTGTTAACTGCAGAGAAAATAGAGGCAGTAGGAAGAAACTGGAACACTAGTACTTGTCAGATGAGATGGTCATTACTTATACCACATGCAAATTATTCCTATAGTTCAACCAAATACATTCCAATGAATTAAGTGGCTGACATTTCTGTGTCACATATTCAGCGGTGCTTCTGGATTCCTTGATTCACTAATGGGAACTGTTAGAATAATAAAAAAAAAAAAGTGATGCAATTAAGTTACTCTGGATGGAAAAACCTGATGCTTGTATAAATGTTTTTTAAATAACAAATGCATACTCTTTGCAGTTGTCTTCCAATGTACAGCCTTCCAATAAAATACTTCTCAGACAATAGAGAACTTCACATCACCATTGCAATCATATGACTCCTATTAAATAATCATACTATATATGATTCTTATGTAGTGTAAATATATGACAATGTAATCTATAAGTGATAGTATACTATGACTAAAAAAAATCAATACAAATGTTCCTAGCTGGACTGAGTTCACACAAAAAAGTTATTTCTTAAACTAGTGCTAAAACTTTTATACCAAGTTCTACAATTTTTACCGCTGTTGTGCAGTCCAAATTCTTTAATAAACCTGAATGTACTGAGAAATTATGCTGTTATAGAACTTTTCAGACCCTATAAGTTGTATGTTATACTGCATGATGACAGTCCATATTCAGAAGGTGTAAAAATATGTTCTTTGTTAACTTTGGTGGAGTTCATTTGATATCTAGAGTTGTCTGCATGTATCCGAAAGAATGTCACTGATTTCTTACCTCAAACTGTAAACAGTCTTCTACCTGCCTGAAACCAGTATGTAGGACTTTTCACAGTTCCATTCAAATAGGTGTGTATGTTGTCGACTTAATGTTGCTGGTTTTGTGGGGGAAGTTTCACTGCATTACATGGAAAAGTATACTATATTGTTGATTTCAATGTTCATCTTGTTAAAAATATCGTGTAGTCTCATACTGTGCCCTTCATTTATGCTAATATTGAATTCATACGTGGAAATCAATAAAAATTAAGCTAGGTATATGCCTTTTGTCTAATTATGCCTTTTGTCTTATTATGTATTAAAACAAGTTTCTTTTATGCCATGAAGTTTCCTAGTAAATGAATTATTTGCAGATTAATTTCTGACCTCCCAAGTATATGATTACTCTCAGGAACCTTGAAGAATCTCAATTATTTCTATCAAATCTAAAAATGCCCTCAAATATATTGAAGAAATCACACAGTGGAGTGATGACTCCTCATATTATAAGTAGAAAATAATAAGTTATTAGCCAGTGAAGTTTTGAGTAAAATATCTTCATTATTTCATTTGTTAACATAACAACATGTTTGTACAACAAATGCCTATTTGACATATTTTGTTTCAATCCACGAAAGAATATATCAGATTAATAAAACAAAAAAATGAAATGTTTACCTTAATCTTTTGTGTTAGCTTATACATACCATGTTTCAAGTTACTATGACAATAAATCTGATGACTGTTCTTGTCATAATACAGCCCAATAGGAGGAAAAGTACTTCCAATAGGCTTTGTTTCTTATTTGAATTCTTGAAGTATTTTTAGACTCTCAGGAGAATCTTCAGATCTTAAGATAACCATTTGTTAGAGGTATAGCTTTAAGAAATTTTAACAGGAGATCAGCCATTGATACTGAGATGAGAACTAGCCATATTTTAAAAAAATACAACTTTGAATGAATTAGTTAAATTTTCTCTGGAGAATGAAATACAGAAATCAATTTCTATGTTGTTTTTTTTGTTTGCTTGTTTTACATCAGAACACTGGGTGAGGGGAAAAATAAAATCAAAAGAGTTAGTATTAAATAGTTATTTTAATAAATTTCATTTAACATTCGTGATGGTTAAAAATAAATGTCTACCAAATTTAAATGATCAAACTGTCAATGTTACTGAGACATTGAAATTACAGGATTTGTAAATGCATCTTGCTAAAACAGAAAATAATTTTTTTCATCTTATGCACCATCTTATCTGTGTATGATACCAGGTACATACAAAGAAAAGTCTACCAGTCCTCTATCAACTAATTTAACCAAATTTTTATATACATTTCTTTATGTGGAGGGAATTCTTTCTCGCTCCTTGGGTGCATTGGATTAGGCACTGATACTTTGCAACACATTTACAGCATTCCAATTTATTTTTAAGCTTATTTTTATGGTAATAAATGTACCACTGCATAGTACTGTGCAGATACTTTTTTTTTTTAATAGAATCCAAAGAGTAACTGCTATGATTAAGACCACTAAAAATACGGGACGAGATAAAGTAATGCTGGATTTAATTTATCATTCTTAATCCAAAATCCCTGGACTATAAACATTACCATTCTTGGATTCTGCATTTTCCTTTTATTCAGTGGCACCCAGCGATCACTTAGGCTAAGATGTAAAAAAGGATTAATGCCTTTACAAAGTTAGATATCTGTGGCAGAACCTGACGAGAAAAGCATAGTAGGAGCTGCTGATTCTGACATGCAAATAATACCATTATTTTGTTTTAATTTCCTCCTCTTTTTACCTGCTTTTTGGGGAACTTTTAGCATCTGACTAGATAGAAGTCAAAGAAGAAAATGAATGTGACATTCTCCTTGTTGGAACCAATGAACCTAGCTTGTAAGATATGCCGGCAAGGATGGGAAGAATAGAGATCTCTGCTCATGGATAGAAACTTACAGAGCTGGCTGTTTAGTCAGGCAAAACAAAGATGAGCAGGGAAATTATTATCTCAGTAAATGGATCAGAAAGGTAAACACTGGCAGAGGAAGAGCTTAAGGACGATGTTGACACAGAACTAGTGGCCATATCCCACTTATGAATACATTTACAACAGAAATTAGCAGGTGGATAGGCATCAGAGATACAGATTTCTAATACAGTAATAGGTACAAAGAATCAAACCTTTTTTAAATATCAACCTTCAAGATCTAATGTCAGTAGGGGAGACTGAATGATATCACTGTCAGAAATACAGATGATGGGGTGGTTCACCTTCTGGTGCAGTCATCTTCTTGGCTTTGTGCAATCCTGAATGGTAATTTAAAGAGTGAAAACACTAGGTAAAATCCATCTCACTTAACACTGAGCATACAGCTGTGACTCTTCTATCATTTAAGTGCTGGTGTGAGAAAGGTTGATTTGCATGGCATGCAGGATTTGAGCATTATCTACTGGCTTATGTGCCACCAGTTGTACTGATGCTGTTAGCTCCTCCTGAAGTACTGCATTCTGGAAGTGTACTCCTGATATGAATTTCCAACATTGCTGTTGGATTCCGCTATGAATATAAACAGATAATTTGGCATTTTTTTGGACTTAATAGAAGCTGTGAAAATAATATTGTCATTATATTAAATTTTATGTCACGAGCAGCTTTTTATTGTGTTATATACGACAGACAGAAGAAATACTTACGGTAAGAAAATTGAAAAGGTTGAATTGTGACCGTACACATAAGATTAATAAATATTAGCTGAAATTGATTATCTAATGAATTTTCGTGGGATAAGAAGAGAGTAATTGTTAATGGACCTATGAGCTACTACCAAAATACTGTATTTTATATTTTATGGCAGAGATTATATTTATTTATGCTGAATGTTTCCATAAAAAACTATGTTGTCTATTCTGTAGTTTCTATCCATGATTATCCTTTTAGGTAGCACTATATTTTATGGAATAGCTAAGAACATATGGAAAAAAATCAATAACATCGTGGTATTTTAACTCTACATTGAAGTTAGTCCCAACTCTGTGCAGTCAGGTTGACTATCCTCACCTTGACACAGAAAGTAGAAATAACACCAAAGGGTAGTTGACTGAAAATGCATACATACATACAGAATAGCATACATACAAAATACATACATACATACAGCAGTTTCAGTTTTCAAATCAGCATTCCAGTTTTCCCTAAACTCTCTAAAAAGTGAGTATATTTGTGTGCCTCCAATTTTTTTTTTGTTTATGCAACACTAGAAAAAGTTTGGTGTCACTTGAATGATATCAAGAAACTTCTCTGGAACAATCTGAATTCTTAAGGTCTCCTGAATCATCTTTAATTAACCATTTTAATGCCTCATTTGCAGTGCCATGAGAGTCTATTGGAAACTCATGAAATGGTGTAAGATGGGTAAGAGGATAAGATGACAAGTAGTTTAAAGAAACTTAAATTATGTTTAACTTGGGTCCTGAGTGGCAGCTGAAGTTGACAATTTTGTGAATACTTTATCCATGTCTGTTAAATGCAACAAATATATATATATATGTATTCAGATTGATAAATTACATATGCCAGTTATCCTTCCCCTTAAAATAGCCAAGTGAGAACAAAGAGTGGTTGAAAAATGTCTCCCTCCTCATCTCTGTGGCTTTCTAGCTTCAAATTTTATCTTAAATCAGAGCAGAAAGAAGAGCACAGTGAAAAAGAATTCCAACCAAAACCTATGCCGTCTCCAGAAAGTCATTTGTGGAAAGTAGATTGCAAACCAATCAAAATGTCTCATCAGCAAAATTAGTATTTATGAAATTAGTGATGGAGCAGAACTGGCAGCAGGGTTGCATTATAAACACTCAAAATGTAGGGGGAGGGAACAGAGATTTTGCTCATTTTCCCTCCCACTGCTAAAGCACTGTATTTAATTGACTTACAATTTTTCCCCTAATATATTTCTTTATGAAACCTGCCTTGAGCAATGGATACATGATTGTTCACCAAGGGTTGTGCCTCATTTGTTCCTGTAGATTGTGCCTAATTAACGCTAACTTGTCTGTACATAAAAAGTACAATAGGCTGTCCTTTCCAATTTAATTCCGACAGTTTAATCGAATCTGTATTCTTTCAAAAATAATTAGATCATTTACACTTCATTAACATGTAATGTAATGTTGAGGCATCCATCATAATGATTTCTTATTTTTCTTGTGCAATATTATCTCCTCTAATGAAACTGTTAACACCATGCATGTCTTAATTAGCTTTATCATATCACTGACAATTTCAGGGAGAGCTACAATTTTACAAATGAAATTAAATTAGTTCAATAGGTACATTTGAAGAACAATATGCTCTATTAATGCAAAAATATTAGAAACAAGCTTACCTTTATACAACATCTAGGAGTTTCTAGTCATTTTTTCTAATGTATATGAATCACTTTTTGCTGTCCTCAGTGCTAAACAAAGTGATGCCAGGCTTCTCTTCGATATATTAAGCCACTACAGAAAACACCGATGACAAGAAACCAGACACAGTAGCACATTATTCTACCACATAACTTTGTCCCTTTTGGTTTTGGAGGAGTTCCTGGGAAAATCTCAGTATCCCACCTCCAAATACCTCCAAAAATATTGCTTCTAGGCGAAAGCTGATTTTCTGATCCAATTAATGAAGGAGATATTCAATGTATCAGTGTCTGTAAACCTTTGCCAAAAATGAGTAGTGCTACTGTCTAATTCTGAATATTGCTAAGAAGTTTCCATGAGCCTGGGAAATTTTGTTAGCACACAACCTTAAGCAAGTATATACAAGTCATTCACATTCTGGAAGCATTCTCCCAATCAAGAATGTATTTTTAAATATTAATAGAAAACTAATTCCCATGAAGCATCTCCTGGAAATTACTGAGTGCTTTAGTACCACAGATTAAAAGAAGCTAGTGAAGTGTCCTCAGTATTTCATCAGAAGCATTCAGCATCTGCTTGGATTAAGCTTTAAACTAGCTGCAGGTCCTCAAATGTTTTTAGAGACAGATAAGCTTCTCTCCCTCAACTGTCTCAGTCTTGCCAATACAAGGGATGCACCATATGCCTGTGTACTGCAACTTAGTGAATATGAGAAAGGAAAACACAAATTGTAGACAAATTGTTAGAATAAAATACATAAGTCTACTGTTGTCTATATTCAGAACATCTTTAATTTTGTTCTGCATAAAGACATGTACAAAAAACTTTTTATTCAAGGAATTTCTCCTGAGGTGCTGAAAGTCTGGAAGGTACATGTGTAAAGGTTGTGCACGCTTGATGGGAATCATTCTGAAATCTTGCTTCAACCATCCAGTCAGCAAGAGTAAGCAATTTTGTGTTCCGGTGACCAGTCCCATATTAAGTCCAAGGTTAGTCAGTGGCAAATAGCAAACGAGATGGAGTTGATACATATGGTTCATAAATAAGACATAAGTGAAAACATTTTAGACTATGTTTGTTAAACAATTTTAAGTAAGAAAAAATGCTGCACATATGACAATCTGAAAACAGTTCGTAAGCAAGACAGAAGGCTAAATTAATCAGATAATTTACTATAAATATACTCACTAACATTAGCTACTTCTTCTACACTCTCTGCAAAACTGAAGCAGAGATAACTGTATTCATTTCTTTTCATTTATGTACTCTCAGAGGTTGTTGTACAAAGTCTGTTGGGCCATTGCTGATAAAATTGATAATGATAGTACCTCTGAGTCCCAGAGGTCTCATCGGTTCATTTAAAAAACAATGCTACAGATCAGTTTTAATAAATTTTAATAAACCTTGCTAACTTACATCCATGGATATAATTTAGATCAAGAGTAAAATTCTGACCCTTTCATGCTAACCTACAATAGCTTTTAATTTCCATAGTGCAATTTTATATTTAAGGAATTATAAAATGCACTGAATCCAAGGAAGAATATCAGGGAAATAGTAGTTAGCCCACATTTTAAATTTTAACATGTAAATATAATTTCCAAAAGGAAGGAAATCAGGGAAGTCAGTCATTTCTGAATGGTAAATGCTATGTCTTCTAGGTTTAGAGTTTTGTTTATGTGATAGGATTTTTTTTCTCTCTCTGAGAAGCTTGAAAATGAGGACTTTTAAGAGGATTGAGGAAAAACTCATTTGTTGCCATTTGTTGGTATCTTTAATAAAACCATGTTACCAGATGCACTCCAGTGTTTCCTGATGAGTTTTAAAATGTTATTGCCACATTCTTTGATTTATTATGTTGAAGTAGCTTGAAATGATAACACCAAACGATCTTTCTTTTGTTAGTTTTGCATGATAATCCATCTAAATAATGTCTAGTTTGTTTTGTTTAACCATGTTGGCAGAGAAGGACTGATTAAAATAGGCAACTCTAAGAATTTGCCAGGTATGTAGAGATCCATTTTGAAATAATGGAAAAAGATTCCAGCTTATTCCAGTTTATCACAGGCAGGAAAATTCAACTACACAAGTAATGGCGTCGCTATCTCTTTCAGCACTGCAGGAGTGCCTTCTGTACATCTTTCTAACATTTCCCAAAGAAATCACATTGTGGGCCAGTAAATGACCAAATCTGAAAGATTTTAAAGGCTATTTTGATCAATGTTAGCACATTTAGAAAGAAATTAAAAGTCCTTTACTAACTCATTCCTAAGCAGTTACTGATTTCTAGATAAATCTGTTTAAATTAAAATCTTATTAATTTACTATGTACACCACGGAGAAAAGCATATATTTTTACAGAATAACTTACATTGGTTAATCACAGTGTATACATGCAAACATGTAAACAACTGAAGACAGTTGGTAAGAGATCTATGCAGAACTTGTAGCCCTTTTAAGATATTGAACAAAGCATTGACTTGCGTGATTATGTTTTCTTGGTTGTTGTTGTTTGCATATAGAACAAACTGACCATTTGTTTGCACATATTCTAGCATATTTAGCTGTGAAAGAGTGAATACAAGACAGAAAACAGGCTTACACCTGTAATTATGTGTTGACAGATTTCTAGAGATAAGACTAATGTGGCTGCTTACATATTTTACCAACCTTTCTGCTCGCTCCGTGCTACTCAATAGGCAGAGCCTGGGAAATTCCCATAGTCTCAAAACACTCTAGTAGAAGTTCTCCAAAATATGATACTTATGTAGATTACTTTCCAAGATGTTCCTGGACATTCTAACTCAAAAAAAAAATAAATAAATAAATAAATAAATAAATAATTGACTACAACGATTGCTGACTAGGGTGAACTAGTATTAATTTTGCATTGTATACTGATAGTATCTGCTGCACCCAGCATTCAGTAAACCCAGTCCCAATTTCAAAAAGTCCATGTTTTAGCAGTGCATTCAATCCAAAGTGGGCTAGTTTGCAGAATCACAGAATTGTAGGGCTTGGAAGGAACCTCTGGAGATCATCTAGTCCAAATCCCCTGCTAAAGCAGTTTCCCTAGAGTAAGTTGTACAGGAAAGCATCTGAAAGGGTTTTGAATATCTCCAGAGAAAGAGACTCCTCAGCTTCTCTGGGCAGCTTGTTCCTGTGCTCTGTCATCCTCACAGTAAAGTTTTTTCTCATGTTCAGATAGAACTTCCTGTGTTTAAATTTGTGCCCGTTTCCCCTTGTCCTGTTGCTGGGTACCATGGAAATGATCTGCTTGACATCCACCCTTAAGATATTTGTAAGAGTTGATAAGATCCCCCCTCATTCTTCTCATCTCCAGTCTGAACGGTCCCAGGTCTCCCAGCCTTTCCTCACAAGGAGTATGCTCCAGGCCAATAATCATCTTTGTGGCCCTCTGCTAGTCTCTATGAGGAGCCCAGAACTGGAAACAGTAGAAGTGGAGCTCATGTGCATGGCACTTCTTCTCATTACAACTTTTGCATTCTTCAGTGTAATTAAGCAATATGAACCCCTTATTATACAGCAGTGAAAACTGAAACAGATATTAAAAGATAGTTTCAGATAGAGTTTAGGCAAACTGTAAAAAGAAGCTCTTTACAGACTAACTTCATGTTGTCATTTTTCAGTGGGAAATGGGAAAGTGAGTTAAATCAAGGGAATTTAGGCCAGCTGCATGAATATGCTCTCAGAGCATGATATGCAAAATGTGAAATATCTACAAGAGAATTAATTTCAACAGGAGGCACAGATTTGGACAGTCTTTACAACCTTTAGCTTTGCAATGAAATTAGCATTATAACCTGCCATTTGGTTTTCTCAGTTTTTTACTACTAAGTATTCTCTCTCGGCATAACAATTTGACAATTAAGGAAACTAAAATGATGGCTAAAAAAGTTAAAAATAAATGTATAAAATTTAATGATACATTACTAAAGTATACCTCTAAAGTTGAGAGGCCCAACTGAAACAGGACATCAGATTATTTCATGAATGAGTGATGGTTACTACCAACAGTGTAAGAGTAAATTTATTCAAAATACTGATGTCAAACTATTACTTTATTTACTTTTAACTGTGTTTTTCTTGCATCTTCTTCAGCTAATGTAATGTGGAATCTAGATGCCTTGCACTGAGAGGAAATGTTAGTGTTGGATTCTTCAGAGGCATTTCTTGTGAAACACAATAAAGACCTGGATATCAGATGGCAGCTGTTTTCTAAACCACAGTAAGAGCCATCAATGTAAAACAAAATACCTAATATTGTTTTGTGCATACTTTTCAATAATCATGTTAATTTATCGCAAGAACAACTTCAATTGAGTATGTAGTGTTAGTTTGGTGCTGTATTTGTATAGTTTGATTCTCTTGTGGAAAGGGGGTTATAAATGATTAGCAACTCTGAAAAATAAAATTCTTATTAATATGTTTGAGAGTGGATTGGAGCTTTACATTTACGTAATCAAGCCTGGCCTCTATCATATTATGCCACTTTACAGGTATTTGGTATATTTGTGTTTGGATTAAAATTTTCAGTTTAATTATTCTCTTCCAGTAGTTATCTTTCAGATTCTCCATTACTTGGGTGTGTGCCATGTCAGGTATTCCTGCATAATGATTTCTATGGGCAACCTAAATTAAGTTCAGTTGTTTATACAGTATCTATTTGATTTATGTCTATATTTGTTTGTGATTGTCTTTATGGTTGTTAACGTTAATTAGAGAATCAATAGAAAAGATTTCTTAATAAAATGAATATACAGAACACTCTATTATAATATAAAATGTTACTTCTATAAACCAGCATCAGTATCTACTATTGCAAGTAATACTTTGAAGTATTAGTTGATCCAGTTTGGAGCTTGTAAGAGAAGTTCTGATAAAACTTAAATCATAATTCATTTCAGTATACATACAAGAAACTAGGTATGCAATCAAATGTATTGTTACTGTAATCTTTTCCTATTTTTTTTCCTTTCCTTTCATTTTCTTTTCTTCTGTAATGTTTACATCCTGAGTTGGAAAGTTATTACATCAAAATACAAAGGTAAATGGCCTTAAGTGGCACATGCAGCTCTCTGAGAGATGATTGAGCTAGCTGCTATCCAAGTGGATCATCCACAGCTGGAGCTCATGGCGTCTTAGTTTCTGTAATAGGAATAGACGAGCTATCATAGAATCAGAATGGCCTGGGTTGAAAAGGACCAAAAGATCATCTAGTTTCAACACCCCTGCTACAGACAGGGTCGCCAACCACTAGACCAGGCTGCCCAGAGCCACACCCAGCCTCACCTTGAATGCCTCCAGGGATGGAGCATCCACAGCCTCCTTGGGCAACCTGTTCCAGTGTGTCACCACCCTCTGAGTGAAAAACTTCTAATATCCAACCTAAACCTCCCCTGTCTCAGTTTAAAACCATTCCCCCTTGTCCTATCACTATCCACCCTTGCAAGCAACTGTTCCCCCTCCTGTTTATATGCTCCCTTCAAGTACTGGAAGGCCACAGTGAGGTCTCCCTGGAGCCTTCTCTTCTCCAAGGTGAACAAGCCCACTTCCCTCAACCTTTCCTCATAGGAAAAGTGCTCCAGCCCCCTGATCATCTTAGTGGCCCTCCTCTGGACCCATTCCAAGAGCTCCACATCCTTCCTGTACTGAGGGCCCCAGGTCTGGACGCAGTACTCCAGATATGCCTCACAAGAGCTGAGTAGAGGGGGACAATCACCTCCCTCTCCCTGCTAGCCACTCCTCTTTTAATGCAGCCCAGAACACAGTTGGCCTTCTGGGCTGCAAGCGCACACTGCTGGCTCATGTTCAGCTTCTCATCTACCAGGACCCCCAAGTCCTCTCCGCAGGGCTGCTCTCAAGAAAATCTTCCCCCAGTTTGTATAAATACCTGGGATTGCCCTGACCCAAGTGAAGCACCCTGCACTTGGCTTTATTGAACCCCATTAGGTTCTCGTGGGCCCACTTCTCCAGCCTGTCCAGGTCCCTCTGGATGGCTTCCCTTCCTTCCAATGTATCGACTGCATTGCTCAGCTTGGTGTCATCCCCAAACTTGCTGAGGGTGCACTCAATGCCATCATACATGTCATTAATAAAGATGTTGAAGAGCACTCGTCCCAAGACCATCCCCTGAGGGACACCGCTTGTGACCAGCCTCCCCCCTGACACAGAACCATTAATCACAACCTTTTGGCTGTGTCTAGCCAGCCAATTCGTAATCCACTGAGCAGTACATCCTTCAAATCCACACTTCTCCAATTTAGAGAGAAGAATGTAGTGAGGGACCATATCAAAGGCCTTGCAGAAGTCCAGGTAGATGACATCCACCGCCCTTCTCCCGTCCACCGAAGCCATCACTCCATCATAGAAGGCCACCAGATTGGTCAGGCACGATCTGCCCTGGCTGCCTCGAATCACCTCTTTATTTCATGTGTGCCTTAACAAAGCTTCTAGGAGGATCTGCTCCATGATCTTCCCAGGCACAGAGGTGAGGCTCACCGGCCTGTAGCTCCCTGGGTCTTTCTTTCTCCCTTTCTTAAAAGTGGGAGTAATGTTTTCCTTTTTCCAGTCACCTGGGACTTCACTGGACAGCCATAATTTTTCAAATATGATGGAGAGCGCTTCAACAACCACATCAGCCATCTCTTTTAGAACCCTAGGATGGCTAGCCACAGTAAAGCACAGATTTCAACATCCCATTCATCAACAAGCCTGATTAACAAGCTACAGAATGGCCCAGCCTAACACAGTAGAAGTGCTGACATAGTGGATCTCCACTGCTCAGGTCTACACCTCAGGAGCATCCTTGTATCTCTTGAAAACAACACAAGGCAGAGGCAGCATAGAATTTAGGAAATGTGGTTTTCTTTATTTAGGCTGTAAGAGGATCTGTCTTCATACTATTTGTCTTGTTATGTGAAGAATAAAATTTCAAAATGTTTAAGAATAGACACTGGTATTATAAAATGCCCTCCTTACAAACAAAAAGCACACTTTGTAAATATCCCAGAGCAAGACGTGGACTGAATGAATCAGTTTGCTGAACAGCATTTTAATCCCCTCTGGAATGTCACTCAGCTTTCCCAGCAGACATTTGCTCTATATTCTATATTCTTTGCACTCTGTCACCTGTTATGCGACTGTAATTCTAAAGCAAACTACAGCAATGTTACTTCCATGTTATATTTGTCTGAACACAAGCAGCACCTAGCCCTGTAATGGCAAGATGTGATGAGGATGCAGACTGTATAATTCTACAATTTGCCTGTAGGAATTATGAAACCCTAAACAGGATTTCTCAACTGATTAGAAAAGAAGCTTGATTTTTTTTTTTCCAGTGCTCCTATAAAAGCCAGCTGCCCATGTTTTACTGTCCAGTCCCATGTCTGTCAGCTGTGAGTTAGCCTTGCTATCTGCAAGGAGGGAGTCAGCAGCAACCTGATGGGAGCAGTTACCTGGAACTAAAGGGGGATTCACTGAAAAAAAAAACATGCCAGGGGGCTTGGAAGGATGAACTGGCTGCCATCTGAAGAGATGGCTTCACGGCCTGTTTACACACATTGTTGAATCCAGAGCATTGATTCTATGTTGGATGTGAAAAGAAATTAAAGCCCTGGTCTCATTAGATAACCGGTTATGGTTAAAGATCACAGGGCGACTCTCTCTTCTTTTGTGTGACACTGAATGGGTCTCAGCAGGCAGCGCCTTGTGCACAATTGATTTCAAGCAGAGTTTTGTCTGAAAGATGCTTCTAGATTATGGCAAGAAAGCATTCTGTAATCCTTCTGCCAATGTAGTTATGTTTAACAGACATTCAACTCTTATCACTGATTGATAACACTTAACTCAAAACATATTTAAGCTTTAGGAATGTCAATATTTTGCCGCCAAGTGAAGGTGACCCTTGCTCTTCTTGTTTGCTAAGTGTGCGCAGTGGTTTGCTGGTAAATTTGTAAAGGTGGTTATGTGGGCAGGCTGTTATGGATTTGCTATCTTAGCCTGAAGTGTTTGCTGCTGATTACGTGATTAAATCAATAATAATTTCTGTTTGGTTCCTGTGTTTCTGGATTCATCTTCTTTTCCATGCTGTGGAGCAGAACAATGGGCTCCTGCACTTGAGCCTTAAGTGCTTTGTTGTTAAAGAAATGCCAAAGGTATGGCAGGTGGCTTCCAAATCTCTTTAGAAACTAAAATATTGTAACAGCTCTACAGGTAATAAACCAGTGGGGCCTTTGTGGCAAAGAAGGTGAACATGACAGGTGCAGAATAGGGGGTTCCTTTTAATCAGCGTTAACTGTTTATTCTGGCTTACCTGAAGTAGCGCATTTCCTGCCAAACTGCTTTCATTCCATATTAAGCAGATATTCTTTTATTCTGATACAGAGGGAATTTACATTTAAACAGGCACAGCGCTCACATTCACAGCATATGGTCATTCTAGCCACCCTGGCGGTTTTACATTACAACATAGGAGGTCTGTGTGATGCACTTCACAGTACAAAGAGGATTTCCTCTCTCTTTTTCAACCTCTCTCTTTTTCCTTCTCCTTTGCCCTCCTCCCTTACCCTTTATATATACACACAGAAACAGAAGTCACCACAGAGCAAAGTATGTTAAGAATTCCTCAATATTCTACGTGTAGTACAAGCAATAGATCCATAGCAGGGAAAAGCAGCCTTAAAATTCTTTAGGCTGCTGGGAGGGAGTTCTTTCTTTATGTGGCTTGTTTGTTTGTTTGTTTGTTTATTCTGTAAATTCTTTCCAGCAAATTAGACAAGCATAATTACATATAATAATTCATGTATTAATCTGAGCAACATAGCATGTATCTTCAGTTCTCAGAAGGGAATCCTCCCATAATCCTTCCTTCCAAACTCCTTAGTGGCCGAAGGGGCTTTACATTGCAAGAAACCTTTGCGCTGCTCAAACTCTCAGCAGGAAAATATGGGACAATTCAATGTCCCAGTGGAAATCATTGGGACACCGACAGATCTTTTAAAATCAGAACATCTGGTCAGTCACCTTTTCCCATATGGGTAAACAGAACTTTTTTAATCAGGCTGTGTTAGAAAACTGATTGAAACTGAAGGTAGTTTAATTGTTATAGGATGGTACTTGCCTAATGTTTTAACAGTGGGAGCATAGTGTACTGTGATGGACAACAACTGTGCTAATCAGTTCCTTAAGACAACAAATTGCTTACAGCAATGCTAAATATCACTTTATTAAAATGGCAAAGTAACCTAAAGGAATGTGTTCATTGCTGTTTCTAAGAGAGGAGTTTCCTAAGGTGAACATTTATCCACTAACAGTAAAAAATATTGCTTATTCATCATATTTAACTAATAATGGAGCTGAGGCTGGACAAATTCATTTTGATTCAACTCAAAATGTCTTCAGAATTCCTACCAAGCTCTTGCATTGGTTGCATGTTGCCAATGATACTGTAGCAAGGATGGAAAAATAAGCAGGAGATGAAGGAAATTTAAAAAAAACAAACAAACAAACAAAAAAAAACAACAACTAAGGGAAACAAATGCAAATATGGTCAGAAAAGTTGAATTATCTTAAGCTTACGAGGAAGAAGAAATTTTGTCATCACCAGCATCAAGTATCATAATCATGAACACTGTAGAAGTATAAAATCACAGAATCATAGAATGTCTTAGATTGAATGGCACCTAGTTTCAAATTCCTGCCATGGGCAGGTACACCTCCCAAGTTGCCCAGAGCCCCATTCAGACTGGCTTTGAACATCTCTAAGGACAGGGCAGCCACAGCTTCCCTGGGAAATTTGTTCCGGTGCCTCAGCATCTTCATCATAAGTAATGTATTTCTCATATCTAACCTGAATCTCTGCTCTTTTAGTTTAAAGCCATTACCTCTTGTCCAATATCTACATTCCCTACTAGAAGAGTCCCTCTTCAGCTTTTCTGTTCTACCCCTTTAGGTACTGGAAGGCCACACTGAGGTACCCTGGGAGCCTTCTCCTCACCAAGCTGAACAGCCCCAGCTTACTCAGCCTTTCCTTGTAGGAGAGGTGCTCCATTCCTCTGATCATCTTTGTTGTCTCCTCTGGACCTGCTCCAACAGCTCCATGTCTTTCTTGTGCAGGGGATCCCAGACCTGAACTCAGTGTTTCAGTTAAGAGCCTCAGGAGAGCAGAACAGAGAGAGAGAATAACCTCCCTCAACCTGCTAGCTATGCTTCTTATTATGCAAACATATGTAAGCGTCTTAGTTTCTGCTGGGCTGGAATTGTTTCCTTCAGAGTGTCTGGTATAATTCTGTTTGGGTTCAAAGAGAAAAACAATGTTGATAACACTCCCATGTCTATAGTTGCTGCTAAGCAGTGCTGTATAAAGCCAAGGCCGTTTGCAGTGAAGGGCCCAATGAGCTGTGAGGGAACAGAATTAGGACAGCTAACTCAAACTGGCCAATGGGATATTCCATACCATGTGACATCAAGTGGAAGGAGTTCTGAAGGAGGTGGGAGTTGACTTTTTGCTTTTTGGTCTTCTGCTCAGGGGCCTAGCAGGGCGTCTGTTAGAGGTGGTGAGCAATTTCTTGTGCATCATTTGTTGCATAAATTTATATTTTACATATATATATAGTCATAATTAGAATCTTTTTCCTTTTTCTTTAGTACCCATAAGTTCTACATTTTTTTTCCCCAATTCTCTCCCCAGTCCTACTGGGAAGAGAGGAATACATGGAAAACTGGTGCTGAGCCACCTGCTGTGTTAAACCACAATATTAGGTCTGTCCAAAAGTAATGCTTCCTATTTATTTCCATGGAAACTGAAACATATGCAAAGAGAACAATAACACTATTTGACATAGCAGACTCTCAGCTACAACACACCATTTTTTAACATAGTCACTACCATTAGCTATGCATTTTTGCCAGCAATGGGCAAGAGCCTGCATGCCACCCTCATAAAATCTTCATGGCTGTCTGGAACATGGCTATTGCCACTGCTGAATCATACCACCCACAGCTTCACTGTGCTCACATCCGCTGTTTGGTCTCCATAAACGTTCAGGAAGTGTCAATGAATGTGTTGATGGGTGCAATTTTTTCTTCACTGGGGAATTCAGTGACACACCTTTGCTTCATCCACACTTCCATGTCAGACACCATTTTGTCAGACTGTCCCTCTGTTGCCCTCTGTCATGCGACAGTAAAATATAATGGAATATTGTCAGGGTGGTTCAATTTCTACTGCCATACCCACAACATTTGCTTCCGATGTCGTGGGCCAACATGATAAAATAGAAGGCATTACTTTCAAAGCAGACCTTGTAAAAAAAATTCATTAAATGTGGAATAAAATTCAGCCCATTATAAGTGGAAGACTGAAAGACAGGAAGAGAATGTTCACTAATTCTGTGTGAGACTTATCCCAACATAGTAGCTCTTTTCCTATTTCTAAATAAATAAAAAACTTAATTCTATGTTCAGAATTGCTGTTTCTGCAATCATTTGAAGATAAGAGATGTTGTACTATAGATTTCTGTAGTAAGACCACAACTTAACTGCAATACCTAGAATTTCCCCTGTACTTCTATTTTACTTAAGGATATGAACTGGATGTGTCCCTCATCAGCCAGCAGTGTATGACCTTTGTTAAAGAGGTACTTCGGTGTTCCTGGAGTGCAGGGTTACATCTGCAGCTAGAGAAGGAGCAGGAATAAGTCTTTCAGTATCACATCTATTTTATGGGTTTCAATCAAACTGTGTGTTACTTGTAGTGAAAATGAAAGGCGGGTTACTACAGGCAAATAGACGCATAACTTTAAAAGGCACTTTTAAAATGAACCAGTCCTGGGGCAGACAGAGGAAAATTCACAGGTCTAGGTATGATCAGTGTTTATAGCAGAAAAAAAAAAGTACAAACAAAAAGGAAGGAAGGAAGGAATGCTTGTCCTGACTCTTCCCACTGTAAATCAGGACCAATTCCTAGATTTACACCAGCATGTGATTCCTACTGAATTTAGTTACACAAGTGTGTTCAGAAAACTATACTCACAAATTTTAAGGAATCTGACAATAATTTCTGGTCTTGAAGAAGAATAATTTTGACTTGGTACTTTCCTGGTGCTCCAAATACAATGTTTTTCAGTGACTTTTTCAAATAAGATAACAGTGAAGTACTTTGATGAAGGATCCAAGGGAAAACTCACAGATCAGAACCTGGCACTAGTGATTAAACCAGCTATATTACACCAACACACTAAATTAATATATTCTTAGCATTATGTTCTTGAGGAAATATGAAATATGAAAAGTAAGCTGACAAAAAGTAACTGTACATCACAGTCTGTGAGCAAGAAAGTTTCAGACCATACAAGAAGCACCTAGCATTGAAAAGTGGTTAGCCTGTCTGTATTAAACTGGCCCTGTTGTTTTTGTGTCTCTGCAGTCCTGCTGGTGTCTGAAACCCACATAAGCCTGGAGAAAGTTAGAGGAAGATATGTGCTACACACACAGAATCCTTTTGCTGTCTTTGTTTGCTGGTCGAGAAATAGAGCTGGTTATTTTAATTATTCCAAGAAAGCATCAGTCATACTATATCAACAATGATTTATAGAACAGAGATGTTTGCTTTTGGTCTGTTGTAGTATGCCATACAGTAATATCCACTCCTATAAGTTAGGCCTTCATTAGACATCTCTGCTAAGAGATTTTCAGGATGACAGTGCAAAGTCAAGTGACAGACTGATCACTGTACTTTGAAAAAAAATTCCTCTGCTAGACTAATTTTGAGATGATATATATGCACTAGAGGGTTACCTTGCTTGTGCTTTTTCCATGTTATTCTGATGCTAGATAACTCTAGCTACTGCTAGCTTAGCTCAAATATTGATGGCAAGATCAGTGTGGCATGAAGAGCATGTTATTTCAGAATCTGCTTCACCTCTAACTTGGACTGATTGTTTTTAGGTTAAGGATAAATTCTACCTATTCTTCCTCAGTCCTTTTGCTCTGGGAAGTACCATGTCACAATGACAACTTTTGTGGAGTGAATATGAGCCCTCACTGCAGTATTGGCTTAATTAGCTGATGTTAGGAACCGTGGGGATGTTTGGCAGTTTCTGGTCCAGGTACCAGTTTCCTTCTGGTATCTTAAATCCAGCTCAAAGTTCCTGGAAGAGTACAGTCCCAGCTAGACTGATGTTGGCTTTTCAGAGAACTGTCATTTCGCTAGCGCAGTAAGTCAGGGAAAAGAGTCCTGGGCTTTGATGGATAACAGACAGATGATTTCACACACACAAATTACTCATGTAGGCAAGTGAGAAATCTGGGACCCTCTTTTTGGAGCTATCTCCACTCTCCTATCTTTTAAAGAGTAAATCATAAGTCATTCATCTTCCCCAAATAAAGATTTTGGCCAGGCCAGGTGAATCGTCTAAATCTTTGCTGATCTTAGAGACTTTGTGTAAGCCACTTCCTTGCTTCTGTGGCACCCTTGTGTGATCTGAAGCACATCTCCCAGAGAAGATGTTTCCTCTCAGGTAAGCAAAAAAAAAAAAAAAGAAGAAAAAAGATATTTTGGCTGTCTGGCAGCCTCAGTCTTTAGGACACAGGTGCAGAGCCTGTACCATTGAAACTCGCTGCCTGGCTATTACCACACCTGACTGCTTCTGAAGGAAAGAAAGAGGAATCAAGAGTTCTGATTCATCTTTCACTATACTTTGGCAGCCTCATAATCTATCTCTCTACACACATTCTTGTACAGACATTTGCACATGTTTGTGTGTTCACTTTACAGCGTTCACACACTCCTAAGCAGTTTCTGCCTCACATATTTTTTTGTTCAGATGCAAACTCACCACTCTAAATAATTCCAGCCCCTGCTCCCCATTTTGCTTTTCATGGATGTTTTACTCATTTTACTCTGAGCAAGCTAGTTTGGTTTTGTCCTCTGAGGAAGTTCAAGGAATAATGAGCAAAGCATCCGGATTTATTAAGCAACTTGGTGCAATTTCCCCTCCCCCACCCCTACTTCTCCTCCCACAGATGAGACTGAATCTAATCCACACCAAAGCAGTCCTCAGAGTTAGTCTTTAGTCCACAGTAAGTCTGTTCTGCTGACATCCAAAGAATGGTTTTACTACATAAATGATAAGAAATACCCTTGCTAAGACAACAATCCTTTTAAAGACATTAGTGTCACCTTCTCAAATGTTTGCAGTGACTCCAAGCTCTTTCCAGATACTGTAAAATATTGGCAAACTTTTCTGTTGTCAAGCATCCCAGTGAAATGTGATGCTTCAGAGCGTATGAACTAGATGCCCACAGCATCTGATTCTTCCCAATGCCTCGGCACCACACACACAGCAGAGCAGACAGACTCTTTTATTTTTATTTATAGTAACTTAAACTTGGGCAAGACCAGGTATGTCAAATTACCTTGCTCATGAATCTTCAGGAAATTATTGCTCTCTCTACATAGTGCTATGTCCTTTAAAATGTGCAAAAGGGAGGGCACTGTGCTCCCATCTGAGGAGCTGGTGTTCTAATGCATGTAACTGATACTGATTTATGCTCTGGACAGAATTTATAGCAAGATGGAAAAGGTTATGTTTTCATTGAAAATTTACTTCCATCATTTTCTTTAACCGTGTGTCTTTATGCAATCTCAGCAACTATCTGAGTCAAACAAGTGAGTCACTGAGCTCTAAATGAAGACACTTGGAGAATGTGCACATTCTTTTGGAAGACTGTTGATATTTACTGCAGAGAATTCTTTTAAAATAGATGACACAAATATATTTCTGTACTATGCATGTTTTGTGTGTAATTTAGGTTAGGTTATTAGAATACTGTGCGTGCAGATTTCCTGCCTCTTATACAAACCTCTTCATATTTTCTACTATAGGCAGCAGACACGATACATAACCAGCTTAGATGGAAAAAGTATTAGTGCTTTGGTCACGTTAGGTTACAGACTTCACTGATGTGATAGGATATTTTTGGGTTGAACGAGTGTGTCCTAGACACAGAAGGGCAGACAACGCATAGTGTTCTTGTTTTGCATAGTGGAACCATATCATTTTATATCACGGGAGACAGAAAAGCCCTAAAGATAAGTTCGAACGGAGAGAAAATATAAGATTTATTTATTGCTATTTTCTAAAAGAAGATCTGCAGAATTAAGGGACCTGGGGATCCATTCTCTAGCTAAAATCATTAGAATCTTCAATAAGCATCTGCTGTTTGGCACTTACTGACTTACTTTGCCTCCTACACAGCAGTGACTCTCTGGTCAAGTGACTTTTGCGCAGACTTTTGGTAAAAGAACATCGAGCCATATTGTGTTGTATCATCCCACTTCATCGCATGTGACAGTTATGGGGGGGAGGATGCAAAAATCTTTAGCAATGGTCAGTGCCAAAGGGTGAGATGGCAAAATGACCTGTTCTTATCACTGCCTATGTAAGCAGACTGGGCTTCATGCTGAACTTACGTTTGAGTGGCAGAGATTTGTTCTACCCTCTCCTCAGACTCATCAGTGCGCTGTGACTAACTGGTTAAAGAGCAAGGTAGCTACATAGAAAAACCTTTCAGCAAAATGCCTTTGCCTGGAAAATTCTAACGGGAGAAGAGCCTTTTACGGCAGCAACTACAACACTAAGGCTGATGAAGTGTAAAATTCAGTAGTCCACAGCGTGACAACTTCTTCTGAATAAATGTTTTTAAAATACACATTTCTCCATGTGAAAACCTTTTAACAGGTGTTGAGTTTTGCACAGGACTTGGTAGCAGAAGGCTCCTCAGCAGCATCTTGCCAGATGGGGAGCTGCACATGACTATAGAAAAAAAGCACATCTGGTAGGGCTGAGGATTTTATAGTTGCCAGGGCTTTCTCTTGATTTAGATACTGATATTTCACTGACAATGGGGAAAGTTGCATTTTGCACAAAGAATATATATGTAACAGAATGCAGTGAAAGAGATATTTGCAGCACTTGCGCTCTCAGCTTAATGGGAGCACTGTAGGAATCACTGAGCAACACAACCAGTAATCACACATTCCATCATTCAGGTTATTCTCCTTGAAAATTTTGACCATAAATACTTTACAAAGGCATAGGAGAACAAGAAATTGCAGTGTTTTATACCAAAAGAACCAGTTCCCATATGTTTTTTGGAAAAATAACCTTTTTCTTCATTATCATTTCAGACCAACTTGAGTGTCCACCTGTTGTCCTCTGGGCTCTGTTTTTCAAATTGCGTATCTGAACAAAGTCTTCGACTGTGACTCCCTGCAAAGAGAAGCACCCAGGAGTTGCAAAGGTGAGCTTTCAGTGACATTCAAAGAGGAATGTATGTATTTGCTCCAAAAGTAATGTTTCCTATTTATTTCCATGGAAAATACAACAGATGCAAAGAGCACAATAACACTGTTTGATAGAGCAGATTCTCAGCTACAGAACACCATTTTTCAATATAGTCACCATAATTAGCTAACGCATTTTCACCAGCAATGGACAAGAGCCTGCATGCCATCCACATAGAATCTTCATGGCTGTCTGGAACATGGCTTGCCTTTCACATCACTGTTGCCACTACTGAAATGCACACCGACCACCTCACTGTGCTAGCATCCACTGGTTGGTCTCCACAAACGTTCAGAAATTCTTGCTGAATCTGTTGATGGGTGCAGTTTTTTTCTTCATGGAGTAATTCAGTGGCACATCTTTGCCAGAAGGAATTCTGTATTATGAAAATTCAGTTTTCTTATGTTTTGTGTTGTACTTCACCCTTATTCTGTTAAAAATCAATACAGCACTCTGCAATAGGCTGGAATTAGTGCAATCAAATAGTTAAAAGTTAATTGAAACCAATGTGTGTTGAGATCATAGTGTGCTTTGTTTAGTGTTTGTTTTTTGTTGTTTTTTTTTTTTCCCCAAGCAAAGTGCAATGTGTTATTCAGTCACAGAGCAGAAAACAGGTCAAAATCAGCAAGCAGTCATACAGAGAACTGGATTAGTGCATTAGGGTGCTAGTTGGCTAACACACTGCAGCAGCACACCATTGACTAAATATTTAAATGATATGTGTATCAGTGTGAAAGAAGACTTGAAAACAACCTCCTTTTTCCTTCCTATGGTCCACATAGCTTGTCTGTGAATTCTGAATAATATTCAAGTTCAGTGCAATGACCCCCTTGGACTAACATAGAGTTAACTGGCCTATTGTGGTCTTGCTGCCATTTTTCCTCTTCATTTTTCTGTCCCAGAATACTGGGGGTATTTTCTATCAAGAAGAATTCAATTTTGAATCACAGTTTTGCAAAGGGTTCAATGCTAATGAGTAAACATAGGAGGACTAAGCAGCAATAATTCATAAGCAGCAGGAAGAAAAGTGCGTGCTTTGTTGTTGGACTGGTTGGAGCCAGTTCATTTTATAGAATTTCATGCCAGCTACACTCTATAAATTTTTCACAATGATCATAAAATACCTTTTTATTTTATTTTTTTTTTCCTTTTGTTGCTCTCCAGAGTTTATTCATTACACATGAAGCATATCTGTGCTGTGAAATCCGTTACTAAATACCTCAGGACCTGTCATGCCACTGTAATTTAAATTGAATGTAACAATAATCCAGCCTGATTGCCCAGCTCACTAGTTAATGTGAGGATATTTGACTCCGTTAATCACCACAATAGCCAGGTCACATTTCCACCATTGCATAAGTAAACAGATTAACCGGCATGCAGTGCAGCCCTAACAAACGGCTAGCTGGTGACATTTGCAGCACAGCAAGTTGCAGCCTAAGCAAGAGAGCAAGAAATTGGATCTTGCATTATAAATCATAATTTTAATAATATGAATGAAAAGAAAACAAGCAAACAAAAGCTTTTAAAAATGAGTTTGGGTAAAGCATATACACATTAGAGAAATAGCTATTCTGATCCTGGCACCCGAGTCAGATAGGTTACTTGTCACAAATGTATACACAGTGGGTTCAGGGGATCTCACACTAAAGCTTCAGTGCCTCTCTCAGAAATAGCTCATGCTCCACAGAGATTTAGGTGGATTGATTTTATATTATGTGAGATCTGTTTCTTGCTGTGCAAAATGTTACAATAATCAGATTTTCTGTGGCTTGTATTTTTCTTGATCTTATGCTAAGCATTATTCTGAGCAACTTTTAGGTTCCACTGTCATAATGGGTTTGGTGTCATATGGGCCATAACCTTGCAATCTGCATGTTGTGATGGAGGAAAATTACAGTGAGTGTTGTGGCAAGATTTTTGCCTTGTTGGTTTAGTATATGTTTAAAAAAAAAAAAACAAAAAAAAACAACAAGAGAAAGAGAGAGAGAGAGCAAAGAAAGAAAAAGAGAAAGAATACCAGTGATGTTAAGACATGATAAGATTAAATCAGATGAGATTACAGGCTTGCTATTGTACCACAGTTTTTCAAAATTGCCCTTCCCCTTCTTAATCCACTGTATGTAGCAGGCAGCCAGGATAAGAGCACAGAACAGATAATATCTTTGTTGTTGTTGTTGTTGTCCCAGCAATATGATACTACCAGAGTTTGGCTGTGCTTTTAATTAAGGGAGAGCACACTAACATGTTGAGCAAATATATGTAATAAATCTATTTCTGTACTATCTGGAGAAGAGTACTATGAGAGGTAAAATCTTGAAGCTAATCTAGGCTTTTGTGATCTGTTTTGTACCCAGGTGTCTTGCTTGCTGAGGAAATGCTCTCTTTTAACAATGAAAAGGTTATATATCCACAATGACTTCTGGTTTGTGCATTTTATTGGGGATCTGAAGTCATCACAGTCTCATGGCATTAAACCTGCCACAACTCAGCCTCAGAGGCTGGTATGTATTTTTGACACAGAGTGCTCCAACTAGGATTACAGCCCAGCAACAGCAATTCTCATTGTATTTTTGCCTCCTGCTGTCTACTTTTTCCCCTCCTGTTGTTTATTTTGAGGGACAACAAAACAGGAAGAAAAAAAAGACATTACTGCTCAGCCAGTAGTAAAACTTCTTTTATGGGCTGGCCTTGTAGTCTAGCACTACTGACACCAAGGATTTGAGAGGATCCCAGTGAAATAATACACACGGTGCTCTCAATGCTTTTCTGGCTTGTGACCTGGGAGAAGCATCAAAGGAGCTGTCTTTATCCTTTTGTTGCCAGAAAAATGATTGGCTCAAAGCAGGTTCAAGGATGAGAGACACCAAGCCAGGCAAAGAGAGAGACTTCAGTTACTGAGTGGGGTTAGGAGGACAAAACAATATCTCTTGCAGAGCAAGAGGGGCAAAAAGTTGAAAGCAAATGTTATCACAGGACAAGAGAATATATCATCAGTACACAGGCAGGTACCCAAATAGAAAGTTATGAAATATTTTTCCCCCAAGAAAATGTTTTCAGTTCACATCATATCTAAGCCACTGCTACTATTGTATAAGACTGAAAAACAAAGCTGACTTAGTGGCTTTGCATGCTTTTATATAACCCTATAATTTTTTTTCAAATGGCTTTGTTTCATAAAATGAAATTATGTAGGCAATTAGTATATACTGTGCACTAACCCCTGTTATGCCTTGGCTAGGAAAAAGAGTTTAAAAAGAGCAGGGTTATTTTATTTTGGAAACAGGTTACTGTGTATGCCCTGTAAGTATTTCATAATGAAAGTGTTACATTTATTATACAAATGAATTATTTTCTCGATCTTCCCAGGTGATAGTTTGAAAAACATGAAGTGATGGCATATACTTGGATATATCACAGTCCAGAACAGAAAATCTGTCATTTGGGAAAATATATAAATTAGAAGAGGTGATGACTTGAAGACATGGAGACTTCTACCTAGATGCTGAAGACACCTGTGAGCTGGAAACTCACTGAGAAGTGACTAATCTAGTATTGCTCCATCAAGGTTGTCTGAGATCCTAGTCCACTTGTTGTATGAATTGCCACTCATGTTGGCAGTTCAAGGAAAGAAGCTAAGAGCAGAATTGGAGTAGACAAAGGCATCCTTTCAGTCCAAAATAATGATCAACAACTCTTGTAAATTGCTTCTTACTCAGACATGGAGATAACGTGGAGAAGGCTGCCCGTGTCTGACAGTTCTAAGGCAGGGGGAAGTGGAAATGAGGTTGAAGTATTTGATCTCCAACGCTGTTATCAAATGTTCCAGCGTCACTACTGGAATCTTTCATTTTCCTGTTATTGTTATCTGGTCTTTTTGGTTTTATTTCATTCTCAAGTATGAACTAGTAGCTCCAATACACTTAGCAAAGATTATTTAAGGGCAAGTGGAACATACTAGCTGGCTCTGGTTAGTTTCTTTGTTGGGCCACAGTGTTGAACAGACATGATTCATCAATGAAGGCAGTGCACTCAGAGTTGTTTGGAATTCTTTAACTTTCATGTTTTGATATAATGTTAAAAACTGTCCTCCAGAAAATCTGCTCTTTTTCAGAACTAGAGAACTTGCAGAGGAGCCTGTGAAATGGTTAAAGAAATTTAAGTTCCTTGTATAAATTCCATTACAATATTCTAGAGAGAAAATCTTAAAAATAACAGGAAAAGAAATGTATTGGATAATTCACCAATAAGAATACGCAATACTGAGAAAACAACAAAGATAAAGAGTTCTTTGTTTGTTTGTTTGTTTGTTTGTTTGTTTGTGAGGATCTGAATCATACAGAAATAGTAATCTGAGAGCATTGTTTTCTTTTGACAAATCTTGGTCAAACTTTACTTTCACATTAAAACCTTGATATCAGCAAACTGCACGTGTTTGCAGGATGTATTTTAATACTACTTTTGAGCTAAAGTATACCAGGCAGGCCATAAGGCAGTCCACATGCAGCTCAGCCCAGCCTGTGCTGCACCCACCTCCTGTTCCACACCATCGTGGTGGTGGCTCTTTGCTGCTGAGCAACCCGGCACATATCACTAAGCAACAGCCAAACATAGCTGTATGATTGGCACTGTCTGGGCTGAAATTAGGACATGGCACAGTGCAGTGCTAACTGAAGTTATGGCAAATAATTGTATGCACCATGATCCTGAAGATTGCCCTGTGAAGAACAAAAAATATGCAGTGCTGTTTTCCTTTGTGATAAAGGCGTATGAGAATCATTTTTGAGATTGCTGAAAATATTATCAATTTTTGATATGTTTGCAACTCTCTTTTCATTCAAGGTAAATACACTATCTGCAAATCTTCAGATGAAGTTAATAGAGTTGCAGTCAGATATTCAAATCAAAAATCTGGTCATGTGTCCTTACTAGACCTTTATAAACTTTGTCTTACCAGAGAAAAATATCCCTTTCTTCATAATCACACCTTATTCATGTCATCACTTTTTTGCAGTACATGCATTTGTGAGTAACAGTTTTCAGGGATGAAGCTTAGAAAGAGTCAAATTTCATCAAAAATCTCTGATGAACACCTTGAGAACTCACTAAGAATTACAACCATTTCCATCGAACCAACCTTGATGCATTAGTTTCACAAAAACAAAGTAAAAAATGCCATTAGTTTTCCGATTTTGTTACTCTCTTTTTACAAGTTTTAATTACATATAAGTATATAAAATTTTGTTACTTATATATGTAAACTATATTACATATTTTCTATGTGGCCCAAGACAATTTATTTTCATTAAATGCAGCCTAGGCAAGCCAAAGGGTTGGACACTCATGCTTTGCACTACTACAAATTCTACAGATAGCCCATAACATCCCTTCAACCAGCATCTGCACTGCATCATTAGAGATACTCAGACTAGTTCTATTTGGTCTGAGATGCCTATGCAGCCCCTTGCAGGTGCCAGGTCATTAAACATGTTGGCGCATATCTTAGCATGGTTCAACATTTAGGCTAATTGGTTCACCCATTTTGTACTCTGTTGGAGCAGCTATACTACTTCCATTTCCAGATAGTTCACTGGATATCTCTGTTGTGAGTAGAACAGCAGTACCATAAGTGGGCTTCTCCTAGAACAATAAAATAGATATAATATATAAGAATAGTAAAATGTTATCCTCTTGCAAATTGCTGATTGATTTTCATGAATTCAGATTAATTTGACTTCTAGGAGAAGGACAGAGTTCACTTTATCTTAAATTCTGTTTTAATAATTTCCTTTGACAGTCAGTTCCTTTCATTATAGGCTCTGTTGTCCAGAGCAGTTTCTCTTCTTCTCATCTAAATAAAATGTTGTTTGTATAACTCATTATGCTGACACTCTCTATACTCCTGTATTCTTCTTTTTAAATCAGATATACTAACATCAGAAAAAGTTAATACTCTTCAAATATATTTCATATACAGCAAAAAGAGCATTCAATAATACATTTTACAGAGGTACTCAGGGTTTAACATGTTCCATGTGTTTTTTTAAGTAATGAAGAAAAAAAACTATGTGAAATAACACAGTAGGGCACGTCATGTGGAAGGAATCAAAATGTATGGAGAGCACTTCAATCTATTCAAGGGTTCGGGTTCTGCCCATGACACCTGACATTCCAATAGCAAAATACACCTTGATAACTATGGGTGTCAGTGAAGGGCAGAGGTTCAGAGGGATGCTCACTTAAACATTACGAACTGATTTTCACTTCAACTTATAGCTCCTTGACTCTTTTCTGTAAACTTTTCTGACAAAGAGACAGTTGTTTTCCAGTCCAAAGAGAAATCACAGAGATTGATGATATGTTAGGTATTGTTAGCATATTTCTAATTATCCCAGCCATTTTTTCCCTCCATTTTTCAAGATAAAGAGAATTTCTGGAAGAGGAGGTAGGTGGGCAGGGAAGTTCCACTGCTGCTTGAGACATGCAATAGATAGCCCCACCAGAGGTGATGCAACACTGAAACTGTTGCTCACCAGTGTAAGTGAACTGATTGGAGACATTAGGATTGGAGGCTGCCTGGGCTATAGTGACCATGCACACTACTGAGGCATATCAGATGGACAAAATCAGGAAGCTCAATTTTAGGAAAGCCAACTTCCATCTTTGCAGACAAAACCTCCAAGGAATCTGTTCTGAAGGACAAGGGAGTGGACTAGAGCTGGCAGATCTTCAAGGAAGCTTTCCTTAAGGAACAAAATATTTCCATCCCTAGGTGTCGGAAGGCAGGAAAGAAAGACAAGAAACCAGCATGGCTGAACTGGGACCTGCTGGTCAAACTGGAGAGCAAGAAGTGCAGTGAAAGTAGAGATGGGTGAGAGTAAAAGGGTACTGCCAGGCTCTTTAAAGATGGAGTCAGGAAGTCCAAGACCCAGTTGAAACTGGACTTGGAAAAGGGTGCAACGAAGAACAAGAAAGGCTTCTACAGGTACATCAATCAGAAAAAGAAAAGTCCAAAAAAGAACACAGACATATGCCCCAAAGAGCAATACAGACAGTCTGGTAACAACAGACAAGAAGGCTGAGGTACTCAACAAGTTTTTGCCTCAGTCTTCACTTGCAACTGCTCTTCACACACCCCCTGAGCAGATGGGTTGGAAGGTGAGGACTGAGGAAGCACTGTCCATCCAGCTATAAGCAAATTTTGAGTTCATGACCCCTTGAGGAACATGAACATCCATAAGTTTGTGGGTCCCAATGAGATGCATCCCAGAGTCCTGAGGGAAGTGGCTGATGTAGTCACCAAGCCACTCTCAATTATATTTGAAAAGTCATGGCAGTCAGGTGAAGTTCCCTTGTGACTGGAAAGAAGGACAGTGTTGCACCCATTTTTAAGAAGGGTAGAAAGGACCACCCAGGGAACTACCAATCTGTCATCCTTATCTCTGTGCTGTGAAAGATCATGGAACAGATCTTTCTGGAAGCTATGTTAAGGCGTATGGAAGAGAGAGAGATGATATAGGAAAACCAGCATGGCTTTACTAAGGGCATGTCCTGCCTGATCAACTTCTGGCCTTCTATGATGGCACTATTGTGTCAGTGGACAAGGCAAGAGCCAATGGTGTCATCTATCTGGACTTCAGTAAGGCCTTTGACCTGGTTCCGCATAATATTATTCTCTCAAAATTGGAAAGATATGGATTTTGTAGGTGAACTGCTCAATGGACAAGAAACTGGTTGAGAGATCAACCCAGAGAGTGGTGGTCAATGGCTCAATATTCAGATGGAGATCAGTGTTGACTGGTGTTGCTCAGGGGTCAGTACTGGAACTGATGCTTTTTAACATCTTCATCAATAACATTGTCAGTGGGATCAATTGCACCCTCAGTAAGTTTGCAGATGACACCGAGCTGCGTGTCAACATGCTTGAGGAGCAAGATGGTATCCAGAGAGACCTAGAAAGGCTTGAGAAGTGGACTAAGGAGAACCTCATGAGATTCAACAAATGCAAGTGTAAACTGGGTTGTGACAGCTTCCACTATCAATACACACTGGTGGCAAAAGAACAGAGATCCCACCTCAACCAAAATGGACCTGGGGGTACTGGTGGATGGTAAACTGGACTTGAGCCAGCAATGTGCCCTTACAACTCAGAAAGCCAGTCATATCCTGGGCTACATCAAAAGAAGCATGGTCAGCAGGACGAGCAAGGTGATCCTGCCCATCTACTCTGGTGAGCTCTGGTGAAACCTCACATGGAGTCCTGTGTCCAGATGTGGAGTCATCAATGCAGGAGAGACGTGGACTTCTTGGAGTGTGCCACAAAAATGATCTAAGGGATTCTATGCTTAAGTCATGCAGGTGGTGGCAGACCTGTGTGCACGAAGAGTTCTTGCTTGCCCTCTTACCTTGAAAGTGTTGGCAAAACCAACTGAATGACTGGGGTAATTACAAGGTATTGGTCTCATGATGCGAAAGTGGAAATTGACCTGCAGTTTTCTCTTAACCTTCCACAAAGTCGCTTTTATGGTCCTTGTTGCAATCACAAGTGACATTCTGGACTGCTGTTTTTCAGGAGTTGACAGAAGCCAGATGTACTCGGTAAACTTTATGATGCAGTCAGGAAGAAAATATGCAGTATGTATATTCCTTTATCGTGGTCCCATAACACTGGGCAGTGTTGCATACCACTAGAAGGTATGTTTGTTTTGCCAAGATGGCCTATAAGCATATTTTGTGATTACAGTATAATCTCTTCGTAAAGATAAAACATAGTGCAGGATTTTGAGACATTCTGTTGGAGGGCCACATTCACCACAGAGCTCAAAGGAAGTAAGTCTGGAGCAAGAGCTTTTGGAATGCACTTGCTTTGTGTCAAAATGTATATATAAATTCACATTTGTATTTGATGCTTTTACTGAAGAAGCAAGAATCTTTGTTTTAATGAAAATTACTCTTGATTCCAAAGTTACATATTGTACATAATGTTATTTTAAGACAATTGTATATGCTCAGTTATTATGAGATTTTTAAAGTAGTTTAAAGAGCTCTTTTTGATGCTCCATTCGAAATCTTTGCCTCTGAGTTCTCAAATCTTAGTTCACTGATCATCAAAATAGGAAAAGACAGAAATGGATTTGCAGACATGCCATTTTTTCCTCTGCAGGTAGATGTACTCACATCTGTCAAAAAGAGTCACCTAATTTGTTAACATGAGTAGTTGACACAGCAGTGACATAAACAACACTATTCAGGGATTCTGATTAAGATCTTCTAACTCTCACCAGTGCAGAGAAAGTACTTTCCACCTTTCACGCAAATCCAGGTATTAGATTATTCCCCAACTACTAATGTGGTAGTACTTTCCTTCCCCAAAATCAGGTCACTATTTATAAGGTTCACTTCTGTCTACTGTAGTGAAAAAATGTCCCAAAGGGAAGGGATAAATCAATGAACTTGGCAAAATCCATTATTTAAAAGTATACTTGATTTAGTTAAATGATTTATTACACATTCAAAAAGGAAGGAAGGAAGGAAGGAAGGAAGGAAGGAAGGAAGGAAGGAAGGAAGGAAGGAAGGAAGGAAGGAAGGAAGGAAGGAAGGAAGGAAGGAAGGAAGGAAGGAAGGAAGGAAGGAAGGAAGGAAGGAAGGAAGGAAGGAAGGAAGGAAGGAAGGAAGGAAGGAAGGAAGGAAGGAAGGGAAAGAAAGAAAGAAAGAAAGAAAGAAAGAAAGAAAGAAAGAAAGAAAGAAAGAAAGAAAGAAAGAAAGAAAGAAAGAAAGAAAGAAAGAAAGAAAGAAAGAAAGAAAGAAAGAAAGAAAGAAAGAAAGAAAGAAAGAAAGAAAGAAAGAAAGAAAGAAAGAAAAAACATTGTACATACTTAAGACAGAAGTCTTGACTGATTTAATATCTGGTCAGATTTCATGAAATGGTTACCAATAACATGAGCACATCATGTTAAGTCTCACTTAAAGCCTTCAAATAAAAAGATTAAAAATATACTCAAGAGAGAGAATTTGGAGAATTGGACATTTGGAGAACATTTGGGGAATTATATAACTACCTGAGAATGGGCCAAATTTGACTCCAGCCATCATATTCTGCACCAGATTATATTACCTCAGAAAGAGACAATGACAAATTCAGATAGTCTGACTTCAGTGGGATTTTTTGGTTTGTTTACCTTTCAAAATTTCAGGCTGTTTTCAAGAATTTGGCTGATGTGAGGTCTTAGAACTGTAAAATCATATAATTGTTTGTTATGGAAAGGACATTCGAAGGTTCAATTCCCCTGCAATGGACAGGGGTATCTACAGCTAGATCATGCTGCTCAGAGCACCATCCAGTCTGACCTCAAATGTCTCTAAGAACAAGGCCTCCACCACCACTCTAGGCAACCTGTTCCAGTGTTCCACTGCCCTTATTGTATAAAAGAGCTTTTTCCTCATATCCAGTCTAAATCTCCTCTCTATTAGTTTGAAAACATTTATCCTTGTCATATCACAACAAACCCTGCTGAAGCGTCTGTCCCCTTTTTTCTTATAGACCCCCCCCCCCCCCCCCCCCATCACCCCACTCTCCATAAAGGATGCTATCAGGTCTCCCCAGAGCCTTCTCTTCCCCAGGCAGAAAAACCTCAGCTCCCTCAGCCTGTTCTCGTAGGAGAACAGTGCCTTAGGGCTCTTCTGACTTCTGTGTGACCATAGCAGTCCCCAGTGAACTACTTCAGGAGATAAGTACTGCCAGAGTACAAAGACAATCTGAAAATGTCCTGTTTTTCACAAAATCATAGAATGGAATGGGTTGGAAGTAATTTTAAAGACTATCTGGTTACAGCTCCCTGCAGTGGGCAGCATTGCCACCCACTAGATCAGGCTGCCCAGGGCCCTGTACAACCTGGCCTTGAATACCTTCAGGGGTATTCATAAGCTCTCTGAGCAACATGTTCCAGTGTCTTATCACCCTCTGAGTAAAGAACTTCCTCCTAACATCTAATTTAAATCTCCCTCCCTTTGTTTTAAAACATTGTTCTTGATAACAACCTTCTAGTAAGGAGCTGTTAATGCCTTACAGTCTGAAACTGCATTTGTTCCAGAGGCAGTAAGCACTGTGTCTACTTGGAGCCAGAAAGAAGGTATCACAGAAGAGATTCAGTGAGGCTCCTGTTTTGACCTTAGTTCCAAACAAAAAACTTCTAGAAAAACCTCTAGAATGACTGTTTTCACTTCCATGAAGAGTCAAACCTATTTAACTTCACCAAAAATTTGCTAACGGAACATTCTGGATATAAAGATTCCAGAAAACTTTCTGCAACATTTTCATAACACAGACATTAGAACTGAACTACAGATACTGCAATAAGAAGATCCGTCTACTGTCATGTTTCTGGATCTGCCTTAGACTACCATAACTGGTATCTGCTACTGTCTATTTGAATCCTAGCAGACATTTCCAGACTTAAATGAAGGTCATATAGACCATACAGCTCTCTCTGCTGTGTTAAAACAAGAATAAAATACTTAAAATAAGTATTTATGTTTGCCACCTCTTCAAAATAAATGCAGGAAATTTGGGGTTCAGATATCCTAGCAGGTGTTGTTGACTATTTCTTCAATTATTTTGCTGTTATCATACACATTTTGACCAGAGGAAAACAAATCTGTAAGAGAAAGCCTTGTTCTTCTGTAGCCACTACTCAGTGAGTTGCTACAATATAGCAACTACTAAAAAACAGTTTGGATTCCCTCAGTGCCTCGCATAGGTGTTTCTCCTTATGAACTGCAAAATTTGTCTGAAGGTTGTTCAGAGCTTGTTGGTCTTAATCAAATTTGTTGAAAGGAAGAATTATTTTGACCTGGCAGACAGTGAATATTTGAATACAATCTGCTTACTTTATCTATGAAGAAAAGTCTTAGTTCTTGATAGTTTCTATATATAACTGCGTACAAGGTATCTACAAACAATACAATATGGCCAAAAAATTACAGTACTCTGTATTTATAAGTCTCAACAATTTCACAGACAAAACAGAGACAGATAATCCAAACAGGAACCATGAAATGCCACAGCCATGAAAGGGAATGTTTTCATACCCAGTCACATGTACCCACAACCACCACCAACAAATGCTAAAACTAAGCATTGCACAGCAGCAGTGTACCCTGAAGACACTGCTAAACTCTTCTTTTCAATCTGCATGCTCAGGACTCCAGTACAGCCTTACCACCATCAATGACTTCAGTGAAGAGGAGAGGAGAGGAGAGGAGAGGAGAGGAGAGGAGAGGAGAGGAGAGGAGAGGAGAGGAGAGGAGAGGAGAGGAGAGGAGAGGAGAGGAGAGGAGAGGAGAGGAGAGGAGAGGAGAGGAGAGGAGAGGAGAGGAGAGGAGAGGAGAGGAGAGGAGAGGAGAGGAGAGGAGAGGAGAGGAGAGGAGAGGAGAGGAGAAGAGAAGAGAAGAGAAGAGAAGAGAAGAGAAGAGAAGAGAAGAGAAGAGAAGAGAAGAGAAGAGAAGAGAAGAGAAGAGAAGAGAAGAGAAGAGAAGAGAAGAGAAGAGAAGAGAAGAGAAGAGAAGAGAAGAGAAGAGAAGAGAAGAGAAGAGAAGAGAAGAGAAGAGAAAGGATGGGTTTTGTTGACTTATTCATCACTACAAATTTAGCAGCACTTCTTATTGTTAATCTGATTTTAAAACATAATGCACAATAATTCTCTCATTCATCACATATTCGTAATATGCACTATGAATGAGAGAATCATGAACTGCTACACTCCCCACAGTATGTGTGTTTGATTAATTAAATGTACACCATAGAGACTTAAGAACATCACTGCTAACACTTAGTATAACTTGTAAAAATAGCCTGATAACAGTTTTTAAGTTTGGATCCAGAAGACAGTAGTCAGGAAGAAGTAACATCTATGTTTAAGATGTACTTTTCTGGTAATTCTGTCTGTGAATATATATTCTAAGGGCTATTGAAGTTTAGGAGAGCAGTCTTAGTTCTGACTTCTCCATCTCTCTTCACATAGCCTGGAATATACTAGTACCTTCACCAACTGTATGGTTATTGCTGAATATAAACAGCTTTGCTGACTTTGAACAGTGTTCGAATGTGCCCAATTTCTGGTGGATTGGCCTGGATTTACAGAAGAATGCAAATCCCAAACTCTGTATACAAATGCACTTTGAAAGAAAAAGAGCACTGATCTAAAAGCCATGGCCACTGTCAACAACCTATCTGTTTCCCAGAGTGAATGAAAAATGGTATGTACTAAAGACTGAAAATATGGCCCCCAAGTCTAATTATTTCCTTCTCTTTCAAAATTAAAATCACATCCTTGTATTTGTCTCCACTTTTTGCTTTAGAATGTACATCAGAGGACCCATCTGGCATGCAGAGTGGCTGAGCTTTGCCTGCCCAGTAGAATTATAGCAAAAGCTTAAAATATGAAGTAATACCCCCATTTTCTGTAACAACTTCTGATATAACTTCAGTTTCTCTCTGCCAGCCATGTATGATGTGGAGGATTAAAACTCAAATTTTCTTATTGGCTCTCTCTAAATTGATGACATGCTCAGAGGAAAGAATTAGCCTTATATTCAGCCACAAGATAGCTTTGATAAAATGTTTGTGTTCATGACATTTAGCATTTAAAATCTGGTTAAAAAAAAATCATAACAAATTACAGTTTACAATACACATGATTGTGAAGAGAAACTCTAGTTCAACTCATAGTTGAGTATGACAAAAAATCTCATTAATTTTTTGTCATGAATAATTAATCATGAATACAAAAACTTCTTTGCTTTGTGAACACCCATTTTAATATGCTTCTAAAAATATATTAAGTATTTTCATTAGATGTCTATATGAAATAACAGCCACATATAGTGAAAAAAATGTTGAATTGATGTGATCACACAGTAAATCAAACTGCATTTAATTCCTGGGAAAAATAAAATAAAATTTCAATTGCATAGTAAAAGTTTCCCATATGGGAAAACAAACAAATCTGTCATGAAATACATCCTGTATAAAACAATGTATTTACTTTACAGTTCAAAATAAAGGAGTACATACCTATTTCAAGAAAAGAATGCTGATAATGCTCAGTGTCTTTACTCTCAAAGATCTTTTTAACATAATCTAGAACACTGTTGTAGTGTGCCATCCTCGAGTGTGATGTTACTAGCAGAGCAATACAACAGTCAACATCTGTGGAATACTGGCGTAAGGCACAGTTAAATCCTCTGCTACCTGCATCTTTTCTAAATAATTTTCTTTTCTAAATAATTTTGTATTACAAGTTTCATAATTACTGTGTAGCCCTGTGGAGATCCTGATTACACAAAGCACATATGCTTCTTTTCAATGGTGTTCTCAAATACTTTATTGAATTTGGTATACTTTACTGACAGCTATAACTATATTTACTTAAGTCCTAGTCATTCTTATTGCGGAAGAATTCAAAGCTTTAACCATCGTAAGAACTAGTCTCTAACACAGCTTGACAGAAGAGGACCCAATTCTGTTATGAATATATACCAGAGTGTATAGGATACTGAAATACAGCCCCTTACATCTGGGATACATGATTTTACTGTCTGTCCAGCCCTTCATGAAGAAATGTCTGGCTTTATAAAGGTGATACCTTCTACTGAGTTTCAGCAAGCTGTATTAGTAACTCTGAAGTAAAATATTCTCTTGTCCTTCCTGGAGGATGGTATAAATCAGTATTTCTCTTTTGTCCCCTAACCTGTTATTCTGCCTTCAAGTCTCAATCAGACTGAATCACAGAATCTCAGGAGTTGGAAGGGACCTCATGAGATCATCAGGTCCAACCTCCCTGCTGAAGAAGGTACCCTACAATAGTTTGCACAGGTAGATGTCCAGATGCGTCTTGAATATTTCTATAGGAGAGAACTCCACAACCACTCTGGGCAACCTCTTCCAGTACTCAGTCACCTTTACTGTAAAGAAGTTATTTTGCATGTTAGCATGGAACTTCTTGCATTCAAGTTTTGGGCCATTACTCCTATCACTACACATCACTGAGAAAAGCCTGGCTTCATCCAATTGCCTCCCATCTCCTTTTAGATATTTACAGATGTTTATCAGATCCCATCTCAGTCTTCTTTTCTCCAGGCTAAACAGACCCAGGTTACTCAGCCCTTCCTCATGTGGGAGATGCTACAGGACCTTTATCATCTTTGTGGCCCTCCACTGGACTCCTTCTAGGACATCCCCGTCTTTTTTGAACTGGGGAGCCCAGAACTGGACAGAGTAGTCTAAATGTGTCCTCGTCAGGGTAGAGTAGAGGGGGAGGATCACCTGCCTCGACCTGCTGGCCACGTTTTTTTTTTTAATGCACCCCAGGATACAATTGGCCTTCTTGGCCACAGGGGCACACTGCTGACTCATGGTCTTGAAGCAGAGGTCAGATGACCTTGATGTTGACTTTGAAGTAGAGCTCAGATGAAGCCTATAATGGTTTTTGTTCTAGGTTCAGTATTTTTAATATCTTTAGGAGACATGACAATGCCAATAAATGACATTTCACATAAAAGAGTTTTGTCTGATTTCTTGCAACTTTTTCTTTGAAACATGATTAAGAGTTTTCCTACAGCTTCCTCCCAGTATGGAAGTCAACTTGCTGCCTATCACCACCACCCTCCCCCTACCACCCCCCTCCTTTGTGCATTAGGGAATGTAACAGTCACAGTAGTACCTCAAGTTACAATATTCAAAAATCATTTAAGAGAATAAGACAAATTTTGAAGTGGTGGAAAGGATTTAATGAGAGAGAGACTGGATGAAGGAAATAGATGTGTTGAGAGAATCAGCTGCAGTTAATTTATGGCCAGAAAGGAAGTAGAAGTGAGTATATGAATTTCTGTGAGTATTGTATATGAAGTTTTTTCAGCCTAATGATGGACAGTTGTGGAACAGTTGTTGGGCAGAATGTCAGAATAGGAACAAGAACTCAGCACCTAGCAGATATCAGGAGAATACTGCACAAGATCAGGAAGATGTTAAAGAATTGAAAAGTAAAGTGACACTTGGCACATAAAAATATCAGAAAGTTGTAGGGTTGTTTTTTTTTAAAACAAAAATTGGTGACAATAATTGAAAAATAAATTACAATTTAACAATAGGAAGTAAAAGTCAGAAGTAATTTTTGGTGAACTATCAATTAGAAAGTTTACATTATAAAGTATTGAAATAAAACACACATGAATATTTGTTTGTGTGCATGGGTATATAACTAGAAGGACCAAGATGAGAACTGTGTTCCAGCATGGACTGATTCCTTGTTCTGTAGAGTCAAGACTCTCCTCCTCACCTCTCCAGCCGTGGAACTGTCCATGGTCCCCAAGAAGTCTCGGGCAGTCTAGACTACAAGAAACACGTGATTAACCTGTCAACTTGATGGCTTGTTTTCTTTTGACAGAAAACAGATTGCAAGAGTTGGATAAACTTATGGAACTTTTCTCATAAAATTTCGCATGACAATTTTAATCATTTTACGCTAGGTTCTTTCTTACAACCACAAAAGGCATTCTTAAAGAAAATATCAGGAGAAAAAAAATACAGTTCTTCATAACTATTCATTTTTTAAATTAATTTCCTAACTGGTTAGGTTTTTTCTAAAGAGCTTTAATTTCCTATGGAAGGGCTATTATGTGAAAATGACAACTTTAATATTTTGGAAATTTTTATTACCCATATAGTAGAAAACACATTTTACTAAAAAGTACATGCAGCTTATGCCATGCCTTGAATTAGTGCATTCACATTTATTCTCAAATTTGTTTTCAATTCAGTTTTCAAAAGAAAATATTTAAAATGTTGAATTTTATTAATTTTGCCGCTTAATCAAAAAAAAAGGTGAGGGAGAAGGGAAGGAAAAATACATGAAAGGGAAATTGGAAGAGAAGTAGAAGTTACTTCTAATAATGCTTAGATTAAAACTTGCTTTCTAATTCCTACAGGCCAACACTGTCATATAGTTAAACAAGTTCAAAGAGTCTGGCAAGAACTTATTTAAAGATGACATATAACACAATGCTTTATCCTACCATTTAAGCTACATTCACTTTAGTCATACTGTTTTCAGCAAAACTCCAGCTTAAAAACAAAAAGCAAAAAACAACAACAACAAAAAAACAGTTTTACTTGAGTAGGGAATTATATATAGCCTTCTCAAGCAAAGCAGAAACTTCACAGGGTGCAGGGATATAAAAGTAGGGTCAAAATATTAAACAGGATTTCCAATAAGAAGATGTTGAGTAGGTACAAACTAGATATAAATTGCACATTTTATTGGCCAGTGGAGAATCACATAAAAGAGTGAAGTGTTTGGGACCACCTTCCACCTACCCTTTTCTAAATCAAATACATCATTAAAACAAGATGTTTTACAGTGCACATTGGATGTACTACAATGAAAAGGGATATCTAGGATTCATAATCAGGGCCCATGGATCTAGTTGTTGACCTTGCTAGAACCACAGTCTCAGGAAGACCAAGTGGCACCATGAATGATTGATCGATCATATCTGTTTACATTCACAGGATGCATTTTGTTTTTCTTAATGAGATACATTTGATATTACTTCTTTCATTTGATCTCTTATACTTCAGCAACAGTGATAGCTCGTAATTTACAGTATTTACTCTTTCATTCTTATTGTAGTTATTTATCAAGAACAGAAAGAATCTTTTTTTTAACAACTCTTGACACTGAAAATTCCTCTATATGCAATCCCAGCACAGATAGAGGAGTACTGATAGCCATTTTCAACTAGGTCACACAGTGGAACAGGATCCTAAAGGAAATATATAGCAAAGGAATAGTTCAGAGGACTCTATTAAGACTATTTACATGTACTAGGATTTCTGGATCTTTTCAAGGAACTCTGTCCAGTGGAACTTATTTGGGATTTACTTTCATCTGCCTTTTCAGTTGTGATAATTTCAAATGTTTAGAGACAATTTTTGCATGAGATGTTGAAAAATCAGCTATATGTTCCCTCTACTTTGGGTTCCAAATGTAATTTCTCCTCTATTTTAATGTCATATTTTTCAATAGAGAAAATAATAATGAACCCACCCACTTTTTTCTTCAAGAATCAGTTTTGCTCAGTGAAAGGCTGAGGTCATCACATGTGGTTTTCCTTTCATACAATTTCCAGCTTGTTTACATAGCTTTTATTTCTGTAGAATAATTAAGAAAATAACAGCAAGTTTAACTCAATTCTGAATACTGTTTAAATGTTTAGTGTTTTGCATAGTTGTTGGATTTTTCATCTGTTTTCAGTAAACTTTTAGTCCTAACGTAATTGGACAGACATCTTCCCATAGTACTATTTCAGCCTTGCAGTCTAAAATTTTCAGAATTGCTTATACATAGAAAATGCAATTTTCTGTGAAGTGCAGATGAAGTCACCTACAAATGAACAGTGAACAACTTGAGAAGTGCAGTAGAAAATGAACAATAGTTTTTGAAATGAAAATTATAATTACAAAGTTAAGCTAAGTGATCTACAGCTGGGCTTCAGAACTCCAGTAAACTTTACATCACTAAAATTATGTTTATTGTGTTACCAATTAGAAGTTTGATCAGGAAGGAAGAGTGATATAAACAGCCTTTAGAGAGCTAGGAGTCATTTGCTACCCAGGAAAGTTTGGGAAACTCCGCTAAAACTAGTTTTCACAGAATCACACACAGAATCACAGAATGGCCTGGGTTGGAATGGACCTCAAGGATCATGAATCTCCAACCGCCCTGCCAGGCAGGGCCACCAACCTCCCCATTTACTAGACCAGGTTGCCCAGGGCCCCATCCAACCTGGCCTTGAACACTTCCAGGGATGGGGCAACTACAACTTCTCTGCGCAGCCTGTTCCCGCACCTCACCACTCTCCTGGTAAAGAACTTCCCCCCGACATCCAACCTAAATCTTCCCTCTTTCAACTTAAAACTGTTCCCCCTTGTCCTGCTGTTATCTACCCTTTCAAAGAGTTTACTCCCTTCTTGTTTATAGGCTCCCTTCAGGTACTGAAAGATACATAATGCTGCAATGAGGTCACCCCGCAGCCTTCTCTTCTCCGGGCTGAATAGGCCCAGCTCCCTCAGCCTGTCTTCGTAGGGGAGGTGCTTCAGCCCCCTGATCCTCTTTGTGACCCTCCTCTGGACCCTCTCCAACAGCTCTCTGTCTTTCTTGTACTGGGGGCTCCATACCTGGACACAGTACTCCAGATGGGGCTTCACAAGACCAGAGTAGAGAGGGGCAATCACCTCCCTGTCCCTGCTGGCCACCCCTCTCATGACGGAGCCCATTTGCTTTCCGAGCTGCAAGAGCACACTGCTGGCTCATGTTAAGTTTGTCATCCATCAGGACCCCCAGGTCCTTCTCTGCAGAGTTGCTCTCAAGGACTGCTCCTTCCAGTCTGTATAGATTCCTGGGGTTCCTCCAGCCCAAGTGCAAAACCTGGCACTTTGCCGTGTTGAACCTCACTATGTTTACCCAGGCCCACCTTTCAAGTCTGTCAAGATCCCTCTGAATGGCATCCCTTCCTTCCTCCATGTCAACCGCACCACTTAGCTTGGTGTTGTCAGCAAATTTGCTGAGGGTGCACTCAATTCCATCGTCAATGTCATTGGTAAAGATGTTAAAGAGCACTGGTCCCAAGACAGACCCCTGGGGGACTCCGCTCATTACTGGCCTCCACCTGGACACGGAACCATTGACCACCACCCTCTGTCTGCGGCCTTTCAACCAATTTCTTATCCAACGAGTGGTCCACCCATCAAATCCACATCCCCCCAATTTGGAGATAAGGATGTGGCGGGAGCTTTCTGAAGGAAATACTTGTTCTAATTTAAATAGCATATATACTTTCTTAAATTGTTATTTAGTGTTCTCAGCTGTTATTATTTAATTGTTTGTTTGTTAGTCACTAGAATACATGGATCCTTAAACTCAAGAATTAGGTTTATGGTACAATAAGAAGTTAGTAATGATTAAATTAAACACTTTTAATTTCAATATAATTTTCCCTTCACATATGTTACCTCCACTAGCTTCAGTAATATTAGAAGAATATATTTTGAATAAATAATCTATAGCATATGTCATTATGTACCTTTATTTTTAGATATTCAAAGATTAAACCAGTTTTACTCAATTTTGTACATTTTAATTTCAATGGATTGATTGCGGCCATTCTTGCATCATTCTATGTTTCAATGGAAAACAATTTTTTGACTGTGCTGCAGACATACTGTATTCAATTTACACAACTCTTTCAGATGCCTCTGCCCTCCGCTTACAGTCTTTAAGTGTGTCTTAATGATCAGAATTAAAGTGAACATGTCTATATAATGTATATATGAGACATAAATGTATCTCATAAACGTCTGTTATATAGCAAAATTGTTATTTCTACTCTACATTTTAAGAAGTAACAACACAAATACCTCGACTATGCCTCTTTATTTGTTACAGACTACTCTAGGAGTAGTCCTGGGATTTCACTCTGAACTATCAAATGAGTTATATCTTGATTAAACATTATTTATATTTACTGATCACTAAAGCAAAGAAGAAAAAGATCACTTGATAGTCAGCATGGGTGCCCAAAATTTTGGCTCACTTGGCTTGCATTAAGTGAAGAGGAATTGGGTCACATATAAAATATATAATACAGTTAATCTATATAACTATGTTTTACCAAAACTTTTTTTAAAAGGAGAGAGAGAGCAACAGAAACATAAAAGTAGTGACATTTTCAATCTTGTTTGATGACTCTTTAGGCAATCTTTAAGCCTGTTATCAAATTCTTTTATCAAAATGGAAAGCAAAGCTGCATGATTTTTTTGCTATTCACAGCTTTGTTCACAGCTAATGTATCAAAATGCATACCATTACTTACCACAACTTAAGTTAGCACCCCATGCCGTTTTCAGCCCAAACAGTGTTGACTGCACACCAATATTTGTTTGTTGCTGAATGATGGGTGTGAGCCAACAGCTGGGCCAGGAAGAACTGCCGCCATGATGGCGCCGGGCAGGAGGTGGCCATAGTACAGGCTGGGCCAGTCCACATGCATGCTGTGAGCCATGGGTTGGTTGGATATGCCTGATCTAAGGCAGGAATAAGAAAAAGTCATTTCTCTCAGTGAACTTGAAAGGTAAACATGACATCTGGTCAGGAGTATTTACTTCCAAAGTATTTTGTAAGTATTTAGTAAATACTACACGTTCTTCAGCAAAGCCACACATTGAGAACATTTTACAAAAAAATACAAAAAATACAAAAAAAAAAATTACCCTGCAGCATGTTCTGTATATTATTAAGATATATCTCAACTGCTCTGAGTCATCCATGTCATAAAGGTAGGAGCTGATACAGTGTTACAGCAAAAAGGTAATCAGAGCATCAGACTTCGGCTATTTCAAAAGTCTTGGGGCGAGCGAGAGCTTGAATAGACATAGATTCTGTGGATTAACTCTAGCAAATCACCTGGACAGGAAGCATTTTGAAATAATGTGAGTCCAGGAGATAGTTTTCTTCAGAAAAAAATCTGGATGATTTTTATGCCTTTCCACAAGTGAATACTGCACCAGAAAGAGATAGCAGTGCACATCCAGAGATGTTAAATCTCTTGGAATGTGAAATCAATGTCTGTCCAGGCCAACGGAATAAGTTTTTTTTTTTTTTAGTAAACTTCCTTTACAGCAGCAGCAGCAGCAGCAGCATAGCATTGTACTAATTCTTATAAACATGTATACACTAGTAGTAATAAATTCATCACATACATGAGCACCTACAAAAAAGAAATCACTAAAAACAAAAAATAAAATTAAAAAATCTTAGCCCGCCATTCTTGTTTGGCCACATTTTAGATAAGGTTTGACCAGAATTCACCATAAAATTGATGCAGTTATATTTCTGTTCACCCTCATATTTATGCAGCACTTAGCAGATACTTTTTTCCAGTTAAACCTAGAAGAAGATACATTTCAGTAGCTGGACTGGGCCAGAGACATGAAATGCAGGTATCAATAAATATGTTTGAAAATGCTTTTATATTTTGCCAAATATTCCTACAACATGCTGATGAAATTTGCAGAGTTGTAAACTGTGTGAATCAAGACCCTATCTACTTCCATGTTCTATGAAATAAGTATGATGATCATTATAAAATAATATGAAACTCGCCGGTTCCTGCCCTCTGTAGCTTTACAAATAATTAAAACCTCTACTTTTCCTATAGACATTCTCTAGTACTTCTACAGAAGGTTTTTTTGTTTGTTTTTTTAATTTCTTATTTCTAGAGTATCACTTTCAGCTGGCAAACTCTGTGTAAAAGAAATATTAATGCATGCATTCCAGTAACACTGTCAGGTTCAGTAATCCTCAATTTAAGTTTTCATTAGCTGCTAAATTCCATGAAGTAACTAAAATAGATCATAAAAATACTATATTTTTTTTTCCTAAATGAATAGTTTTTTTCAGTTCAGTAATATAAGGAAAAAAAAATCTACTAAGCATTGACTATGAGCAATAGTAATCTTGAGGCATCCAGCAAGACTGTAAAAGGCAAAAAAAAAAAAAAGAGCTTAAAATATTTTTTATATTTTTTATTTATTTTTATTTTTTATTAATAGACTATGAAGGAAAATTATTGAGTGCCTCCTCCATTATTTTTATTGAAAGTCTCCTCCATTATTTTAAAAAGCAAAGTGCTTTACTATGTCTCTATAAGGTTCTAATAATTCTTGTGTGGCTAGCCTAATTAATTGGAAACAATTGGAGGATCACATAACCAAAAAAAATGAAATAGAAATTAAGGGTTTCAGTGTTCAGAAAATTTCTAATGTATAAGCAGTATGATAAATCAGTGCTCATCAAGTATGCAACCTAATCCAGAAAGAATACTTTTTCCAAGAGGGGTATCTTAAGCCCATAGATAATGACAGAATGTCTTGTTGAAGTCGAGGGAATTACAGAACAGCCAAACCCAGTCACTTCTAGGGCTTTTGTTGAGTTGTTTTTTTTCAGTTCTTCCAATTCTGATTCACAGTAGATACAAACAAAGAGGGAGTTTTACTAGCTTTCTTGCTGAAATCTGCAAGCATATCTTTAATTCTTACCTATAACACTCTACCTTGCCGCTGAAATGTCATCTTCAACTAAAATTGACTTTGTTATACGGAAAATATTCTGGGAGGTTCACTTTAGAGCCTGTAATATAAATCCAGATGACAAAATGAGAGCTACATGAACCCACTGAAGTTGTATAAAAAGAAGAGCAACTCACCCTGCTTGTCAAATATTTTCTGAAGAAACAAACCAAAGAGCTTCTGATGGCTCCAAGCTTCTTCCTATTTAATTTAGGCATGCAACACTAACAAGAATCATCAAGACAAGAAGTGGAAGGGCAAACCATGAGACAGGAAGGCTAGGAGAGAAGCATGCATTGTCTTGTCCTGCCACAGATTGTATTGTGGCTTCTATAAAGTAATTTAGACTATATATATCTCAGAATCTCATCTGTAAAACTAGATGATATCTCTTTGGTATTTTATAAAGTGTTTGGGAGTTGTGATTGTCTTCACAGTATGAGATGTTTGGAGTTTCTAAAATTTTAATTATGTGAATATCACAGTGGTTCATCTGAGTATTTTGAAAAGCAAGGCCTAAGAGCACAACTGAAAGTTAACTTTCTGAACACGTACACGTATTTTACGTACTATACATTCTCTTGTAAACATTTTTTGCAAAATGACAAATCAAATTAAAAATGAAATAGTTAACTCTCTGTCTAACACTTTTAACTTCTCTGTCTAACATAAAATATACCAAAGAGTAGGCAAACAGCAAATCCCCTCTGAAAAGTAGCTACATCTTTAGTGAAAAGTGGCAACTAAATAATAGGCCAGTTGCAGAATTGCTTAATTAAAGCAAGCTTTACCTGAAGTGACCAAGAGAAACTTTTGTCACAAAACAATTGCCATGAGGTTTTAAAATTTATGCTACTCAAATGCAGCCTTGTCATCAAGCATTAACTAACAAATCATCCATCCTATGATTTCAGCTTAAACAGATAACACTAATTAGTAACAACTGAATTTATATACATTGTGAATGGACACTTCCACATTGCAAAACCATTGTTACATTGCAAAAACATCGTTTTGTTCAGAATTTGACATCTACTTGAATTATGTGAATCAAACTCAAGTTGTCTAAATCAAAAGTTGTCAAATCAATCTTGAAAACTTCAAAGCCACTCTTAGGGAAACGAGGCATTTCCAGCTTACCATTTGCCCCAGTAACTATTCCTTCAGCTTAGTTATTAGAGATGTTGCGCACAAAAGCTGTCTTTATTACAAAATCTGAAGATTGATTTTTGAAATGAAGAAGACTGTTATTTTGTGAGCATAAAAATGAAAGGGACTACTGCCCCTACAAAATAACATATACACGTACAAAGAGAGAAGAAAAGCTATAAAATCTGCCTGTTTTTCACTTGCCCTCAGTGGAGAACAATAGGGACTCCATCTGGTCACTGCAAAGCCTTTTCCTCTTTTAAAAATGCTGCCTTAGAAGTGCTTGCAGAATCAGAAGTGCTACGGGCTTTTTGCACCTATGGGCATTCATAGAAGGGGAATTAGATAACATCTGTTTCATGGTCTGCGCAGATTTTTCTCTTTCCAATGGATACTATTATGCACACAAGAGAAGCACTTAAACAATTTCCATGCAGCTGGATTGATTGCTTCATGTTATTCCATGTCATACTAGCATCTTACCCAATTGTCATTCTGACATGACAAAGCAGATGCCCCAAGTTTCATATACGATGAAACACTTTTCAGCAGCTGTGAATCAAATGCTTACAAGAAATGTAAGTCTATTAAGTGCCTCCAGGTTATTTTCAAATTAAGACATTCAAATCAAATGGTTACAATATTGTCAATCTTTGCACAAATAACTATTTGATTTTAATACAGGCAGGAAAGAGTTCCTCATGCATTGAAGAACATGCTGGAAATGGGGACGTTTCCTGAAAAAAAAAAAAAAAAAAAAAAAAAAGTCTCAATAAACTGCTGCCTCTTTTCAAAGTACATTTTATCTAGAGCTAGAACCTAGATAGAAAAGGAACAAATGTGGGGGAAAGCTGTCTGAAGTTAATTACATTACCTAGATTTACTTCTTCTAGCCTAACAATACTGTCCTCTCGAGGTCGTTTACATCCAGCTGTGTAGGATTTCATCAACCAGTAGTATGTCCTCCTGTGAACACGAACACTGCAGTCCAGCAACTTCTAATCTGTCTGTCTCTTTGGACAGGAAAGAAAACACCAGTAACTACTGAAGGAGTTTATCATCAGGGGTGGTGTGAAATCTTCTTGTCAATCAGTCAGTGAAGTGATAGCGTATGTGCTAGATCATGCAGGGAAAATCTTGCTCATCATTTGTGCAAAAAACATAGGAAAGGAAAAAGATGCAATTTGGCTTAGTATGGAGGACAAGCTTGATTACAACAGTCAGCAGAGACTTACCAGCACTGAATTTCAAAATCATACATTTGCACTGCATAGACAAGATCTTTTATTTGAAAATACGTATTAAGAAGTACTGGCAAGGAATACAGGAAATGTAGTGCTGAATGAGAGTAAGAGTATATCTTGTTGATGGGAGAAGCCACACAGATGTTTTCCCCTGGGAGTTAATATTGTCTTGTTTGCTGGAGACTCCAACACGGACATTAAAAAAAAAAAAAAAAAAAAAAAAAAAAGATTTGGTTCTTATACCTGCTGCTATTTCAACATAAAAAAAAAATATAAGCATTAAAAAACAAACTTACAAAAGTATATATTCATCTTCGTATGCACAAACATGCAGAGGAGAAAGGATATATATGAGAGTCAGAGAGATCAATTATATTCTTGTTTTCTCTTCCTAAAACATTGCTATTGTATGCTAGTCTAAGAAATCAAACTGACTTGAGAGAGAGAGGATATCTTTTATTACACAGATCAGTGTATGAATAGAGGATGCAGACACTCAGCTAAAGACATTATATTGACTACAGATTGTAAAGGATGAGATTTTTTTCAAAGAAGACCTAAAGATCCGGTGAGGTTTGTGTCAAAAATTAAAGGGAAAAGAAAGTATCCATGGTCTGGAGAAATGCAAACAAACTTAAGTGACATTCAATTCAGCTATGTTGAGTGAATATTTTTTTTAGGTTTGGTAGCAAATGCCCCACAAAAGAAAACAATATTTCATGTATCTAAACACCTTGGGTTGAAATATAACTGAAATGTTGGTCCTACAGCTTCTGAAAGGGAGGGAGAGAGTTTTGCTGTTTGGGCTACAGAAGACAGTAGATGCCACTTAGTTTTTGTTGCCATATGTTTAGGATGATGATATGACTAACTCTGAAGTCACAATTGAATTCTATAGTCCCTCCCAAAGGATAATAAAATTTAATTGCACCCTACATCATTCCATAAGGAGCAAGAAAGTGTTTCTATGCCTGCTTGTTTTCTTCCAGTTGCTTACAGGTTCCTCCAGTTCTTACGGGTATACAGCAATAACTAGCAGCAAGAAAGTATTGCATCATTGGTATGAGCCAAGTTTTCAAGATTTCTCCAACTTCCCAGTTACACAGGCAACAGATGACAAGGTAAAATTTTAGTTAAATTGTTTTATTCCATCAAATGCAACAATAACAACAACAAAAAAGGCTTTTTAGAGTAGTTTTTCAACTACTCATTTTTTCTTAAAATCACTTCAAAGTGAGTGGACCCATTTTGCAATTTACTCAAAGGGAAATTCTAGACATGGCTTAACAGCTCTTCAACATTTTGATACAGAAATTACAAGGCGAATGTGTTTCATTTTTTATTTTCAATCAGGGAAAGTAAATGGTTTTAAGATCATTTCAGTCTTAAAACATAGATATATATTTCTGGACATGTTAAGCTGTGTTACGTGCAACAGATTTTCAGAGTATTGATCTTAATCCTTTCTGACCACAAACACACTGCATAAATGTGATGATTATGGGAACAAATTTTTTGAGAGCTCAGACATAATAATTTTTGTATTTTGTTCTGTTGATCCCTGTTCATCATCATGTGTTTACAAGATTTTGTTTCTAATCATAAAGCAGTGGTAATACACTGCCATGTCATTTACATTCATCTTTAAATATATTAATCGTCACTGATTAAAAGCAAACAGTTTCTCAAAACATGTTATGTTTTTTCCACATGGAAATGTTGCAAGTAGATATTTGATAGGTTTTCTGCACCTTTTCAGGATTTCCTGGGACCTACTCTGGCTTATTCCTCTGACTGGGCTACAACCCAGATCTTGAAAATCTGCCAATATCCTCTATGAGTATACAGACCAAATGTGCCATGGATTTAATGTGAGCATGATGACTATCTGCATAAGTCATTTGATGTTTCTGAGAATTATCAGTCTGACTTCAAAGAGTATATAAACTCATACTGGCCCAGAAAATCCCCGGCAGAAATACGGTAAAGCCTAGACAGCAGCTAATTTCAGAGTTTAGGCTACTGGTGGTACTGTATATAGATGAAAATATCTCTGTTCCACAGAAAATACTGGAGATTTCATTCCATTAAACAAAGAGGTAGAAGATCTGGAACAAAGCTGCTCATTCAGTTTTCCTACTCATCACAAGCTTCCAAGTGCCGCATGCTCAGGTGACTAAGAGAGGAATGTCCTAAGTTCATCAGCTTCTCTTCCGCTCTGTATTACTGAGAAAGATAACCCTTGAGCTTTCTCTCCTTCTCCTCTGTGTAGAGAAGGACATGACCTATCTATACTTTTTATTAAGTAGTTACCTTATTCAACAGTTAAAATTTTCTAATCCATTTTAGACAATCAGGGGGCTTTTTTGTATCTTCTGTTCAGGCTACCAGTGCAATTGGAAAGCGGAGGAGTAAGTCATTTTCAGTTTCACCATAGTTCTGGAGAAAAGCTGATATCTGTTCTCAGCTAAATTGTTAGCATTAGATGCTCAGTGATATGAAGTAGTGTGCATTAAGGATTCCGCTAGAAATCATGAATGTGAATGATTTTCTTTTAAATTATTTTTATTTCATTGAGCTTCCAAACCTTTATTTTATTCCAAGGACATTGGAAAAGGCAACATCCAATAATTCTCTGAATGGTGCCAAATTAAGCTCAGCATCATATTACAGCATGACAAGCTGTATCCTTTCCTATGTCCCTAGAAGTCCTTGCAGAGGAAGATGGGAAGTTATCCTGCCTCAGGCAGGTCCATGTGGCTTGAGCGCGTGTGTGTAGACAGCGAATGTGAGGCCTCACTGAAATCAATGTGTCTTCCTGACTGTCTCCAATTTCAAAAAACAGGACTTTAGTGCTGAACCCTGAAGAAATGCTCTCGTATAAAATGATAGAGGAAATCTCTCTGGTGATCAAACGTATTAAAATGATTTACAAATAAAAATACATTGTTGTCACATATATGTGCAAATATTGTATAGTTTACCCAAGTCTAGCAAAAAAAAAAAAAAAAGCCAGAGCCAAAGCATAAAATTCCCCTAGACTCTGATCTGAAGGGGATGTAACAATGTGCTAAATTAAGCATTATGCTCATCATGCATTAAAATGAAGCATAACTTCAAGGCTTTGTATTATGACATCTTGAGGCAGAGGAACCATTCTCCCTAAAATGGTCCAGAAAGGTTAGAAGGAACATAGAAGAAAATGAACTGTGCATTTTCCCCTTACTTTGTAATCACATTTGTGCATTGGATTTTGTTGGAATTAGGTACTGTATGAAATTACGGAGGAGACGGTAAATTGACAATAAAAATGAATGTCTGTGAAACCGATGGAGTAAAAGGGGTATGATATCACTGGCAAGTCAGTCTTATTGCATACAAGCAGACAGAATGCAAACATTACGAAGACAAGAAACTTTCTTCTACCAGGAAGTGCTGTCTGGCTGCCTCTCCTCTTAACACTATTGATTATGCTCCCCAAAGGTCATAAATTACTGGAAGAGTTATTTTTAAGAATATTTGCTGAGCCTGACCTGTCAAGAGAGGTTAATCTAATGTCTTTTCTAGCTTCAGCCTGCAGTAGGTTGAATTTCTTCTCAACAGCTGTTAAAAGCTCCCATGTCTTCCAGGTTCATCCTAACTTGTTATTAAAAAATATAAATGAGTCAGATAACAAAATGGATAAACTTGGTTGCACAGGGGCCAGAACAAGGAGACTAAGTATTTGCTTCTGCTAATAGAGTCACTGTCTCAGAGAAGGAATGCAGTGTATTTCTTTGCATTGGGAACTTCTTTACACATACTCATCAAAACAAAACAAACAAAACACTTTTGAAATAACAAAAAAAGTTCTAAAATATTTGCTTTCATCCTAATTTTTAACAAATATCTCTAGAATAAAATGAGGCTTATTTAAATTATAGATGTGATTTGGTATGTTCTTCCCCCTGTTATTTTAATTTTTTGGACATTTGAAATGTACATAAATGGTGGGGGTTTTTTCCATTGTTTAAATTTTTCCACAGAAAGTATGAAAGGGAAAGCCAAGAATTTGTTGTTGTTGTTGTTAATTAAAAAAAAAAAAAAGGGAGAAAAGAGTTTTTGCTTTTGTCTATTTTATTACAAAGATGTAGTAATCCCCAAACTCTAATAGCTTTGATGTATAAACATTTATGATCACAACAGCACTTAACACCTTACAAAGAAAAAGAGAGATTTATAAAGGAGAGGGAGGAGAAGTGAATCTTTGGTAGGCTGAATTAGCAGAGATGTGGAATAATGTCATATTTGGATGAAATATTGACCCTAGAGACAAAAAGAAGGAAAATACCCAAGCAAACCACCTTGTCATACTAGTCTCCTATATCCAGAGCTGCTGTTGCATTAGGAAAGTCCAGTCAACAAGACCATAATCATATCAAAGACACATCTATAGTGAGTAGTAGATGCGGAACAGAAATCTTTAAATATTTTCTCCTGGTCTAATTCTGTAAGAATCACAGAATTCTGTAAATGCCGTGCTAGAATTCACATAACAGAAAAGTACAACTTTAATGGCTGCATGAGTGCAGTACAATTCTATCTGCACTTCGATTTTTTTTCTTTCGTACTCGCAGGCAGCTCAGATTAATTTTACTGCAGTTGAAAATCATGCAAATATAGTTTAGAAAAAGGCATTTAATTCTTTATTGCTCTTGCACACAACACAAATAGCACCTCCAGTCCTAACACAGCTAAGTGTTTTTAGTGTTATTCCACTATACAGTACATCACAATGTTAATTTTCCACATTACTTTATTCCTTTCTAGCCCATATTTTACAACAGAGAAAACAAACTGCTTGTAATTACATTGCATGCCAGGACAAATTAAGTAAACACGCATTTTTAATGCTTTTGGCTGTTAGGGTGAGAAACAAAGAGCTCTGGTTAAGGTCAATATTAGAGTTATGCAATTGCTCTGGGATACAAAAGACAAATGCCAGTGACCGAACATTGGTGAAATGGAAACTGTCCATTCTGAGCAGTTTCTGAACTCCTTAAAATTATACGGTATTGTAAGGTGAGGCCGGATCTCTATAATCATTTTCTTTCAGAATAACACTGATACAAATAATAAATAATAATAATAAACTAATTGGAAAATCTCTTGTGTCATTAGTGAAGTGATAAATCAGCAAATAGTAAAGGAGAGAATGGCGATTGAAGATCAGCCTTATGTTGTATTTGCTAATGCTACCATATCAGTACTACTGGGTGATACTGATAAAGGTCAACAGCAACTACAGGGGAAACCTAATTTCGCTCTTGCTTGTACTGGTGCAAATCTGACTTCAGTGAAATTGTACCTCTCTAACTAGAAAGCAGACAGTGACCTGATGATTGTATTGTTTGGTCATGGACAATGAGGAGTTTTACGTGTTTTTGCCTTTAATGGTATGGATTAGGCCAGAGGCACAACATTCAGAGGCAGACGAAACCTCATGGGAAAGGGTATTCAGACCCATCATCTTTACTCAGCTTGTCAGAGATACTAGGCTGCTGGTTTCTGTGATAAATTCATCATTCTCCCAGAACAAGGAATAGATTTTGTAGACCTTGCCTTTGCTAGCAAAACTACACTAAAGAAAGAAAAAATAATAATCCACATAACATTTTTCACAACAAGGTCATAGAGAGAAATAATAGTAAGAGAGAGATAATAGTCAATTCCCTAGCGGGTGATATCCAGCTTGTGTTCTGATGGACACACATTCAGAACATGGAAAGGAAAAAAGGCTCCAGACAAATTTCAAAAAAGAAGTCAAGTATAAATCCTTAAGAAATGGAGAAGAGGAATTAAGAAAAACAAGAGCTCTGACTATGTCGCTGGTCTGTGACTTGCATAACTAAGTGTGATGCTGAGGGATAGGCTGTGGCACGCCCTCTTGGTGTGGACAGTGATTTGTGAATGGTCAGGCTACCATTTGGATCTCGATCCCCAGCTCTTCAGCTCTTGGCAGGTGAAAACATTTCCCTCCCTTGTAATACCATCCACATCTTAAGTTTCTTCTTTCCAGCAGAACAAGGGATGCTTTTTATTCAAGTACAAGCAGCCCACACATGAGTGAGGAGGAAAGAGGCAGGCCTTTGTCATCTCCTCACCTTACTCAGTCTCAGCATTGCCTGGCACTTTCACTCATGTCAAAGAGGGGCTCTGGACAACAAGTATCTAGAGAACTCTAACTTGAGACAAGCCTGTGTCCCTGCCACTTTCTGATGCAGACAGGAAAACACTTCCAACACTACACAGAGCAAGGCTAAGTTGCTTTTGACTGGTTCTTTTCCTTTCTTTTGCTGCAAGCTTTGCGGTCTAGAGAATTGTATGGACATATGCTGGAGGTATGGCAGTAGAGGCTGAACCTCACCAGTATTCAACAACATTTTTCTGTCGTGCTATAGGTGGCAGCAGAGGGGCAGTCTGACAAAATGGCATCTGACAGGGAAATGTGTATGAAACAAAGGTATGTTGTTGGATTCCTCCAAGTGGAAAAAATTCCAGCCATCAACATATTCACACATTCATCAATGCTTGCTGAACATTTCTGGAGACCAAACAGTGGATGTGAGCACAGTGAGGCAGCGGGTGGTGTGTTTCAGCTGTGGCAACAAGTGACAGTGAGTCACCTCTGCTGGTGAAGATTTTTACAGATGTGGCATGCAGGCTCTCGTTCATTGTTGGTGAAATGCACAGCTACTGGTAGCGACTATGTTGAAAAATAATGTTTTGTAGCTGAGAATTTCCTCTATCAAATAGTGTCATTGTGCTTGTTGTGTCAACTGTAGCTTCCATTGAAATAAGTAGGAGGTATTACTTCCAGAGCAATTCAGTTAGTTTGCAATATAACAAACAGATTTATTTCCAAGAAAAAAAATCTTAAATTTGCTGCCCATATTTAGGGTCCAGAATGTTTTGTCTGACAACAGAGTTGACATATCATGCTTTACTATTGTAATCTATTTCTGGATAAAATGCCATTATTTTTTCTTTCTGTATGCTAGCTTATCAGCTACTTGGTTTCCAGTAATTGTCATATGTATCCATGCCTGTTTATGTTATCCTTTAAGAATATATTATTTTTCACCTGAGAAAACTTACTGACCTGCCCATTGGTTCTCAATCCAGCTGGAGAATTTGCATCATATAGTCTTAAGCTGTGTTGAACATAGAAAATGAAAAATGACAGTGCCACATTCCCAGTTTTCTGAATGAAGAAGTTCTGCTTTCTAGAATCAAAGGTTCATAAATGGCTTGTAAAAGTTTAGTGAACAGGGCCCATAACCTATTGATCTCCTTGTATTCAATTCAATTCACTTTAGTCAATGAGCTCAGTAAATAATGATACTGCTGTTATGAGCATCTTTCCTTCCTTATAAACAACTATTCACTTGTGTCCTGTTATAAGCATAATGTCACTGATTTACAGAGGTTGCCCAAGTTACCTTATTAATTAGGAGATGCATTACGCCTATTGCAAAACATTGTTCTGACTGTGAGCTATCACTGCCCAAGGACCTCTAAAAGACAAAGAATTCCATTTTGAAAAATCTAGTTAACATATCAAAGAGCAGTAAATGTGCAAATTGCTGTCATAAGGAATCCTTTATTGCTTTTCCTTTTCATGATGGCACCCCTCCCCCCTCTCTCCATTCTACCCCCTTTGACAAGGTTACTCATTGGAAAGAAGAGCAGCTATTTATGTTCTTCAGATGTTTACCTTCAGCAAAAGACACTTCAAAGACTGCTTATGGGACTCTCCTCTCACCCAGCCAACAGTTAAAACCCATTGTTGTGATTGATGGGCCCTTCCTGCAGATTTAATAAATATAAGCAGAAGCCAGATCCCTTTTTTAGGCCAGCTGTCTTGAATAATAGGCAAAGAGCTCATGGGTGGCCAAGGTAGACAGAATTCTTCAGGAAACGCCTAATGATTGTTCGATATATTATTTTCTCTGTGTGTTCTGCAAGTGTATTGTTTGAGCTTCCTCAGTACTCAGTTATATTTTCTGCTGCTTACTTAAATAGGTCCTCTACAGGCTTTTATTGGGAAACTTGTGCTTGAAGTTGTGTAATAGACAAGACAGATTCATGTTTATTTAGATTTAGATCTAGTCTGAGTTAGGTCAGCAAACTGTAAGAGCTTTCAAACATAGGACATTATCAGATTGAAAGTAGATAAAGAATTTCAGAACTGGAACTAACAAACCAGTCAGGGCACTGGTACTTAGAAAAAGCTTCACTTCTAGCTAAGTGGCTAGAGCTATAACTTCACAGTTCCATGATGTATGTACAGAGAAGCTGAAAATTTGGATATTTTTGTTCACAACCACGATTTTAAATTGAAATATCAGATAAAATGGTCAAGATTTCAGATATTCCAGTATATATGAAGAGTGGAATGTACATGCGGATGTGGCATAACAAAGGGTCACCCAAAATCTGTGCTGGCATTTTCTGCAAAAGTATTTTAACTTTCACAAAAAGGATAGGTACAGAAACACTGATTTAAGTCTTCCGTAGGATACTTGTAATGCATCTCATTCATGATTTAGAAATCTGCTGATCTTTCAGTAAAAGATCTATGAGACATCCTAAAAAAAGTTCTCCGAGTGCATGGAAACTTATTTATTAGCAAATCAAATAAATGTTATGCTCAGATTCAAATTTCACTTTCAATTAGAATGAGAGTGCTTTGCTGACTGTAAGATGAAAGTTTACTACACCTCTCAGTGCTGTGGTGAACAATGTAAAAATTTTGGAGGAAATTCTTATCCCTTGTACTGAAAACTGAGAATACAGAATACAGAGGAACTGAAGAAAGATCAGCACTTGGATCAGCACATTCTCTGGCTGCCAGTATAGGGTAGACCCAGAGACTCACCAAGGAAAAAATCAATTATCTATCATGATCTCTGTATCTTCTCATTCTTGAGTAGGGTAGGAAGCAGACAAAATGCTCTATGGGAATCTGGAAAGGGAAGAGCACGGAGGGAGTGCTCACAGGGCAGGAAGCCAGAAGTGCCAGCCACTTCCTGGCATAAGCTATAACTTAACAGCTGCCTCACCTGCCTGGTTTGGGTCCTGAGTACTTTGGGCTAACAGCTACCGCTGCACTGCAAGTCTGAGTGCTGCCTGCATACTGAATGAAGGAACATCAAGGGAAAGGAACAGTGTTTTTCCTCCTTATCCTGCCCAAAACACCCACTGCTTCCCTCTCATTTTTATATCACCAAGGGTAAAAGCTGATACCACAAAAACAGCCAAGCAAAGGAAGAAGACGATGATGTACCTTGCAGGATTCGCAGCAGCTACAGGACCCTGATATGAGCCTGTGCTGGAAGCTTTAGGACACAATATCAGAGATGTGCATGGGGCCCATCCTAAGTGAGAGATCAGTGTAGAGATAGGATCACGGCGCTCAGCTCAGTCAAATTAACTGGAGATCCATACAGTGCTAAGCTGTCTCACACTGGTAGCTCATTGCTGGTGTTTTCCCATAACTTCTAACACCACACTCCCAAGATTTTGTCATTTTTCCGAGTAACAGAAGTTTATTTGTTTTCACCAAAATGACTGTAATTTCGTAACTTCATGAAGAAAGGGCATAATAGAAAAATGTTTTCCACTTCTCTGTTTGTTCCATTTGTCAGTGGCCTACTCAGTGTGTATCAGCCTGTTATTGCTGTGTTAAGCCCAAGAGAAGGAATGTATGTCAATAGTGTCCCACTGTGGGTACATCTTCCTCAGCAAAATTTCAAATCTTCCAGTTCAACTGCTAGATTCCGGTAAGGCATGCTGTAGTAGTGATTCTCTATTTCCTGTTACTTGCCCTCCATTAAGAGTTAGGGAATTCTGTGACTTGGCTGTTACCCTAATGTGGTATATTGTGTCTTGACTATGTTTTCCAAGCCAGCTCTGACCTTTGCCTGAATTTTAAGATGTTTCTATTACACTTCTGCAGTCTTTATTTTGCTCACATGTTATCTGGCAGAAATGCTATATAACCTTGTGAAAAGATCCAGATCTAAAATAGTTCTGCAGATTTCAGGACTTAGAGAGAAAGGCCGTCATTTTAAAATCTTTGAGGAATAAGTGATGTATACTTGAAAATTCTAATAGAAAAGTATAAGTTTTAAGAGTGGAAAATTCAGGAAGATTTCTCTTTTGTTGTCTTTTTTAAGGATTGAGGTGCAGCAACAGTGTAACTTTGGTATAAGAAACCCTCACAGAGACTGGACAGACTGAATGTACCATATGCAGCACTTTATCAGCTCCTATTATCTTATAGTTGTTGTGCATACTATAGGAAGGAGGTTTTGGTCCTTGATAGGCGTACAGCTTGCATAGCTGGTGTACCCTGCTGCCGAAAGAGATTATAAATTTAACTTAAATCATAAAAAAGAGGTTTCTGTGAGCTGCAGGAGAAGCTGGGTGAGTGTCACGCTCCAAGAGTGAGCTGTGAAATTTAACATTTGGAACTTGGGCATATGTCTTCCGTATAAGTTACAAACTTGTTCAACAAAATCTTCTTTAAGACATGAGCCCATTTTTCTTTTGTCACTAACAGGAGAATAAGACAGGATGAAGTCAGTCTTTAAATGTGTCCTAACACTTCTTAAATTAATGGTTTTGGTTGGAAAGCATTAAAGATGTCGCTAAGTTTCATTCAACGCTGCTGATGTCTGTTGTCTACCTGTTCTGTCATGCCACATTTTTCTCAGGAACAAGGCTCAAATAAGTTAATGAATACTGAAAAAATAGTCTTCTCAGATATTTTAAATCACATACAATTAAGTAAACTGCAGTTTTATAGCGACATTATTGCTATCTATTGATTAGTATATGATGTTTTTTCATATGTGCATCTATTGCAGATAAATTAAGCCTTGCTCTAAATTTCCAGTGAGTTTTATAATGATCAAATACCACATTTTGTTTTTCACTTGCCATGTATACAATTAAGACAAACAATGAAGTTCACATGGACTAGACATGACAAATTAACTTCTTGGTTTGTTAGCCCACTGCAAGAGTTTCATCACTGGCAAGATTTACAGTTGTAGTCTACTTTTTTTTTTTTTTTTTTTTTTTTAATACTGGAAATGGAATTTGAACATCTTCAGTTTATCAAATCTACCTCAGGAATATCAAACACCTCAAATAAGATCTCTTTGTTTTCTTTTCAGAAAAATAAAAACCAGAAGTAAATCCCTGGGATGGTTCAATTGAAGATGTATTTTTCTTAGGTATACCATCCTTCATACCATCTTACCAAACATCTCTAACATTTGCAGAAAAATGTGTTTCAGAAATGGTGAGAGAAAAGATATGTGAACACTAGTCTGCAGAGTACATTATCTTTGGTGTGGTAATATGCTAACAGTATTCACAGACCATTTTGAGCTTCCAGTTGAGCAGCATTGATTTATTCTTGCCTTCAGAATAATATTACATTTTAATATCAGCTGAAGTGTTACGCACCTAAGCTGTTTGTGGGAATGGTTTGATATCTCTGAAAATTGCGCTATTTTGAGGCATTCTGTTTTCATTTTACACCAACTCCACTCACAAGAGTATAATTTTGAGAATTTTTACAGTTTTACATACTTCCATCAGAGGGCCTCTTAACTGTTCTGCTGGTGACTCATAAGCAAGTCAAGTAATGGGAACTGCAAAAGCATCCTAGGACATAGTTGGTAGCAGTCTTTACCCTCATCACTCTCCATCTTCTTTTCCCCATGCTCTACTTCCATAGCAGCCGATGTCAATTAAATCTATGGATGCAAAGAACTCACCTCACACCACTCTGCTGTAATTATAACTTTGCTGCTGACTTCTAGATCTGACAGGCTCCGTCTTGTCTGCCCCTTGATGCTGTGGCATTTATTTACAATCTCAATAACATCTTGTGGAAAATGAACTGTACTAGTGCCAAGGATCAGATTGATATATTGTGAAATGTTAGGAGTAGATATCGAAAGAAAGAGAATAAAGGACCAAGATAATGGACAATTATGCTAAATTTTCTAAGAACTTTAAGGAAGTGAGGAGGAGTAATACACATAAGATGTAAAGAGAAAAATGAATCGTCACAGTAAAATATTGGACATCTTCCTATGTCTAAATGCAGTTTCTGAGTAAAATCCTTGAGAAAATCTTTTTTATTGTTATTTTTAATAGAAAATTCAGATATAGAGGAGTGTACCCTGGGGAGCTTAGAGTTTTTTGCAGAACCACTGCTCAGGCTTTTCTCAAGGCAAACTGCAGACTACTTCATGGTGGAATGTCATTTACATTGCAGTTGTTCCATGTTGAATAAATACATTTTATATTGCTGGTTTTGCCATGGTTTCCAATCTTTCAACTCTGTGTGTACGTCCTTACTGCAACTGAATCCCATGTCAAGCCAAGTCCCTGAAGATACCAAACACCTCTCAGCCCCATCCCAAAACTACCATCAGCCTCTGAGTTTCATGGTTTCTATGAGTAGGAAGAACTGCTGCATAGAAAGAAAAGCATCTTTAGCACAGGTCATAGCACCAGCTAGACTTAATTGTAGAGCCTTCAGAGTAAGCCTGGTTTCTGCCTCTGCTGCCCTCCCATCTTTCTGCTCCTCAAGCATGGCTCATGGGTGGAGTGCCACACACCAGTGCCTGCAGCAACAGTTTCTTCCTCCATTTTGGATGTTCATCCTGTGGTATCCTGTGTCTTTCTGGAAGCACCAAGGATGACTTTCTCTTCACAAATGCATGGGTTTTCGATGCATGAACATGTCCTTTTTACCTGGCTACTGGTCAGTCCAGAGGCTGACAAACCTCTTTCAGGGTCTATTTTAGCACTATAATGCGCAATCTAGTTACTCAGATAGCATAGACAAACCAAGACAATGTGTTCTTTTTCACACAGTTGCGATTTGTTTCATATGCAGCTTGTAGTACGTGTGGATAATTAGTGATCTGTCAACATTGCTTTCTTTATTAATAACTTCATAAAACCTGTAAGCAAAGCTTATTGTGCCTAAGTCTTTCCTCAGGTACGCTTACCAAACAACTCTGTCTTCCAGAAATGCCTTCACTCTAAAGCAGTAATCCTCACATTTCTTACTCATTTGGCAAGAATGATGAATTCTAAATCAGGGTATAAACTAAAAGAAGCTTCCAGTTCTCAAAGTGGAAAAAAAACAAAAACAAAAAAAAAAAAACAAAAAACAAAAAACAAAGGAGTTTCCAGAATATATCATCTTGTGCCATTTTCCTCTCGCTGAAGTTCTTTGATATCTTCAGCAAACATGCCAGAGCCTGAGGCTGAGCTCAGTTATGATACTGTATATCAGGGTATATATACTGCTGGCATCAGCAGACTTAGTAGTTTGTGTTTCCTGTATTGATCACAATTCTGTTGGTTGGATTTCCTCCTCATTCATTCCACATATAATATTATTTCATTGTTGAGCTTAAAATCTTCTTACTAGTTGTATCAGTGGTGGTAGTATAGTGCGTTGTTTGTTTGTTTGTTTGTTTGTCCTATTGTTGGAAATCAAAGAGTAATTTTCTGTTCCCTGTACTTGACAGGAAGTTTAGTACGATCCCATGCAAGCACAGTCATCATTGACCTGTGAGAGACTTCACCATTGACTGGGAGAATGATTCTGAGAGAAGCACGGTCCAATAGGGAGGAAAGAGCTATTTCTCAAAGCCAGTTCACAAGACAGATACAGTTCCCCGCTATTACAGGACCAGTCTGTGCACAGAATCCTGCTTTCAGACTCTGCTGCCTATGAATACACAAAGACAAACAGGAAATAGAAAAGAATTGAGGAAACTGAAAGTGCTAACGTATGCAGGAAGTGTGCAATGTATCCAAACAAGACACAGAACTAGTGATCTAAGCAGGCTCACCCACTGGACTGTGGCCAAAGTAATCCTCTTATGTTTGTTTTTTTTTCTCATAAAATGACTGCCATTTTGAAAACAAAGCCCACAGAAAGCAAATCCTGTTCAGATTTTGGAAATTGATTAATGATTAAACATATTTAGATTGGTCCTTTGCAAAGCAATAAAGATTTGCTGATGACACAGTTGCATTCTTAAGGGAAATGGATCTTAATTGCTGTCTAGACATTTTATTACTACAGTGGGGCACTAACCATTGACCATCTCTCTTTTTTCTTTTTCCTTTTTCCTTCCTTTTTTTAACACATAAACTATGCATCACCCTAAATTGTTTGTTTGTTTCTGTAGAAGATAACAATGTGGTTTCAGGGTGGTATGTAACTGAGAAGTGAGATACCAATCATAGCTCCTCTAAAAGCAGAGCAGCAGAAAGGTATCAGAGTGAGAAATGCTCCATCATTTTTCAAGATACAGTTTTCTGTTTCAAAAATGCAAGTGTGTCCACTGCAGTTTCAACATATCCCAGTTCTTGGTACAGGGCAAACATTCAGCCTGTCCTCGTTCCTTTGTCCTTGCCTCTCTTGGATTATAGAAGAGTAATTATTTAACCAGTTTCAGTGCTGGGTAGAATGCTTTGACTTTGCATATGTAAAATGTTACAGCACACCTCTTAAGTTCAGGTATCATTTCACTGACATGAAAAGACTAATGATTATTTGCTCTGTTTGTCTAGCAAGCAAGTAGTTAAAGATTAATTCACATGAAACATAAAACTCAGTATCAGTAGCCCTCAACACAAATGAATATACTTTAAGTCAATCGGCCTGATTATGATCTCATCTCAGTTTTGCATCAATATAAATATATTGCTGTTGGCCAGCTTGATTCTGATTTACATCAGGGTAAGAAAAACAATACCACTGTTTTTACAAGATTCACTTACTGCTGAGTGCTGCTGATTTACTATAATGAGAGTTCATCTTTGATTCACAGTGTAGGTGAGAGTAGTAACTCTTCCTAGGCAGAAAGTAAGCAAGTGGTGGGAAGAAAATTATGTTGAATCAAAAAACATAATAAAGATACTCACATTTTTGTGTTCAGCACTGAGGGTAACAGCTGATAGCACATCACCCACATGCTCCAAATGCTAAATTACATGATTCAGACTTGTGAGATTCTTCTACAATTTTCTTTTGCTGATATTCACAATTTGAGTCATATTTTATGTGTATGCTTCTGAGTTCTACAGTCCCTCTTCTGTGCCATTCGTATAGCAACATCAGATCCCTCCATTTGGGAGACTCTTCGCTCATCAGACTGACTAGTTGACCCAGGTGCAGGCCACACAACCAGAAAGAGCCAGTAGCATTTTGGTGCCGTTAAGAATGCTCTACCAAAAGTCGTACTCTCCTCCATGTAACTCAGCACATCCCTCACCTACAACAAACTTGAGGGATGCTGTGAGGCCCATGGCTGCACTTGAAAAAATCTTTAGGTAACTATTCTCTAGCTCTTCTTAGTAACAGAGCTCAAACTGTATCACTGAATTAGCTATTATCAGTTTGCATGACAGCAAAATGAAGCATAGAAATGAAAAATCTTGAATGAAAAAGTAGTTTCTCTCTGTAGAAAAGCCACTGAGAAGGAATTTTGACCAAAAAATATTGAAAATTCATACTTCAAGACTATCATCTCTAGTATTCATTTCTGACTTTGCAAGTTCTTCACTGTACTGTAGACACGTTCTACATTTGGGAACTTATTTGGGAAAAGTGCTAGAAAGTGGGCTACAGAGTAGACCTAGTGCCTATAACTTTGGCCATCCTCCCTGTGCTCTCTGCAACTTTCTCATCAGTTACTCATCTGTACCCCTTAGTCTATCATAATGCTTTCTGTGTGCCCACTTTTCCCTCCACAAGGCTTTTCCAAGGCCAAAACCTTAATGAAAAGTCATATGAAGAAATTTGCCATAATGGAAAGTTTTAATTCAGACTCCTTAGGCTGTTCTTTTGACTCTCATTGAGCTCCAGAAACACAGTGCCCTACTCCAGCACTGAGGTCAAACTGCTGTGTAGCTGTAGAAGATTTTATAATGCACGTAGAACTTACCACAAAGGTGTGAAGGGCAGTGGCGTTGTTAGCACCAGTGTCATAGAGTTACACTGAGAAATTATAAAGGCCTGAAATCAAATTTTAGTACCATTTTTAACATTAAGATCAATATCATTTTTAATGACAGAGATCTCCAAATTAATTATCCGTTGTAAGGTTGGTTTTTTTTTTTTTTGTTGTTGTTGTTGTTGTTTTTTTGCGTTATCAAATGGCAAATGTTGTGAGTAAATTATTGCAGCCACTTTATCTAAACACAGCTAAAGTGGTTGACCATGGTCTCAAGTCAGTAATCAATACAAGCTGAATAGGCTGTCTTCCCTGCTTCTCTTATGCTCAGAGCTGTCAGACATAGCTTTGTTTCAGACAAACAAGTTAGTAGAGCACTTCTCTAAAGTTCATCTGGCTCCTTTGGCCAGGGCTTGTGCTTACGGAGACCGTTTGAAGGGCTTCCAGATCTCATGTGGACAGAAGCAAGATGCTTTTGAATAGGCACAGACTGGTCTAGAAGATACCTGTCTGCAGCCTAAGACTACAAGCAGAAGTCTATTTCACAAGTACTTGTGCAGATAACCCTTCTCACTGCTCAGCACTATTACTGTACCTCTCTGGTGGAGATCACCATCAGCTCATTTATATTAACCAGATAAGTTGCATCTAGAAAAAAAAAAAAAGTATAAGAGACGAACATTACAGGATTTCCCTGTTTAGTTAGACAAATGTAATATACATCCGAGCTAAACAGCAGAACTCTGGATACCAGGATGTCATCCTCTAGTTTTCTAAATGGATAATATGCATGAGAAGAAGAAAGGAGAACAAAGAAGAGGAATGGAAAGTTATTTATCCTGCAAGCAAGTAGTAAATTTAATTATTTTCTGTGCTAATTAAACATCCACACCGGGCCTTTCTGTTTCTGCACTCAAATAGTCATATCAGCTGCTGGTGCTAACTAGTCACCTCCTGGAATATTATACAGGATGTCTGTTTTATTAAAGAAGCCCTTTCAGGCAACGAAAAAGCATGTTTTGACTGGAAAACGCCAATCATTTGAAGGGGGACAGCGAGGGGAAGGACAATGGTGGGGGTGATAGATAATAATGTTCCATGGATTATCTAAGAAGTGAGATTTTCTATCTGACAGAGAAGGAGGTAAAGAGGAAGTCACAATCTCAGACAGTTTGCACAGATGGTAACCACCCTCAGTCAACATTCTCGTAAAAATGGTTGCGTACCTTTTTTTTCCCCTCAGTATATACAGAAAGAAATAAAAAAGAAAGAGGAGAAAAAAGGTCAGTGGAAAAGTGCTCAAGAAGGCAAAACCTGCACGAATGTATGAAGGGAGGAGGAGAGGGAAGAAGAGTCTCATTTGAACGCCTCTGGTTTTTATACTTTTCCAAACTTCTTTTTCTTTCACACCCCTCCATATTCAGCTTTTTCAGTCAATAGCAGTCTGAATGCTCAGCAGTTGAAACTCCTTAATTAAGTCACAGTCAGTAGAAGAGCAAATGTGATAAAAGGGGATGTGGTTGTAGGCCACTTTCATGGTCTCTGGATCCTGAAGCAAGTAAAGAACTGATCTAGACTGTTTCAGGCAGAGCAAGCCTGAAAAATCAAGGGATTGTTTCAGTCCACATTCAGAGGTCAGCACTTCACAAAATGCAGGTTTATGGGTGCAGACAAAAACCTTCAGTTCTGAGTAGGTTACAGCACCTGCTTAGCTCTTAGTGAAAAAATAGTTCACTAAAAACAGTTCTTCGTGAAAACAAAAAAGGAAGGAAAAAAATAGTAATGGTTAGTTTGTTCAGGTTACCTATGGTCTTTGTGGGTTTTTCATGCAAATTATGTGATGAATGGAAACAATGAATGGAATTCCACATCTTGTTTCATACAAATACCTCATTAGAAGTGCCTTTTCATTTTTATGTTCAGGAATACATATAAATTACTGAAGAGGAAAAATTAGTATATGCGAGAAAGCAGAGAAGCTGCTATGATATTCCACACTGGTCAAAGACAGTATGATATTTGAATCCATGCAACACCAAGCACAGTACAACCCCGAGCAGGATAACAGACAGTAAGTTAAAATCGCAGCTGAGTCTTGACTGTGGGGCAGTTTGATATAAGCCACATTAACTTTTACAGATAATAGGATACATCTCAGCAATATATTTTAAAAACATTTTACTTGTTAGACACTAATGTTTCAGATATGAGGGCTGCTCTGAAAGTAATTTATTATGTTGGCCCACAGTGTCAGAGGTACATGCTGGTGGTATGGCAGCAGAACCTGAACTTCCCTGACAATATTCTGCAACATTCTTTTGCTGTGTGAAAGATGGCAGCAGAGGGGCATTCTGAAAAAAATGGCAACTGGCATGGAAATGTGGATGAAGCAAAGATGTGTCATTGAATTCCTCAGTGCAGAAAAGATTACACCCACTGACATTCATCAGTGCTTACTGAATGTTACGGAAGACCAAATAGAGGATGTGGGCACAGTGAAGTGGTGCTTATTTTTTTCATGATAAGACTGTTAGAAGAATACCGAAATTAATATTTAACTAAATTTTTTACAGCTTCAATAATTGAAAAAAAGAAATTCTCAAACTGTGAAAAAGAGATAAAAATAATAAATTTTGAACTAAATCATTGAATTTTTTAGCATATCAACAGGCATCCTCTCAAGCCCTACGCATTCTCTGCTGCCTGTTGCAGATGCCAGTAAGCGCAGTGTTTGTATCCACCTATTTTCTCTGCATGTCAGCAATCTCTCTATTCTGAAAAATGAAAGTGACCCACTTATTCAAAGTCCACAAACAAAACATTCCAGCTGAACTGTTTTCCTAAAGGAGGAGGATGCATATGAGGCTTTATCTCCATCAAAGATATTTCAGTTAAAAACAAGGAAGGGTCTTTGGGGACAAGATTTCAGCAAAAAAAGAAAAAAACTGAGAAGAAACACCTGTGTGAATAACAAGCCTATATGGCCCTGTAATTTAGTTTTCATAACATGTTCTAAAATAGAAATGACAATTTAAATTATCATCTTCCTATTTGAGATTAGGATAAAATTTGCAGAGATCACATTATCCTATGACAGGGTTAATGCACATTTCTGTGAAGCTTCTGCTTATTATCTGTTTTAGACCGCATGCTCAACTGAATGGACTTACTGTAGATCTGGCACAACAATTTCTGACTTGGATATTGGAAAAATCCAACAGAAGGACTACTGGGAAGAAGGAAGCTGAGTAGAGCAGAGAAGCTGATGTCAAAGTTGAGAAGATGGTGACTAACATAATTTTTGTTGTGACTATTTGTTTAACATACTGCCCTCTAAAAATTAAATTTTTGAATTTTGTCTGCTTGTCTGAGACTTGTTCAGACAACATCACTGTGAATGTGTGGAGAAGAAACTCTGAGAGGGAAATGGCTCATAAGATAATTAACTAAAAGCAAAATCAGAGTGTCAAGAACTTCTACATCATACTGTTTTGCAGTATAAGGAGGAAAAGGTATTGCTGAGGCTAAATAAATCTCTTCCTAATTTCTGTGATTGTAAATTTTCTATTTTTATTGGCAAATAATACTTGTCACCTGACACTACGGAGGACAAGCATATCCTTTTAGAGATCCTTGAGAGAATGAGGACTAGCCATGGGGTTGTAGTTATAATTAGGGATTTATTATTACATAAAATATAAATTAACAATCAGAGTAGCTTATTATCTACAATTTATAGCACTTAATGTAGCTTTTAGTTGCACAGATTTTCTAGAATTTTCATTTATATAGGCTTTTCAGTCTCCTGGATGAACTCTCTGCAGATTGGGTCAAATTCTTATAAATCCTGACAAATATGATATAAGCATAACTTATTCTCAGGCTTTAGATAGAAAAACATGAGTCACTCAGTTCTTGGAGGAAGAAGATGACAGTAGAGTTATCCCTGGCCATTGAGGGATCATGAGTTTTACCATCCAGCAGGAGTTCTGGTCTAAGTCCCACTTAAGGCTTGTAGCTGCTTGATTTTATCCATGTTCCCTGATGGGTGTCACCATCTCCTGGCAACCCAAAACCTGGCTATTGATAATGTTCATGGGCTTAACTCTCTCAGTGAGTGTTCCTCATTCCCTGGAGCCAGAGAGTGGAAAAGATAAGGAGGCGAGGTTGCACATCACAGCCCACTTGTATGTTTTGAATACTGTTGGTTATGCTGAACATACTGCTAGAGGTCTGGAGCAGGGGGTACCAATCATAGTGCTAGAGAATTAATTAAAGCCCATAAAAAAAAAGTGTCTGCTTTGTCTGGAAAATCTAAATCTTGCCAATACACAGCAGGCTACAATATAAAATACACAGTGTTTCACTGCAAACATTTTCAGAAGTGTTTTTACTAGTTTTAGTATAACACAGGCCAGATACAATTGTTAGAATCCTTGTTCACGGGCATACCCTTGCTCCTGTATTGGCGCTGATACTGAGCCAGTCACTGAGAAGCTCCAAGTGGCCACCACAAAAACTGGTGGAAATGGAAAGCTAGTGACTCAGGAACAAAGTGCATCTTCTTTCTTAAAAGGCACAAGGCCAGACTGTTCCTCCCATGTGACCCAAAGCAAGTGCTATAAAATGAAATGCTGAGCAAAGAGTGTATAGGTCCTTTGGTAGAACTGGCAAGATTCACGAGCTGTGAGATTAGGAAAAGGCTTAAATGAGCTGACTGAAAAACACAGAGAGGATGAACGCACTATAGAGAGATTGATCTGCAATAGGTATCTGAACTTTTTCTGACTGGTTCCACTAGTTTCTGGGTGTTGATTTACATTGAAGTATCTTTCTGTTGTTTTATTGTGTTGGGCAGCTCCTTCTTCCTGAATTATATCTGCTTTAGACCTTCATCTCACTTCAAGATTCGTTAGTCTGCAGTTTAGAGTTTACTTTTTGTTAAAAGCAAATAGCTCACAGTGCCTTATTTATTGCTGACTGAAATTTGAGCTGGGATTTGAGGAAGACAATGTCCTCCTTTCCTGCTTGCTAACAGTCAGTGCTTTTCTTCTGAGCATTTGTAAATAGATTTGGCTTTTTAAGCTTTGTCACTGATGAGTGACAATCTTCATTTGACTAATGAATGTTCTCTTCTGGACTTCGGAAATATTATCAGGAGACATATCAACAAATGGTCGAAGTTTTTTTTCACCATAGAACTTAGCATTATTACGTTCTGCAGCTTTAGATTGCAATACCATCTCTGAAAAATACAGACTTTTCCTATGTGTTATTTTTAGGAATAATGAAGATATATCCAAACTCAAATGGCTTTCAAGACTTATAGACAAGATAGGATCCAATGATAAAGATAGGTTTGAATTCGGAGTTCCATTACTGATGATGTATCCGAACATCTTCACTGTTGGAAAGAATATTTTTTTTTCTTTCAGTCTTCAGTGAGTGAAATACAGGGTTGTACCTAAAAATAAAGGGAAAATCAGTAGTTTATTTTACAGATAGATCTGTCATTAATCAAAGAATCATGGAGTGGCTTGGGTTGGAAGAGACCTCAAAGATCACCTAGTTCCAACCCTCCTGCCATAGACAGGCTCGCCAACCAGTAAATCAGGCACTAGACAATATTTGAGATCTTACACAAAGAAATCCTGTTTTGCAACATGCAGCTATTTTTGCCATTTATTATGCTAATATGTTGATGTAATACACGTCATATATCTATATTTTCTTATATATCTATATAAATCGTCATAAATCATAAATCTACATGGTTCCTCAGAAGTGGACCCAGAGACATATGGATCTAAATGTCTTGTATATTAGTGAGACAGATGTACACTTGGGGGCTCACATGGTCCACTCACCAGAGCAAAGCAAAAGCAAAACAACAAATTAGTTATGCTCATTTCTGTTGCATATGAATTTAGGCTTCTGTTTACACTGATTCACTTAGGATTCAGAATTAGTATATACTGAGAGCCACAAATGTTTTGTTGTTTTTTTTTCCTAGCTGTCAGAAGAAGTGAAGATAGGGATTTGTCTCCCTTTCTCCCTTGCATTAGACTTTAACATGTAGGTGTCTATCTCAAAGCTAGGGGTTTATGCCCTCTACATTCAGTAGAGAGGAAGGGGTGAGAATTTTCTCATTTAAATACAGAGATTTAAAAGAGATTGGGTAAATGATCTGTTAAGACTATTTCTATCAATAAGAGTGCTTTAAAAAATTTAGCTTAAATAATCCATGTCTAATCTGTGTGAAGTGAAAACTCCTTAGCTTTTTGCAGTTGAGTGTGGAGATAGCTAAGCTAGCTTTAAACAGCCCACCTTGGATTGTATAACCTTTCAGCCTGAGATGGAATGCCTTGGCTCACATAGATCTACTTAACTCCTCTCCTTGTCCAGTTATTGAGTTATAACTCAAACCAGTTATTGTTTGTTGAGATATTTCTATAATACTGCAATCTGAAGAACAGAGAAATCTCTTTTCTTCCTTTTTATTTATTTATTTATTTATTAATTCATTTCAACTACTGAAGTTGTTTTCTTCATACAGGACAGAGAGTTTATACTTGATGGGAACTCGCGGTCTTGAACATCATGTCCAAATACACTCATTCACCCTGTTACTAAAAAACACTGTATTTAAATAATAAAATCAGAATGATTAGGAACTGGCTTCATATACATTAGCAAGTAGATTTCCATTAGTGGCATACATGGCTTAGACTAGACAGAAAACAAAATTTGTATATAGATCACAAAAAATATTTTGACTCATCAACTGTACCTGGGAAGTATACAGTGTGTCCATCTCCTCCCAGTTTCAAGAGGAAAAAGAATTAAAATCAGATGACTGTGAGTTATACATTGTATGCAGGCCCAGATCTTGTCTAAGTTCACCTTGAACTTAGAAATATTTGATTTGCCTAATTGTCTCCTGCGGCAGACACAAGAGTGACAAAGATCATTAGGAAGCTGTTTACAAATTCAGTGAATATTCAGATCCAGATTCATATTTACACTTGCACTTTCAAAAGCATTTTCAGGCTTCTTTGCCTTAGTAGAAAGGCTTAAAATATTGAGTTGGCTTAGTCTGCTCTTATTTAACATTGTTATTTATTTGTTCAGTGGTTTTGTTGGTTATAACTGTTATAACAAGACTAATGTAGTCAAAACCTAGAGCATCAGATAGTTGTGTGTGTGCATGCAGTAGGCTACAGGCAGTTGATAGGAACATCTGAAAGCCAAGAGTGAGGCCGATCTCTTTCAGTCTCCTTCACAGCAATCTAAGACAAGGAGGAACTCCAATTGCCTTGACAGAGATTCATGGGGAGTTAGAAGCACTCTGATCCATAATGTTTGAATGAAAGCAACGTCTTTCTGAAGGTTTGAGTTTCATTTATTTTCACTTGTGCGGTTCTAGAGTTTGCTCATAGTTCCACAGCTTGTCCATTTCCAGTTACAGGCTTTATGAACATATATATTTTATTATTTTTTTATTTTATTTTTTTAATGAGAATGTACATGTTTTGGAGGAAGAACTAATGTTTTGCTCAGAAAGCTTTTGTATATCTGTCTTTATGAGGCACAAAAAGGGTACAGCTGTGCAAGCTAGCACATGCAGAGCAGTGGGACAGCATGTTTGAAACAGAGAGGGACTGATATCCATTCAGACATCTATACTTCAGGCAAGTACATGTGCTGAGCTGCCTGCTGTGGCTGGGGCAGCTCCAGCTCACCTCACCTCAATGGGTGTTCCTAGGGAGTGAAATGCTGTGCTGTGTGGCTCAATTGTTCTACTGAGTTATCATCTGAGGAACTCCTGGGGATCTTTTCTTTTTTAAAAAATAAGGGTAATTACAGCAAATAATTTGTCCATACAGACAAAGCACCTGTAAACAGATTTTTTAAAGTGACAGTGTTCCATATGCAAAGCAGCTACCTCAAGCAGGCTGGGATCAGAACTCAGATGTGGCTTGTCCAGAGCCAGAAGCATTTCGTTCACAGCCTTTCCCAGTTCCTGTCTAGCCCTGCTGTACTGTTCCTTTCTCCTACACATCATCCTGTTTTACATATCTAATACATGATATTTTAGGGTCTTCTTACTTCTTCAGATGTCCACCAAAAATATCACAATCAAATAACAAATGTTTTGTTGGAACCAGTAATGCGGAAAAGGGGATAGTTTTTATCTCACCCATAGAAAGGCACGATGAAGGAGTCCGGTGCTGACAGAGGACCTGAGGCCTGCTATAGTTCAACTGGAAAAGAGGTATTGGCAGAATATAAAGGGCTTCAGAAGCATTTGGTACTGAAGCACGGCTTCTTTTGGCATCCTGACTGCCTGTGCTGGGCTAGTTGTACAAAGGGAGAGTTCTCTCCACACATAATGCAACTGATGATACATGGAGTAAATGGGCCGCACTGATCACACAGTGGGTTTGGATAGGGAATCCCAGTCATCCAGGAGTCTTCAAAGTGATTATGGACTAGCCCAAAGGCAAAGATTTTGGAATATCACCAGAAGAGGAGGTGACACATAAAGAAGAGGCTCCACCATATGATAAATGGCCAGAAAATGAGAATTATGTCCTATTCACTAATGGGTCCTGTAGCACTGTGGGAAAGCACTGGAGGTGGAAAGTTGCTGTATGGAGTCCTACATGAGTTACAGAAGCCTCTGAAGGAATGGGTGAATCAAACCAATTTGCAGAAATGAAGGCCATCCAGCTTTAGACATTGCTGAACAAGAGAATTGGCCAGTGTGGTACCTCTGCATTGACTCCTGGATGGTGGTAAATTTGTGGTTACAAATGCTGTGGAGGTGGTTACAGCAATGGAAACAGAGCTGGTAACACAGAGGCAAACACGTATAGGCGACTGCACTGTAGAAGGATATTGCTGCCTGGGTAGAGAACATGGTTGTAAAGGTACGTCACATAGGTGCTCATGTACCCAAGAGCTGTGCCACTGAAGAACATCAGAACAATCAGCAGATGGATCAGGCTACTACGATTGAAGTGGCTCAGGTGGACTGGCAAAATAAGAGGGAACTATTTCTAGCTCAGTGAGCCCATTGTACTTCAGGCTATCAAGAAAGAGATGCAACCTATAGACAGTCTCGGGATTGACTGATGGATTTGACTATGGGTGCTATTGCTGTTATTAAGCAAGCCAAGCAGATAAAATCTCTTCAGTAAGGACAGTGGCTGAAACATAAATATGAAGAAATCTAGCAGGTGGGTTATATCACACTCCCACAAACTCACCATGTGCTTAAAATGGTGGAATCAGATGGCTGGAAACATATCCCATGCTCCATGCCACTGTCCAAAACACTATCCTGGGCCTTGAAAAGCAAGCCTTGTGGCAACATGGCACCCAAAAAGAATTGAGTCACACAACGAGACTCATTTCCTAAACAACCTCATAACCACTTGAGCCAAAGAGTACGGCACTGAATGAGCATATCACATCCCCTATAATAATGCAACAGGCTCTGGAAAAATTGAATGATGCAATGGTCTGTTAAAAACTACGTTGAGAGCAATGGGTGCTGGGACATTCAAACACTGGGACACACGTTTGACAAAGGGCACCTGGTTAGTCAACACCTAGGGTTCTGCCAGTCAAGATGGTCCTGCCCAACAAAAATCTCCTACCTGCTGTAGAAGGGGATAAAGTCCCAGTGGTGCATATAAAGAACATGGCGGGCAAAAAGTCTGGGTTATTCCTGCCTTGGGCAAAGTCAAGCCTATCTGTGGGATTGCTTTTGCCCAAGGACCTCTGTGTATGTAGCAGATAATGGAGAAGGATGGGATTGTACAATGTGTACCTCAAGATGATTTGATGTTGGGTGATAACAGCCAATAACATAAAAGGTACAATGTTAAATTATGATATAATAACACATGTCATAATTATTATTATATGTCTTGTTAACAGTAGTACAATAAGAATTCAACAGTAAATTAACAAAATCAAGTGCTGGGTCCTGCACTTTGGCCACAACAACCCCAGGAAATGCTACAGGCTTGGGGCAGAGTGGCTAGAAGACTGTATGGAAGAAACGGGCCTGGGGATGTTGGTCAACACTCAGCTAAACATGATCCAGCAATGTACCCAGGTAGCCAGGAAGGTCAGTGGCATCCTGGCTTCTATCAGAAATGTTGTTGCCAGTAGGAACAGGGAAGGGATAGTCCTCCTGTACTCAGCACTGATGAGGCTGCACCTCGAGTACTGTGTTCAGCTTTAGGCCCCTAACTACAAAAAAGACATAAAGGCCCTGGGGCATGTCCAGAGAAGGGCCACAAAGCTGGTGAGGGATCAACAGCTTGTAAGCACAAGTCTTACAAGGAGCAGGTGAGAGAACTGAAATTGTTTAGTGTGGAGAAGAGGCCTCCAGAGAGGCATTATTGCTCTCTACACCTACCTGAAAAGAGATTGTGGCGAGGTGAGCATCAGCCTCATCTTCAACATAGTTAGAGATAAGACTAGAAACAAGTTGAGCAACTAACACAAGTTGCACCAGGGAAGGTTCAGATTGGGCATTAGGAAAAATTTCTTCTCCAATGGAGTGGTCAGGCACTGGAATGGGCTGCCAGGGAGGTAAACGAATCATCATCCCCAGAGGTTTTCAAGAATCCTGTAGATGTCATACTAAGGGACATGGTTTACTGGGGAAATTCTTGGGGACGGTTGGACTGGATAGTCTTAGAGGTCTTTTCCAACCTTGGTGATTCTATGATTCTATCATTCTAATTATCCAGGTTAGAGAATATCTCTATGCAATACCCAACACTGAATCATCCAACCTGCACTGAAGGACTGTTATGAAATATGAAGCCCAATGTTTTGAACTAATTTAGTATCATGGACAATTTAAATGAATGGCCCATAGATTATGGGAATAATATGTGAGTGTATATATATCAGAAAGCAAGATAGGTGATGATAATTAGTTGAGATGTGTAGAAATTGTGGGACCTGAGCATTTTGCAAATGGTATGGAATAAGGGGTGGATATTATCTTAGTTTCAGCTGGGACAGAATTGTTCTTTTCAGATCATCTGGTATAATTCTATCTTTTGGTTCTAGGACAAAAACAATGGTGATAGCACACCCATGTCTACAGTTGCTGCTAAGCAGTGCTGTATAGAGCCAAGGCCATTCACAGCAAAGGGCTCAGGGAGCTGGGTGAGAACAGAATAATGAATAATAACTCAAACAGGCCAAAGGGATATTCCATACCATATGACATGAAGCAGGAAGAGTTTTGAATGGCTGAGAGTTCATCTTGCTCCCTTCCACTGCTCGAGGAGCTATCTTGGCAATGGTCAGGGGATGATGAGCAATTGTTCGTGCATCACTTATATACATATACACATGTGTATACTTATACATACTTGTCTCTTCTTTTCCTTTTCTTTTTCTTGTATATTCTTCTATCTTGTATAGTCTTATCTCAACCCATGAGTTCTACTTTGTGTGCTTTTTTTCAGTTATCTCCTCTATTCCACTGGGAAGGGAGGAGTGACTGAATGCATTCAGAGAGTGGTGGCCAGTGCCTCAGTGTCTAGAGTGATGATTGGTGTCCCATAGGGTCAGTGCTGGGCCCGATGCTCTTTTATATCTTCATCAATGACATTGACAGTGGGGTCAAGTGCACTTCTGCAAGTTTGCTGATGATACCATGTTGTGGGGTGTGGTTGACACACCAGAGGAATGGGATGCCATCCAGAGGAACATAGACAGGCTCGAGCAGTGGGCCGAGGAGAACCTCATGAGGATCAACAAATCCAAATCGTGCACCTGGACTGAGGCAACTCTCAGTACAATTCAATCTGGAGGATGAAAGGATTAAGCACAGCCCTGCCAAAAACAACCCAGAGGTACTAGTGGATGGGAAGCTAGATGTGACCAACAGTGTGCCCTCAGAGCCCAGAAAGTCAACCATATCCTGGACTGTATCAGAAGAAGGGTGAGTGGCCAGAAGGTCGAGGGAGGTGATCCTGCCCCTCTACTCTGCGCTGGTGAGGCCTCACCTGAAGTACTGTATTCAGACATGGAGTCCTCAGTACAGGAGAGACATAGACCTGTTGGAGTGATTCCAGAGAAGGGCCACAAAAATGATCCAAAGGATGGAACACCTATCCTACAAGGACAGACTTAAAGAGCTAAGGCTGTTCAGACTGGAGAAAAGAAGGCTCCAAGGTGACCCAATAGCCGCCTTTCAATATCTAAAGGGGAGCTACAGGAAAAAAGGGGACAGACACTTCAGCATGGTCTGTGATGACAGAACAAAAGAAAATGGCTTCAAGTTTAAAGAGGGTAGATTAAGGTTAGATATAAGAAAGAAGTCTTTTACAGTGAGGGTGATGAGGCACTGGAACAGATAGCGTAGAAATGTGGTTGATGTCCTGTCTCTGGAGACTTTCAAGGCTAGGCTGGATAAGGCCTTGGGTGACCTGATCTGGCTGTGCATGTCCCTGTTCACTGCAGGGGTATTGGACAAGATGACCTTTAAAGATCCCTTCCAATTCTAAGGATTCTATGACTCTGTGACTGTGTGGTGCTGAGCCATCTACCAGACTAAACCACAAAACAGATAAAAACAGAGATCTCTGCTTTCTATAGCAGTTGGCAGCGTAAGTGGGCAACTAATATAAACATGACCTCTTGGATATGATTTACAAATTCCTACCAGACTCTTATTGTACTAAGGCTGAATGTATGTTACAGTAAGAGAACTCTTGATGAGTCTAGCCTTGCTACAATGTTTAGGCATGTAGTTTCTATCAGGACCCCTGGCTTAAACTGGCAACATAAGTAGAAGGTCCTACAGTCATAGTGAATGGATTTGGGCTCATCTCCCCAAGTAGGTAGTTGTGTAAAATGGTAAAGGAGAGAAAGAGAGAGAGAAAGTCTCACAAATCAAGAAACAGGAGATAAATTGCTCTTCTGTCTTTCACGCTAAATTAGGTCTCATAGTATCAACAGCAAACTATGCAAAAAAAAGTAGAGAGAATTGAATCATAGAATCTTTGAATCATAAAATCAGTAAATTTGGGAAAGACTACTAAGATCATCTAACTATCAACCCCCTCACATGTGCTGAGTACAGAGGGATGATCACCTCGCTAGTCCTACACTAGGACTGCTGACTACACTATTTCTGATACAAATCAGAATGCCATTGGTCTTCTTGGGCACCTGGGTACACCGTTGGCTCATGTTTAGCTGGCTGTCACCTAATAGCCCCAGACCCTTCTGCTCCAAGCAGCTTTCCAGTCATTCTGCTCCAGGCCTGTAGCACTGCATGGGGTTGTTATTGTCTGAAGTGCTGGACCCAGCACTTGATCTTGTTAAAACTCATATAATTGTCCTCATGTCTTTGATCCAGCCTGTCCAGATCCCTCTGCAGGGCCTTCCTATCCTCATGCAGAACAACGCTTCTTCCCAAACTTACTGAGGGTATACTCAATCCCCTCATCCAGATCATCAGCAAAGATATTAAACAGGACTGGCCTCAATACTGACCCCTAAGGAGCACCATTAGTGACTGGTCATTAGCTGGATTTAACTCCATTCATCTCTACTCTCTGGGCTTAGACATCCAGTCAGCTTTTAGCCAGAAAAGAGTACACTTGTCTAATCCATGAGCTGCCAGCTTCTTCAGGAAAATACTGTGGGAGACAGAGTCTTGAGTCTTTGCTGAGATCTAGGTGGACTACATCCACAACCTTTCCCTCATCCAGTAGGAAAGTCACCTGACTGTGGAAGGAGATCAGGTTGATCAAGAAAGACTTGCCTTTCACAAACTCATGCTGGCTAGGCCTGATCACCTAACTGTCCTGCATATGCCACATGATTGCATTCAAGACAATTCACTCCATAACCTTCCCCAGTACCAAAGCCAGGCTGACAGGTCTGTAGTTCCCCAGATCCTCCTTCTGAACCTTTCTGTAGATGGAAGTCACATTAGCAAGTGTCTAATCATCTGGGACCTTCTAGGTTGACCAAGACTGGTGATAAATGATGGAAAGAAACCTAGCAGTCACTAAATCACTGAAGACTATGGAGAACTGGACACTGGAAACCCATCAAGCAAACTCGATGCATATTCTAAAAAGCTCATATTACTGACATTCTTTCTATGTCCTTTATCCAACACTCCCTTCCCCATAGTCTTACACCATCCCTCAGTCACTGAAGAACAGTGGTTTTATTGTACAGCTTCCACCACTGGGGCTGATATTTGTCCCTGATGTCTAGGAAGATCTTTAGTAACTTTTCAATTGTAAATATGATCTTTTTTTCTCCGAGAATACTTTGAGTGCATAAAGATTCCAGCATTTCAAACATACAGGTGGAGGTTAATAACATCCAAGTGAAAAGCAAAAATGCAGATGACCACTGGACTCAGCAGGAGACTTTCTACTGACATTAAGGAGTTTTGTGTCAAACCCTGAATAATCTGCTCACAATCATGCAGCTCATCAGAGGCAGAAGAGAAAATGAACACAGCTATCTAAAGGACTTTTTGCAGTGAAGTTGAACTGGATGGCAACATGGTTAAAAACTCTCATGATGATTTACCATAGACCCTGGCATTTATTATGCATTTTCAGTGATACTTTTTCATAAGTGGATTACTTTTCTCACTTTCCAAATCAGGCATGGCTATTAAAAACTTTTGAAAATTCTGGTCTGAAATTCCTCTTTAAAACGTGTCAATATTTGAGCACTGTGACCAGACAACGCTTTTTGTTGCTCTAGTATGTTTGTTTAGTAAAAATACCAGGCTCAGCAATGAGCTTGGTCCATCACTGAACATTCTCTTAAATTTGCGTCTAAAGTGGCTGCCTGTGTTCATTCTCATTTTTTTTTTATTTTGGAGTGTTTTGTTTTTTTTTTTTTAATTGACCTAGCACTAAGTTAAAAAAGAGTACCGAAATCCCAACGGTACTTGCACGCAGCACACTCTCAGGCATAGATGAGTAGGGCTAAATTTTATACCAAAAAAGAGCCTTAGCTGTGTGTATGTTTGTGTGCAATATATATATATAATAACCTTAAATTCATAACAGGTAGTAATAATGTAGGTACTGTAAACACAGATATAAAAGTTCTTAAAACACTGGAAAAAAAATGAAAGTAAAAATAATTTCATCATTCAAAGTGAAAAAAATACATATTTTCAGTACTAAAAAAAAAATTATTTAAAGTCCAGGATCCAGTTATTACTTCCAATATTCTAATTCTACCCTTCAGAATTTAGCACAGTGTAATCACCCCAACTTCAGCATAGCACAGTAATCAGAAGGCTTAAATATACAGCTATTCTAATGTATGACTCCACCTTGCATTCTGATTTTTGAATAAATATTCCCTCGACTCAAGAAGAGTTTGGACTAGACAGCTGAGATCAGAATTTACCTCCGCTTTCTTTCTCTTCCCCTTTCCTCTTTCTCTTTCTCTTCCCATTACCTCTTTTTTTTTTCTTTTTCTTTTCCTTTTTTGTTTTTCTTCTTCATTTTTTCTTCTTTCTTGTCAGCCACCAAAAGAGTCTGTTTTCTGAGTTTTTTCAATTATTAGAAAATGGGAATAGTGCCATAAAGGCATTCTCGCTTATTAAAGCCTCTCTTGTGTTTCTTTACCTGATATCTTGCTTTGTGTAATGCCTGCCTAGCAATACTAGCAAATTGTTTCTGAAGAGCTACAGAGAAGAAAAGGCTTTGATCCAATAGAAACACATCAGTGTAATGGCAGCAGATACCTTTTATTTTCCAGTCTTTCAATGCCCCCCTTCAATTCACAAAACACACACTCAGTGATTAAAAATTCCTGTCATTTTTGTTTTAGAAGCCGGGAACCTACAACTTTAAAGGGTGGTAAAGTAAATCTTCTGCTGGAGTGATCAAGGAATTATGCTATTGTCCTTTCTTTATATTTTCCACAATGCATAAAGCATCACTGTCCTTAATTGTTCTTTCATCTCACCCATTGACTTGAAATCAGCATTGCTCTCCAGGAGTAGTATTAGCTTGAGAATTGGTAAAGAAAAGCAAAGAGGCTTAGCATACCTCAGCACTGCAGATTAAGTGCCTCTTCAAAGATGTCACCCCAGATGTGGCAAGCTACATTCCTACTTTCCCCTGGCAACAGCTGTGGAGCCACATCAGTGCTACTGCCTTATGTTCCTGAACATTATGAGAAGGAATAAAAGCTGCCTTTTTAATGACGTGAGTTTGTGTTGGAGGCATAATTTTCTGTTTACATTACAAAAGGGCAAGCCTTGTTGTGTTTTCACTGCTGACAGATAAAGATGAGTTGATGTCCCATAAGCAATGCTTTCTTTTGGGGCTATTTCAAACTGCTCTGTCTACTGGTTTGGTTCATCTTTCCTCTTGCAGACAGCAATCTCTCTTTCACTAAGTTGCAACAACATGCAACAGCCTGAAATTTATATAATTTCCAAACTGCTTTTTGATTTCCAATTAAAAGTGGTTAGCTTTGTGAGTTAGTGTGAAGTGGCCTGAATGTGACTAGGTTAAAGATTCAAGAAAAGGTGGATTTCAGTAACGAGAGTGAGCTTATTTTGAGCTAGCATTGCCCACAAAAGAGCAGACAGTGAAAACTGCACAGCTGTCTTTTCTGCAAGGTCTCTTCTTCTTTGTATATGCCTCAGAAAAGCCAAGCTGGCCTCGAACTGTGACCATCTGAAGTGAAAGTTTCTTTAGCCCATCTGAGACCTCTCAGTCATGTCTCTTACACTCAGAAGAAAATATGGCCCAGAAAAATAGATATTAATGATATGAAAATTGAAAATCAAGCAAAACAAAAAACAAAAAATATGCCAGTGCTTACTCTACTTTACTGCTTTTGAATAGCTATAATTCACCTGCATTTTAGAACTGGTAGTATGTTTGATTATGGCAATATTGCAATATTCAGCTTTTACAGCTCTTTTTTTTTTTTTTTTTTTTTTTTTTTTTTTGGAAAGGGAAGACTTCAAGAAATGCAATTTCTTTTGTCTGTGTGAGCACTTCATTTCAGAATCTCTAATTCAAACTGCACTGAGTGTCACATTTTCCCCTAAGCTATCCCCTTCCCACTTCATGTATTGAGTTACTAGATCTTAGCTTACTTCTTCTGTAGCGTCCCATTTACTCTGCCTGAGTTTTCTGAACCTAGAACAACTCTAAAAAGCCAGCACGTTTCCTCTTTATGTTTAGAACAGTCCTGAAAGTTTCCTGTTTCTCCCAGACTTCTTCCTCTAAGCCACATCAATATTAGACACTCTCTTTGATCTGTCAGAGAGGTCCTAATTTGCTAAACTCCAGATGCACTGTTGTCTGGCCTGTCTTAGATTGTAGGTTGTATATTTCTGTAGCAAACAATCCAACATGTTTTGTTGCTTTTCTATTATTTAGAACCTTGTTAGTGGGTATATAAGTGGTAAAAATGTACCCAGAGCATAAGCTGTTTGGTAACCTTCATGTAGTAACTTGAGTTGTAATCTAGCTCACAAATTTATCACACTTAACAGTCACTTGTGAATTCATGTCAGTCACTGTGAAAAGGAAAAATGAATTGCAGAAACACCTGATGCAGTCCTCTTGGAGATTAATATTTCTGATTCTATAAAATACAGGGGAGTACCCTCCTTGTACTTGGCACACAATGTATGCAAGAACAACTTTCGTGAAGATGGTGCAAATAGGTCTATTTAGTCTACCTACTAGTAACTTGCAGTTTTTAATATGTGATCTATTTTTAATCTTCAAAGCATCATTTTTGCATGTGGCAGTTCGATGTTTCTAAATGAATCCAGTTTATCAGTGCATGGTTAATAATTGATTATTTTAGGTGTATTTTACACACCTATTTTAAGGTTCACCTTGATGACAGAGCTACAAAAAAGCCCAATTCTTATTAGGATGTCTCTGTTACCCAGAATTGATTTGTACTGTAGCTAATGAACAAAATGCAATTTTGTTTACAGAACTTGTCCTCTATCTGTAGGTCACTCCTATGAATATCCTGGATATTAAATGACATCAATTCTACCTACTTATTTAAGATGCAGGATAAACTAAAAGAAATTTAGTATTAAAGTAACAGTTTAGGACAGCCTACTGAGCTTATTCCCCACAGAGCATTTGCTGCTTGCTCTACTGAAGGGAAGTAGATCTGAAAGCAGTAGTTACTTGCACTGTTCACAGACATCAAATCTCCTTGTTACACCAGAATATGAACGCTCAAATTAATGAATGTCCTTTCCCTATGCACATGCATGAACAAAGGAGACCAAAATCAGATCTGAGAAAGAAGACAACAGGAAAGGTGAGAAAGTAGTACAAAGAAAATGCACAGAAGGGGCAGAACTTTATCATGTTGCCACATGAAGAGAAATAAAGAAGTAAGTGAAGTACACAGTGCATTTTCCTATTGACTGCTGCAGGAAACGTTACCACAAGCATGTTGTGAGTAGGTGGCTTATGTTGTCCACAGCAGAAAATGGTTGATGTTCTCAAGTGCTTTTCATTTTTTTTTAAAAACATTGTTTTGATGAGCTATGTATCAACTATTGCTAGGCAAATTCCTGATTTCTCTCAATTTAAGCTAGAAATAGATCTTACTTTTCTACTTATACAATGAGAGCAAAATTCTCTTCTGTGATCATCCTCACGTATGTAGGCTACTCCAAAAGTAATGCCTCCTATTTATTTCAATGGAAACTACAACAGACACAAAAAGCACAATGACACTATTCGATGGAAGAAATTCTCAGCTAAAAATATTGTTCTTTAACATAGTCATCACCAGTAGCTAAGTATTTTCACGAGGCACCTGTAAAAATCTGTACCAGTGCAGGTGACCCACTGTCACTGTCATCACAACTGAAATGCATCACCTACTGCCACACTGTGCTCACATCCACTGTTTGGCCTCCAGAAATGTTCAGCAAGAGTCAATGAATGTGTGAATGTCTCAGTGCCATTTTCTCCACATGGAGGAATTCAGTGCCACACCCTTGCTTCATATACACTTCCACATCAGACACCGTAATGTCACACTGCCCTTCTGCTGCCATCTGTTGCACGGCAACAAAACGTAACAGAATATTGGTGGGGAGGTTTCAGCCACTACTGCCGTACTACGTCTGGTGTTGTGGGCCGACATAATAAAACAGGAGGCATTACTTTCAGAGCAGCCCTCATATTTTCTAGAATTACAGATTCTGAAGAACCTAAATGAAATTTCTGAGGAAGAAAACAACTTTATTCATAACTGTGAAAGTGTCCATAGTCATATGTCAGTTTAATCTTAGCGTGAGAAAAGTCACCTGTACTCCTATTGTCTCTAGCATAACCACACAGGAAAGGCATACAACAAAGCCATCATAACTAATATGGGAAGATGATTTGAAAGGCGAATGATCTTCTAGGCAAATTCACACACATTTTTGTTTCTGATATAATACAGAATACATATCTCACCTAGATGCACATACAGTAGATTACAAAGTGCCTGGTCTTTTTGACCAAGGATTTTTTCAAGTGCAGATGCAAACAGTATATTAAATATATAAGCCAGAAATGGCTTATATTTCTATGACAAAATAGTAATTGTTTCTGCAACTTCCACATAAAATACACACTCTAACACCTAGATGCAAAAGGATTAATAATGGACAGAGTAATGTGCCAGACCATGAATTCTCTTTGTTTCATGAATTCAAGCCAGACCTCACATTTTATTTTAGCTACTTCTGCAGCTGATCTGCAAACTTGTACATTCTGTCTGAAAGTTGTGCTTTGCACTCACAAAAATCTTTTATTCTTTTTTAAATCCTTCATTCAGATATAGACACAAAGCCAACTATGTTTATACTTTCCTGTGACAGGCAGTCACAACTCAAGACTAGTCAGTGTTAACAGATCTCATGTAATTCATCTGAAGGCACCACAAAGTAAGTCTAAAACTTGGCTGTAATTTTTAACCTGAAAGAGGAACCTAGATCTCAAGCTAGCAGAAGCTGTACATCTACATGGGACACAAAATCTGCTGGATATGTTACCAAAATGTACAATGGATAAAACTGTTTAAAAGCTTTCCAGAAAAAGGAGAAAAAATTTAAAGTACTTTTCCTCACCACTGAGATATTTGCCTGAACTTGCATCAAAGAATGGCTAAGCCCAGTCATAGATAGAGCAGATGTCAAAAAAGAAACTTCACCCATTAGAAATAATATTACAAATAGGCTCAAAACCACTGTTAGGGAAAACCATCAATCCAGTAAAGAAAATTTTAATTTTGCAAAATAAATGATCACATAAAGGATCAACCTACACATGAAATCAAGAAGAAAAGTTTATAGTAACATACCCAGAAGTGCTCTCAAGGTGCAGGGAAAAATAAAAATAAAAATAAAAAAATAAAAATAAAAAGGCTATCCCTTTCTGCTTTTTATTCAGCATGTGTTTGGTGCTTTAGTAGGTGAAGTACAGCATTTCCTTCCCCTTAACCCACCCTACCCTCATCATCTTTTTAAAGGTCATTTCTTTAAAATAAGTGAACACGAAAGCTCAGTCATGGGGAAAGCTGCTTGCTAACATTACTTCTTTGTAGAATTCCTAGCAAAAGTGTGACTGGCCAGAGACAAAGCAATAGAAAAATAGGTACACTGGAAGTTTTTATCTATATAAAGCTACTACGTGTTTTCTTACCTGACACTAACATGGACCACAATAGTAGCTAATAATTTTCCACAGCAATTCCTATCTTGGAGATAAAAACAAAGAAAGCATGTGTTTCTTCAGAATGCCTATTCAGGGTCAATCAGCAAGCATGCATTTAGTTGCTTTTGTTGCTGTCCTTGAGACAATTCAAACGATGCCTATGATCTGGAACAGAACAGGAAAAACAGAATGGGAGACTGGTGAGGGGGTAGAAATGTGGAGAGTCAAGAAACTGAACAGAGAGAAAAGGGAAACCAAGAGAATGGCAAGTAGTGAAAGGTAAAATGAATGAGAGAAATGAATGAGAGGATCCAAGAGGGAGGTGTTCTCAGAATAAAAATAATTTGATTTTACATGCCCAGGCTGAAGAGAAATTCTTGATTCATTTTAAGACTTTTTTTCTGTTTATTACTATATTTTGTACCTACACTAAGGACTCCTCCCCTCATAATGGATGAGAGCAATTCCCAGATGAATAGAGTTGGAAGGAGAAAAAATGCAAGGAAATGAAAGAGAGTCATAGAACTATAAAGAAGCACAGACAGTAGGAAGAAAGAAACAAAACAAAATGAAGATGATATCATAACAAAAGAGTCAGAGAAATAATAAGAATAGTAGGGATCTATATGTATGTTCAGGACTTGCTGGGCAGAAATACAGTAAAAGAGTCAAGGAGTTCTCGTACAGTGAGTCTGAGAGATCTAAGCCATCTCTCAGATCTGCAGCACTGCTGCAAGTCAAATTTTAAATGCACATGCGCAGTCAGAGAGCACTAGAACATTCTAATACCATGGCAGATGATCTGCATGAATTACAGTGTTTAAACATTCAATTTGCAGATGTCCAAAAATACCCAAACAGTATGGCAAGTAACCAAATTTTTCTTTAACTAACCATTCAGTTTTCTTGTGAAAAAGAGAATCTCTGGAAACTCAGATGTCTTGTGGCCTAAGAAATTGTGTAGAAACTGTAAGAGTGAACAGTAAGTTGAAGGATGAAGAATGAGTGAAGAAATATCACCTGCTGGAAATCAGGATCTCTTCACAATGAATGATAGCAATTATACTGATCAAAAGAGGCAATGGTAGAGCAGAAGGATCAGCGTTAATGTCTGTATTATCTAAATACCTACAGGTAAGCCACTGACAATTATCTAAAAGATCAGAGAAAAGAGAGAGCTAAAATAGGACTTTAAAAGGAGAATGCTGGAAAACCACAGTATTTCCCAATTGCATCCAATTCCTTCTGGCTTATAAGACCTATTCCTTGTCAAATACAACTTTATTGATTTTTTGCAAATAGATCACTGCCTAAGTCCAATTTTGCAAACAACCATGCTGAGTGTAATGGAATGGTTGAATTCTCAAAAGGTGTAAAACCAGCGGAGACTACTCTGCAGCAACCCTTCTCACTCTGTTCTCTAAAGACCTGTGGGGTGAGAACTGATAAGGTCAGAGTACGTTGCCTGCCAGCAATCTGAAAATACAGTCTGGCTCAAAGTTAAAGAGCTCCAGTTGGCAATGGAGTACCAGGGAAGAAAAGGCAAGAGAGGAAGGAAATGTTCCTAGAGCCAACTATATCTTTGACTCACCAGTTATCCCACTATGTGTCTGGTGCAGATGAGAGTTTAGCCTGGTGAGAAATTAGTGCTTGCATTGCTCCTCTAAAGATGTGGTCTGAAAGCACTTTATGAGCCATGTTCATATTTGTGTGGGTCTGTTGAGTTTTAATCAATGAGCTTTGTTTCAGAAGACTTTAATTTTGCTCTCATTAAGTATGTGTGAGTTTAGTGTGTGTGCAGGCGCATATACTTACCCCTGCCAGCACTCAGAAGACTGCATGCCCCTAGTTAACATGTTGTACAGTACCACAGATTCTCATGAAAATCATTTATCATAAAGAATAAGTTCGTCCAATGGATCAGAACAGAAGTTTTTCTCATTCTTGAGCAAATTAACTCTGCTAAACACACAGATATTTACCATCTGTGCTTTTCATATTATTCTTGTAAAGTATAATTCTACCACTTACCAAATCTACATTTCTGTAGATAGTCCTCAGTAAAATCTCTATCCATTTTTTTCTGGCATTAAAATATCTGAAAAACATATTTAGAGCTGAGACGCATTAACATAAATTTTACATGTTGTCCTCATGCAATGGCTTGGTCCTAAGGGAAGATAGCGATCAATGTGGAATTTTTAGGTAATCCTGTATTACAGCAGAAATGCAAAGGTAAATAGAACAAATCAGATGTTAAGTAAGATTTTAAGTGTTTATCCTAAGTGAATTGAAATTGCCCCTCAGTTACAACTTATCCCACTTAAGTAACTTTTTTTACTGCAAATGAAAGAAAGTCTCTGGCAACTCTTCTGTCCTTTTTTTCTTCATTACTACTTCTAACCTTTAGTCCTTTCTTTCCTACTTTGGGCTACAAGGGTATAAAACCTGTAATTAACAACTTCTTTATTGCCTCCGCAATAGTAATTGCCATGTATAGCCTTGAGGTACTAGGAATAAAAAATCATTTTCCTCCCCCTGACCCTTGTATTTAACTAGCACTCTGTAGTTACTATAAGGATCTTGCCAAAACTTCACCTTTCACAAGAACCTTGTGATAAAAGTGTAATTCCCACACAGTGACCCCTGCATGCAGCAATCAATACTCATGCTGTAATATTTCCCCTTCTTGCTCTTTTAGAGCAGTCTTTAAAAAAAGAAAAAAAAGAAAAAAGAAAAAAAAAACAGGCCAGGAAGAGATTAGATTATCAATTATCATGAAACTGTCTGCAACTTCAAAGGGCTGCAGAGCAAGGGAAACCATAGTTTATCAGGACTGTAAGCGTCCTGCAGATATCTCTCATGTCACCCAGATGTAGAGCAGCAGTTGGGGGAATAGCTTAGGTCTGTGGTGAGGGACCGGACTGGTGGAAAAATATAAAGGCAGTATTTTCTTTGTAACACGAATCATTAGTTTTGGGTCAGATACTGATAACAAGTAGGATCTTGAATGTGTTAACTACAAGCAGCTCAATCCAATATACTTATGTATCTAGGCAGTGTGAGCATTTTATCAATAAACAGATTTGGGACACTTTCTCTTTCCCTGAAACTCCAATTTTTACAAAGTACAACAGATTGTTAATAATGCATGAAGAATGATGTACTGACAGTCATCATAAAACTGCAAGATGTTTGTCCACAGTTATTCCCACAAGTATGAAGCCTATGGGTTTGCACAGGAAGACAGCTTTGTAGGTAAAGTAAAACACTGAAGTTTGGAAGTTAAACTCTAGTTTATGATATCGCTTCCTGATGCAGTATGGTATTCTTGTTTGGTCTTGTTTTCCAGTGGGATCCATGAGACTCTAGTTTGACCTGTGATATCTCAAGGCCAGGAACAATGGAAAATAAATGTAATGTTTATTAATACATAGAAAAACCCTCTGGCTATACAGAGTACCAAATAAAAACAATAAAAGTAGCATACAGTCACAAGTCTGGTTAATGTGTAACTTTCTGTGTCAGGATATGATATACTGAATGAAAATAAGTTCATAAAGGACTTTTACTTAGTTATGTTCCACCCCACTAGCCCTTTATTCCACCCAGTATACTTGCCAAATATTTACCCTTGAACATAACCACACAAGGGCAAGAAAAATAAAATTATCAAAGCCAAATAATTTTATTTGGCATAAACAGGATTGGTCCGTAATATGTATAACAAAGTTAAGAAAGTGTAATAATAATGCATCTAACTTGTAAAGAACACAAGTATCTCAGTGCAGCAATGGAGATATCATGAATTTTATTTATAGTGTAACTTAATTATGGACAGATGGTAACAGTCTCAACCTCCAGAAACATTAAAGAGCTGAAGAATAACACAAGACCCAACTGGGCTGACATAGTAGAACAGAATGAATAATGTTAAAAGCATAATTTTATTTCTACTTTCTTTCCTCTCAGTTGCTTGTCTATGATACAGAATTAAATTCTTCATTGTTAATGACATCTCCACGGGTTTGCTTATGACCCAAGAGACAAATATGTGCCTATGGTTTCCCAATGCTTTTAGCTAAGCAAACTATAATGTTGGAAAAACTTAATTTTTGAGGGAGCTGGGAAGATTAAGAAATTATAAACAGTGAGATGAATGGAATATCTGAACACCTTTGACCTTTTTATTTCCAGTAATAGTAAGAAATAGGCCATGTATTAAAGCTAATATCATTTAATGTAAAAATTACTCAGGAGCGTATCTGACCTCTCACAAGTATCTAGAAAGAAGAAACAAAACCATTCACAGAGTATATTTTATTTCTATCTCCAACTGGCTGTTAACTGGGCAATGTAGAAGTCTTTCAGATTCCTGATGGTCCTCTGAGGACCTGCCTTGGCATAAGACCCAATACTTCAAGTAAATAGGAAAATACAGACACTATGCCACACTGGTTCTGAAGTTATCTGGTATTTACACCACTGGGGGTCTCTAATGGCCTATTGGAATACTAAGAGGTTCAAAGGTTGAAAAATTACAAAAAAAAAAAAAAAAAAGTAGGGAATCAAATTTGGGGTTTTTGTTTGTTTGTTAAGAGTTTTGTGGCTCTTCATTTCACAGCTGTCATTTGCCATCTAACCAAATAAAGAGGTTGAGCTGAATGACTCACTTGTTCCTCATACAATTATATGGTAAAATCTCAACCTGATATCTATTCAGAGTTTATTCTCCCAGGTTCATTTACATTTGGCCTTGTCTCAGTAAAGTACTGGCAAAACAGGATGCCCCAGTTTTGACCAATGCACAGTCATAACCTTGAAATAGTACAGAATAATGTTTGGTGTGAAGTATTGCAAATGGATTTGAACTTTTTAGTTTCCCTGCCTTTCTTTAGCCCTCATGTACACAGATGAGGACACACAGGATGTTTCTATGAAGAAAGCTTTCTCTCCTGTTTGAAAATGTATTTTGTCCTCATTTGAATCAAATGTAACCTGGGACTGATATCTTTCTCTGGTAGCTGAAAAAAAAAACATTTCAAATATATTATGTATTTAAAACCAATACACAGCAAAATGCATTCCTTAGTCAAAGCTAACTTTTACTTAACACTACTTTTATATTAATACATCTTTAGACATGCTAAGATTTAGAAGATATGCTTCGTGAATATTTGTATGACGCTGCACCTAAGCTTCAGTGATGTAATTGCACCGGATGATACAGTTACTTTGGGGGGGAGGGGGAGGGGAGGGAGTGTTGCTATCTAGTTAAACCTGTTTAGGAATTAATTTGAGCATATTACGGTGAGACTAAATCCAAAGATTGCCAGGGTTCTTTTGCCATCATTAACACTAAACATACCATTATTTGTTGTGTATTTCAGATTAGAATGGTGAAAGACATCTTTTTAAAATGTGGTAAATTGTGTTTGCTGTAGAAACGCAGCTTTTTCTTGGTTGGGTTTTACCTTTCTCTCCATTTTGCTGAAATAAAGTCCCTTCTAGAAAAAGCACACATGCATACTTAAAATAAAATAAAGTATTTCCCACATTCCCCATTTCGGACACTAAAAGAAATGAGTGTTGTTCTCTGGCATATGCAACTGACCATTCTGAGTGTGCTTCTTTCCCTATTTTTTTTCTCACAGTGTGGTTAAAGACACTGGAATATCATACAGTCTCTGGTTGAGGCCTGCTTGCTTTATGAGTTGGGCAGGGACCTCTGCAATCATCTAATTAGTCTTTAACTGAAAGTCAGAAGTATACCTCTGAAGCAAATCTCCCCATCAGTGCCGTGCATTTGCCTCTTGGTGTGGAACAATCTCAGAGGCTTAACATTTGGATGGAGAACTTGCTTTTGGATGAAACTGTACCAGAAAATGCACTTGCACCACGAGAGAGCTTTCAGTTCATAGGAACACTTCAGAGCTATTCAAAAGAATATCTCCCCAGAATGCACCTAGTGTGGGTGGTGGATACTTGGCACCAACTGTATGACTCCAGCTACTCTGCTGTGTTGCATCATTTGCTAACGTATCTGCAGGTGTACTCCTTCTCCCAGTTTCCTGACACACAGAGGGTAGGAGCATGAGGAACAATATTGTGGAACTAGGCTGAGTTCATGTTGCACAGTTTGCACTGCACATGCTGGTCTGTGCACAGGGACAATTAAATACAACATTTGACATAAACAACATCCCTGTGGAACAAGGACACCTTGATAGCTGAACTGTTATTTATGTAAGTAGAGGGTTATATAAATCAGCACTATAAGGCTTTGGGGGTAAAAACCGTTTGTTTGTCAGGCTTCTGTATATTGTCTATCTGAGGGAGGCCCTGATCCATGACCTAGCCCCTAGGCACAACCAAAATGCAATAAAAAGATTTTGCGTGGCCACTAGGCAAACAGAAGAGAAAGATAGCTACTGCCCTTAAGTGCTTACCTTTCCTGGTAGTAAGGGAATGGTTCTTTCATATACAAACAGACAGCTTAGATTTGTTTAGATATCAGGAAACAGAGTGTCTAAGTCCACACATTCCCCCTCACATAAGAAATTGCATGATCTGAAGTCTTGGCAATGTAATGATCATTTAGCTAGACGTTTGCTGAAGTCAAAAAAACGAGTCAGAAACAAGCCAAGGTTTTTTACATTCTTGACAGTAGTAAAATATAAGATTTAAAATACAAATAAATCAGAAAAGCTGATAGAAGCAGCTCATTAAAGAAAACGTATGAAGCTATGTCAATTTATATCAAGGAAGAACTTGTATGAGGAACATACTTTTCCTTTAAGTATGTGTCTTTGTACCTGTCTTCTCACCCGGCCCCCAGACACCCTAAGTGGCTCTTGCAAATGCAGGTTTCACATATGCAACACAGACATGAATGTGCTCATTGGAGTTTGTATCCTCATATATCAGCATATGATTATCTAGTTCCTCTAGTTGTTTATATATGGTATTTGCCCTATCAAACCCTTATTTTTTTGACCTTGCTATCTTTCACTGTGAGGATTCCTGGGGAGCTGGCTCATGACTTCTTAGCAACACAAGTAAAAGAGGGGCTCTGTTGTCAGGAGAATAAACATCCAGGACTTCAATCATAGGAAAGGGTAGATTGTGGATGTGACAGATCTGAGATGCAAAGCTACCAGAGAAAATGTTCTGGGAATTAGTCAATGAGATAATTTCCAGTTTAGTGGCACAGCTGAGGACACACTGGCTAGAGGAATTTCTTAAAACAGTTTCATGACCAAAGACAGCATTTTAGGAAATTGCTTCCTCAGGCAGGACAGCCATTTCTGTTAGACTTTAGCCTATAACTGGGTAGGTGGAAAATTGGATAGATGGGAGTTCAGTGGTGTGAGTAGGGCAGAGTTTATTTGTTTTGGAACATAAAAGTTTCTCATTTCTCAAAGCCTGGTCAGAAACACAGCTCATGTGAATGTATTTATTTATTTGTTTGTTTGTTTGTTTGTTTGTTACCACTGAAAGTAAGAAATAACAATTTGTGAAAAGACACCAGACACTTCAGTGAAACACTTGCAGAAATTGACCCTGTCCACATCTGATATTTGCATTATAAATGTTGTCCATGGCAATGGCTCTGACCTTCCCAGTGAGGTGGGAACATATATGCTTTTACCCTGCTTCCACCTTATAGGCCAAACACAAACAGCCCAACAGTGGGATAGGCAAAAGGATCTAGTCTGTCTTCTGCTGCATTTCTTCTGGTGGTTCAATGCTTATGAAATTAACAAGAACTGTTGATTTTAGAAGAAGGTGAGTTTTTAGATTTCCGATATGCAATACAAGTAATTGTTCTTAATGTAAGCATTGCAAAACTTTTTAAACTTTTTTTCAGAATTAGTCAGAAGTATTTATGCAAACATCACTGCTCTCTGCATACATTTGTATAAAGTTCTGTACGTTACAGAATGTAGCAACAAACATCATAATTCTTGCAGCACTGAGAACAGTAGGCATAGAGAAAAAAGGGAATAATGCTCATGAGTTGGAAATGCTAGCTTGCAGCAGACTGATATATTTACACCTGTTCACTAAAATGTCACATTTACATATATCTATTTTTTAATTATATGTGGGCACTGTAGTACTCAGACTTGTTTACACTGAGTTGATCCAGACTAGTGACTGCTGGTTTTAAATATAAATGTAAGAATAAATCAAATGTATACCATGTGAATATGTAATAGGGAAAGGAGAATGGTAAAATTTTTAATAATTCATTATTTCCCAAAATTCCTGATTTTTTTAGTGTGCATCAAATGTAATGAATTTTCTCTTTCAGGTCAAGATCTTGCTACAACCTTGGTTGTATGGACATTTGTTGGAAAAGGCCCACTGATATTATTAGATCTGGAGGATCACATACCAAAAATCAGAAATTTAGGCAGTGCTCTCCTCTGCCTGCTCCTTTAAAGAGTGCAGAAATGTTGCATTTCTGCTCAGAGTGGAAAAGGTGTGTAAGAGAAAAAGAATATAGAAACCTTGGTAATAGTAAAATAAAAATCTTGGCTACAAGAAGAGATGATTTACACATTTGACATTTATTACTTGTCAGTTGTACTTCTATTCAGATTTTGCTTATGACATTTATTGTTGCACAGGACAGGAGATTCTTCTTTGGGAAGATGCAGTGGCGATGGTAATTTTAATCTAGGCCTTCAACGTATGTTAAATGATACTTTTACTGCTCCAGATAGATTCCAACGTGGTGCTTTATGAGCTAGAACTACTGTAACGGTCTTGCCCATTCAGCTACCCATACACTATAGCTGCAAGGAAAGTGAGAATGCATTTGTGAAAGTACATTGTACTTGTTGAAAGCATTATAAGTAGTGCATTCAGATTAGCACTTTTATATTTTTAAAAGCTCTGCTGTTAATCTTTATTTAAAATAATAACGATACCTATGCATCTTGAAAAGTTGAAGCCCAACTCATTAGTTCAAAGGAAACAACGAAGTCAGTATAAGGGTTATTTTCATTCCAGGCCGTGTTGGTGTGAACATTATCAATTGATCTAAGATTCAAGTGACCTGTCTGGAATGCTTGACAAACAAATTTTTCTCATGAATTATACATATTACTGAAAACCATACTTAATGGGAGACTGGGAAGAGGGCAGGTATTTCCATCACCCAGGGGTGAAAGCCCTGCAAATTAACAACAAGACGGTTCATTGAAGCAGGTAATGGATTGGCCTGTGAAAACAAGAAATCTTTGTGGGAATGACTGTGATTATTTATATAGTCTGTTTGCTAATTATTACTAGTATGAACATTATTTTAACTGCTTTTAAGAACCTTGAAAATGTTGTGACTTGCCAACAGTGTTGTGAAACACTGCAATATAGAAGCTATATGAGCAGTACGCTCTTGTCCATTGGAAAACTTTTCTTTTGATCACAAAATCAAAATATATGGACCGTATTTATTTTTACATAATGAGTGTGTGTCCGGCTCACAAAAGGATAACAGATGAAGAGAAGCTTTAAAAAATAGTACATATGACAGTGTAGTGATACTGGAGATGAACAGCTACCTAGCAAACATTATGCAGTGCATATATGATGCTCTGACTAGAGATAATGAATAGAAGAGGGCTAATCCTGCTATGAGCATTCCTGCATTCAAATTCTGTGCCTACTAATATGTATTTGTCTGTATTTGTCTGTATTTGTATTTGTATCTGTATTTGTCACTGTTCCTTACAGAAATCAAATCCGTGCTCCTTTTCCTTTCTTATTTACTGCTTTCAGCTGTTCCAGGAGACTTTAAGTTTTGCACTGTGGTTCACTGAATCCTTTACTGTCAGTATCACTAGGCTTCTGAAAAGACACTAGATAACTAGCTTTAAAATTGACTAGCACTATAGAATTTTCTCCATGGGACATAATTTCAGTCTTGATTTTTTGCCTAGCTATATATTGTTTTTTAGAATTGAAATTTAAAGATTGGATGGATCTATCTAAGAATCTGCTCTATCTTTCTGCAAAATACTGGCATTCAGCTTTCACATAGACATTTTTCCATTTAAGTTCTATATCTTTCAGTTCCTCTCCTGGATGTGGCTTTAAAACCATCCAGAGTGACATTCATACAATGCGTCCACCTGTGATCTAGTCCTCTAGGAAGGAAATAATAGATTCTTATCAGGTATTACAAAAACAAACAAAAAAACACCACCAACAACAAGAACACCTATCTTTAAAACTTGTCAGATGAACTACACGCTGTTTGCATGTGTTTACATCTCCCCATTAAATTCAAAGGCAGTCTGGATGACCTGCTCAGCAACAGATGTCTATGCATGAGATATCCAAAGCTAAGTAAATGGGGTCTCACTCTCATCCTTCATTTAAGGTCATGAAGTGAGGAAAAATTCACGGATTGTTTCTGTGACTAAGTGTCTCAGCAGAGGAAAACTTACATCCAATTTCTAACCTGAATATGACTAAATTTTTTCCTCTACTGTCATTTTTCTCTATGTTGAGCTTCATTCTTACTCTGTTAAGTTATCAAATGATTATTTCTGTAACTGGCATCGTCCAAGACCACCTGGCAGCATCATTTATTTTATCCTATCTAAAGAAAAGCTAGTTTTTGCAAAAAAAAAAAAAAAAAAAAAAAAAAAAGGTTGCCAGAAACTGGTTGTTCCTATCAAAGAAACAATTTAGTGGGAAATGTTTAATTATCCAAAGCACTGTCTTTTGTACAGAGGCTACTTTTGGAGGGTTTTGGTTTGTTGTTTTTTTTTTTCTTGCCTGAAGTGAATGAGATGTTAAGCTTGTGAAAGTATTGTAGGAGTCACTGAAAATTACACTTTTCTGGAAATAAGTAAGTCACAGAAACTTTCTGACAAGTGTGATGAGGTGAGATGAGATGAAACACCCACACATTTTTCAAAGAAAATATTATTACTACAAATAGTCTTTTAGCTATGGACTTTTACATTAACTATTGTAAACTACGGCATGACTGTTGTGTCATGCTGATATAGCTAGCAATCATATTATTTACATAAGCTAACTTCTTTTTCTTCCAAAATTATTTTAAAAACCCTAAGATTTCCACCTGCTTTGTACTGTGTTCCACTGAAAATCTTCCTAGAAGAAGTAACTTTTTAAATGCCATTTATTCTAAGAGTCTCATATAAGAATTCTTACCAACTTAGAAATTTCTCACTTCTGACCTAATGTGCATATTGGAAACATCACGTTTATTTTGTCAGAGGTCTTTTTATCATTTGTTGCATAGGCAGCCAAGGTTCCTGCATGCCACTAGCTTTATAGATAATATTCAGTATTTTCATTGTAATTCTCTGGTCGTAGTCATTCATTTACAATGCTTACTTGGTCTGGACTAATAATCTTACATATCATATCCTACAGGCTGTCTGCTAGAATTTGTGCCAGAAGTTGAATTTCCAATTAATTAGCAAAAAGGATCAAGCTTCCTGAAGGCTTTGAGACCCCTACCCCAAATCTTATCTCACCATTCCCACTTTCTTGATTGTTGTGAATTATTTATATTATTCCAATGACCATGTAAGTGTAAATTCAGTTTTCATCCCTCATACTCATTCCATGACAGCTGCTAATTCATTTTGTCACAGCCAGAGTTTTTACCCCATGCAGTTCATTTTCTGTTTTCTGGAAAATACAGTAGCAAAAGCTCACTGACATTCCTTCTGTACATAAGCACAATTGTATTAATATTTCATCAAAATTATCAATGCTCTGTGTAAATACCATAACATATTTCTTGTCAGCATCCACATCACAGTGATTTTACTAAGTGCCTTAATATTTTTTGAGTCTAAGGAACATACATTTAGTAGTCAGTGCTCTAAGAAAAGGCTTGCACATACAACTAACCCAGTTTCTGTAACTGATTAGACAATTCAGTTCCTCTTTTCAGGCATACCAGTTCAATCAGCGGGAATCCATAAGTATGCCACTGGAAATCTAATCTCTCTTCATCCAGTGCACTTAAGCGTCATGGCAAAGCACTTTGCCCCACTGCATGTTTCTGAATGCTGCGGGTTTATTTCTTTACGTGAAAACTGTTTCTAGAAGCCAGAGGTAAGCTTGAAAAACCCATTGCTTGTTTTACTGTCTGTAATTTCCAAACTATTGTTCAGTTTCCACACAATCGGAAGAACTACTTCTGAATTTCTGATTTCATTCCCAGAAAATGATAAAAGATTGGTGCGTAGGGCAGGGAAATAAAGTTTGAAAAGTAAGACTGTACTGCCAACAGCTAACAAAATAAGGTATTCACATCTAGGATTACCACAGGTCAAGTGAATAGTACAGACATTATAGAAACCATCTTGAAATGGATGTGAAACAGCAAAAAAAAGGCCATCCAAGAAGTAAGGACATTCCTGACTTCCTTACTGTCTAATTTTGCCCATAGTGAACACATAGCAGAGAAGGATACAGTAGATTCAGGGTACTGTTTTCATGCACACTGAGACAAATGAAAGAGCAGAAAGTCTCTTTGTGTCACTTCTCCCTGAAATTTGTCCCATCTTCCTTTTCCTTACTACTTTTACTCCTTTCTCCTTTCCAAGCTATGACATGTTCCAATATAAATGTTAGAAAGAATATGAAACATGCTATGCTTAAGTTTACTACATCATACGCAAACTATTCATCATTAGTTCAACCCTACTCTGTTCATACACTGACAAAAAATCATGGATTTTCAACAGTACTTTCAGGGAGATACACTAAGGTAAGCTGAAATCATAACTGAAGGACTTAGGAGTTCTGATAGCTGAAAAACGTAACATAAGCCAGCACTTTTCATTTGCAGCCTGGAATGCCAACTTTATCCTAAGCTACATCAAAAGAGAGTTGTTCAGTAGGATGAGGGAAGTGATCATCCCTCTCGGATCTGTCCCCATGAGGACCCTGGAGTACTGTATCCAGGTCTGGGGCCCCCAGCCCCAGAAAGACATGGAACTTTTGGAGACTGTCCAGAGGAGGGCCTCGAGGATGATCACAGGTTGGAGCACCCCTCCTGTGAAGACAGGCCGAGAAAGCTGGGCTTGTTCAAACTGGAGAAGAGAAGGATCTGGGGAGGACCTTACAGCCTTCCAGTATTCAAAGGGAGATTATAAATAGGAGAGAAAACAACTTTTTTTACAGGGGTAGATAGTGATAGGATAGGGTGGAAGGATTTTAAACTAGAGATTTCAATTAGATATCAGGGCAATTTTTCCACGTGAAAGGGTGGTGAGGTGCTGGAACAGGCTGCCCAGAGAGGATGTGGATGCATCATATCCATGCTGGAAGTGTTCAAAGCTAGACTGGATGGGGCCCTGGGGAATCTGATCTGGTGCCTGATCGAGTGGTTGGCAACCCTGCCCATGGCAGAGGGATTTGAGCTGGATAATCTTTGAGGTCCCTTCCAGCTCAAACCATTTTATGATTCTGTGATTCTGTGATCAGTAAGCACCTTCATGCTGAGACACTGCAACTATTAGTAAGATCTCCCTTGTGAAAACACATAGTTATCTAACATATGCAAGCAGTAGATAGGAAGATCATTCCCAGCAGCTCTCAGTTAACAATGGGAAAGAATATGTGTGGATTTTTGTGAAACAATCTAATGTAAACTCCATCAATGTAATACCATCACCTTTGTATTTTTAGTGTGAAAATTCAGGTATTCTTTATTCTGTTGAAGTACCCTCTTCTGTATTGGTTCTTGCACAATTGTCGTTTTTCATTCCTGCATAGCTGTTCCTGGCTTCACCTTATTTCTCATTGGATTTTCTAATCTCTCTTAATTCTTCGGCTTTGATTAGCTGAGCTCAAACTCACTGAGGTTCAGGTTAGACTTAGAAAGCTACAGTGTCAGAGGAGGGCTGAAATTAAACAAAATGCGTTTCTTCTTTCTTAAACTGCAATGAGTGGATGCTGTATGAATTATTTAATGGTCTTATCAGCACTGTATGAATATCAATAAAATAGACAGACCTACATCAAAACCCCAAATACCCAAACTTCCCAGTTGGAGGGGTAAAGAAGTTTCAAAATCAGTGCTACCATTAGAGATTGCAGACCAGACTAGGGTTAGATCATCTTATTGATTCGTTGACTTCTTGTAGTACCTGGAGTCAAAAGAAGAATGAGCATTTCAGATTGCCTGTTCTCCAAAGATCCTTGAGTTCATCTCTGTTCATAGTCTGTGTAAAATCTGTTGAAATTATGCACCTAAAGCATGTGATATGCCTTACTCAGTTTTATGAGTGCTTTCTGCAATGCCTTAGCAGGACACAGGAGCCCTGTCTTGTAACAGACTTCATTGCTTTGATTCTTTTACACTTTGGAACCATGCTGACACCACTTTGAGAAATATACAAGTGTGGTACTTTTGGAAGGGTCTTTTACATCAAGCTAAGAAATTGCATTTCAAGTCAGAAAGTTTCATAAGGTTCCACCATTGTTTCTATCATACTGAACTGTAGGCACAAAATAGGAGCATTATTCTCACAAGCAGGAATGATAATTGCTTTGTTAAAGGTCGCCCAGATGGGACACATATTCAGAACTATTTTAAAGTGTAGCAAGAGCTACAATTATCCTGCTTCTTCTCAAGAGAGCCTGAAGATACAAAAAAAAAAAAGAAAAAAAAAAAAAAGAAGAAGAAAAAAGAGGGCATTGGGCCCTCTGGAATAAAATTTCAGGTTTCTTTAAATTAAACATGATTTTGTTTATCCTGCAATAGTTTTAGGATTTGAGGTTTTTGGTTTTTTTAAGTGTTTTTTTGTTGTGTTTTGTTCATTTGTTTGTTTGTTTGCTTGTTTGTTTTTTGTCCCCAAGAATCAAAAATAATCCAGTACCAACAGCTTCCCTGTTTGAAAAGGTCAGCATTTTTCCAGACATCCAGGATGAGGAGCTCTGCACAGCAGGATCCATTTGTTACATCTCTGGTTGAGTTTCTCTTGGGAATCACACAACTATGATTTGTTAGACTTCACTGCTGGATTGTATGTCTTTTAACTCACTCGACCTGAATAGTCTAAACATCACCTTAGCTGCCCCTGTCACACGGCTGGAGAAGATGCAATACTAATTTGTCATAATTACAAGATTTTTTCAAATAATGCAGCATTTGCTGAAGATGTCTACTGGGAAGTCATTATTTGCTGTGATAACTTTAGACAACTTGAATTTCTGCATTTTTTCCCCTTTTCCATGTTTCTTTTGATGAAATCCCATATCTTGGTAACAGTGTCACAAATGCAGCCTCCCGCGTGTTTTGCTACTTTTAAATCAATGAAGTTTTAGCTCATCCTTAATCAGCTGAATCACAGTGCCAGACTCTAATACTTATCCCTATTGTCATTACCCTTATTGCTACTATCTGATCAGATTTAGGAAGCAGTGTGCAATTGAAGTTCCTCTTTGTACTTCCTCATTATACACAACATGGAGAACCCCCTGGCAACCTGCATCCTGAACAGCAGAATATTTTGAAATATGAATTTAAAGCTATTAGAAATCTTTGTTTTATTAACAAGATACTTTTTTTCCTGGATTATTTTCCCCTAAAGTGAACAATTATGAATTGTAATAACTGTATTCCAAGAATGTTTTATTCTGTCAAAATGGTGAGCTCTCCCCCAGGGCCACATTAGTATCTTTTTCTGTCTAGGAATGCAGCTGTTCCAGGGCAGGCTCTGAGTAATGTCTCTAATCGGCAGATATGCAGAGTGCTTAAGCTAATTATGTAATAAGGGAATCACTCTTAAAATTTTATAAACGTTAATATAGACATTTAACTTCAATTTCTTTGAAAGTTGAACAGGAAATGAGAATTCTTGTGGTACTAGTACCAAATGCTCATTTTTATACTAAGGTTTTAAAATGTTGGGTATTGCAGATCTAATGCTGTATTCAAGCTGCAAATTACTCTCTTTGGCATTGAAATATTGCTGCAATTAAACCTGCAGTAAAGAATTAAAAGGAAAGAAGAAGAAGAAGAAGAAGAAATCTTGCATCTGATTGCCTTTACAAAAAAAAAAAATATGTGGCTCTTCATTGATCTTGCAGGATGGCCCTTGAGAACTGAGTTTTAATTTTTCATTTAGAGATATATGAACTATAGTTCTAGGGTAAAACATCTAAGCTGCACCACATGGAAGTTAACGTGAGATCTATTTAAGGTACTTTCTTTAACACAGTTTGCAATCTATATGTCAACCCTTACCTATTTGTCTAGGTCAGATTTTTTTGTATTTGTCTGTGTGTCTTTCTTTCCACATTTTATAACTCCCCAAGCCATTCCTTTAAGGACTCTATTTACTCAAATATTTAGTAAACAAACCAAATTTATTTCCAGTTACAATATCGGAGTATAGGGAGTAGGAGAGAGAAGCAAAACCCACTGGCTTACATCAAATACACTCTTCTCTCTCCACTTATGTTCAATATTTTCTCCCCCTGAAAAGTACCAGTACTGCAGATAACAAAGAGTTTCCATGTTAAAATTCCTTTATGTGATATTTGCCACTATAGGCCTAACCACTTCCCAAAATGAAGGGCATCCGTCTCCAATCTGTTGGGCCTTCTGTGTCCATTGAGTAGTTATTAAGCTTGAACACAATTTCACAAAAAAAGGACCAAAACGCAAAAATTTTCTCTTAAGATTGAAGCTAAAAATCCACAGAGAGCATGGCAGCTTTCAAAAATTAGTCTCTAGAAGAAGCTTGACTGTAGCAACACTTGCAGATGCTTGTCCAAATAGGATTCTCCAGTTGAGGGTAGGCATCTGTGCTACTCCAGTTTTGCTGATCATGATGTCTTGAGATAACTATCAAAACTTGGAGGACTACGATGTATCTATTCTTTCTTTATTAGGGAAGAAGTCTCCTTCCTAATTGCAAAATAGTATATTTGTCCCCACTTCATACATGTCTAGCCACAGAAACACAGCAACAAAATATGAGTTCTGATTTAAGAAGTTTCTGAGGCATAAGTTGTTGGAAACTGGGAAAATAGTTTGAGGAGACATTGATGAACACTTACCCATTCCTAGACTTGTCTAGTAATTCATTCCATGCTGATGTTGGAGACAGAGTACTGAGACAGATCGACCTTTGTTATGGGACAATACAGCTAAAAAACATAAACTGTGAACTAAGTTTATATCTCAAAAGCAAACTAAATATGATATTTACTAGCTAGGAGATTTCAGAAACAATTTGTAACATGGTACATTCTGAAGAAGATTTAATAAGCAAATTCTCTGAAAGTTGTTCTTCGAGGAATTGCTCCACTCTCCTCTTAGCAGTATTCCTATTCTGCTAGCCATCTTGGATTTACTGTTCAAATACCTGATGGAATTTTTATTCAGACACAAACATTTTCTTTGAAACATTAAATGAAAGCTCTGGGAGGCAAAAGAAAGAACACATGATGGATGCTGGCTTGTCGCATTGTTTTGTTTCCCCTGTTATTCCTTGAGAAGCTGCAGCTTGTATTTCAACTCTAAAAATTACAAACACAGCTGGATGTACATTCTAAACACAGTAGGATGTTACTGCAGTATTACCACTGACCCAGGTTTGGTCAGGAGCTCTAGAAGCTACCAGATGCACAGAAAGGAAACAAACTTGCTCAGATTCTTTATAGTTATTGTCAGACTAGCTGTAAAGGGACTTTTGGGTATACCCATACTTTAATTAGAGCAACAAGGTTTACTATTTTCAAATCCTAGTGTGGAATACTTGATCATAATACACAAGGCTTGCACATTCTTTGCACTGACATGTGTCCCTGGAACAGTGCCAAGGGTCAAGCAGAGACAGTTATGTTTTCAGACTAATGACTATCCGTGGGTGTAACCACACCATTCGAACTGGACAGCGCTTACTCAATTTTCAATGCGCTAGGGCGTTTTTGCTGTTGTTCTGAACCAAGATACTCTGGGAGATACAAGGCCTAGTGAGCTCAAACTCCACGTCGAGGTTTCTCAATCTGTAGCTTGCCTTTCATAACTGTGTACTTCAATTGAATTTATATTCATAAAACAAATGCAGCTGCTCAGATTCTTGCTTTCAGTCCTTCACGGTTGCATTTACCAAATCTTTGATCACTGGCTTTTGGGACAGTTTCTTGCACACACATCTTTTTCACCTGTCAAAAGTGCCCAAATCTTGCCTTGTCCAAGCAAGTGTTTCTCTCCTTCCCATCAGTATATGGGAGCTGCACAATTTCCCTTGAATATGTGAGTGACAAAGTGACCATTATTGTCCTTGACTGGCACAAGTTTATGACCCTATCTTTGCGAAGACCTTGATCTAATCAATAGAATAGGTAAAAGTTGCTCATCTATCACTCTGAGACAATTATGGTATTCCAGCTTGTTGCATTGTTTTGTCATTCAGACTTTCATCCCAACAAATAAGTACAGGCAGATTAACCATAAAGCTCATACAAAAAACAAAAACAAAAACAAAAACCAGACATAGAAAAGTTATTATATGGACTATTTTCTGTCTTTTTTCATTCAGAACTCAGTTTGTCTCTTCTTTACAAACCATATACTGCTTCAATAACACCTTCCACTCTGATTGGTAAAGTACCATGTTTTTTTCTGTAGTTAGTACAGGTTTCATTTTACGACTGGTGAGAAAAAGGAAGGTTAAGTGATTCATCTGAAGTCATGTTATGAGTTAGTGTCAGCCTGTCAGACCCATGAAGGAGATTTAGATATATCTAATGTTCTTTCTTAACTCTGATGCTATGTTGGACCATAAAGTTGTGAGAAACATTCTACATGGACCAATAGATTTTTAGGTATATTTTATAATACAGATATATTAAGTTTTATCTTTCCATAATGTTGCTAAATATGGTCTTTTAATATTTGATTAATAAAGCAAATACAACAGTCTTCCTAAGTTACTGCCCAAATATACCAGTGACGGAAAACACCAATTCTGAAGTTGTTCTTACCAGAATTTCAACTCATCAGAAACTAATCAAAATCATATTACATTTCCTTCATAAGACAGAACAACTGAAAAAGAAATCATGTACAAAATATGTTAAGGGTTATAACCTTGGACAAGTTCTTTACACAAATGCAAGCCTCTGTTCCATTTCTACATTACTAAATTAGCATGAAATGCCGTGAACTTCAAACGATAATGTCAGTTGTCTTTAGCCAATTCTTTTATCAAAAAATAAGGCTTTATAGATTTCATATGTTGACTAAGCCAACGGCATGGTCAGCACAGAAATGTTTACAGATGGCAGAATTCTTGTTTTTAAAAATAGGATCAAAGGAAGGTTGAGAATATACAAACCCTGGTGGTTAATACACACTCATAAACAAATAAATAAACTAGCATTATGCTTACCACGTATGGCCAAACTATCTGTGCAACTGACTGAGGCTCTGCTATTTGTCTGCATCTTTGTTTTGAAACACTCCATTAGAGTCCCCCTCCCTTCCAGGACTCCTTAGATAAGGTTCTGTCAATACTCTCACTATCAACTTCAGTTTTTAAGGATTTATAACTTGGCTGTAAAACTTCATTTGAGGGTTAGTCTTGGCAGACAAGGTCTCAGCCTGACAGCACTGTTTTTATTACATTATTTTAAAATGAAGTGGCTCTTTTTAACCTTAAGGAAAATGCAAGATGCATGTAAGTTAACCAGTTTCAGGAGATATTTGGCTGCTGCTATAACTCAAAACACAGTGCTGTTTTGTTCTTGTTTTCTTCTTTTTTTTCCATTGAAGACTATAGAAATTTCATAGAAGACACCACGTCAACAATTACGGACGAAGAACTGTGTGAGTTCCCTCACACAGCCCTCATATAGACTAAAACAATGTATAAAATTCAAAGCAATTATATATCACCTACTTATTTCACGCAAATAAAATCAAATTGATTTCACAGTGAAAGGACTTACAGTTGATCTTCTAAGAAGCACCTATAAAAAAGCAGTTTGAGGTTCCTGTCAAGATAAAAAGTTGTGCAGAGACGTAATGACATAAATTCAGAAATCTACTCAGGCAAATAGTGTTCACTAGCATAGAAAGATATAATTGTGTAAACCTAGTAAATGGGCACCATGTGAATCCAGTTGTATGGTGTCGTGTTCAAGGAGAAGGTCCAAATACCTGTATGTTTCTGTTTAAAAATCACAAGCTTCATTTCAATTTCAAGCTGCCTCTTTGGAAGGAATCCATCAAGCTTTATTATATCTTCTGTAATAGCATTTGATAGGTTACTGAAATTATTTACATCCTTAATTATTTTAGTAATGGACTGTATCTTGAGATTCCTATTCAACAAGAGTTTCTTGTTTTTTCACTTGTTTGTTTGTTTTGCTTTGTTTTGTTTAAAATTAATCTGATTTAATTAGTGTGATTTAATTATCACCATTTTGGGTGTCTGGCCTGAGGACATCCTCAATTAACCTCATTTTTTTTTACCAGATGGTGATATACCCTGGCTGATAAATCAGGTACTTTTGCAATGTATAAAGTTGAACATCGATAAATTGAGACACAGTCTTCAGTCTCTTTAGAAAATGTAGCTCTGAATGGTCAGCCAGTATGGAACACTGTGGCCACTTGCACACAGAACCAGAGAACCCACAGTCAACATGTGAAAAAGAAACCTCCTTACCAATAAGAGATGCAAGACATTAAAATACACACAATTAAGGAAGAAGGGGAATGTTTTACACTGTATATCCTGGCTTTATGTATGAGATCAAAAGCATCATTTAGGTAAGCATTTTTTTCTTCAAGCTAACACTCAAAGTTTACATCAAGTCACTGCTGGAGGCTGCTGCAGATGTAAGTTGAAATAGAGCATTCATTTGGCTTGGGCTATGGGAAGGAGAGAAGTATGCTTATCCTTCATTTGAGCCAATATGACCATCCCTCTGCACTATTTTACATGCAAACTCTCTATACTGTTTTGTAAAAATTTAGGATCTACAGTTGCAGCACAGCACAGAGACATACAATAGAGCTAGATCGTTTACAGCTCTCTCTACAACAGTGATACATGTTGGAGTAGAGACACAACAGTGTCTGAGAAGTTCAGTGTTTTTTGTCAAAAAATTACTGAAATAAGAAAGCAGACACTGTTCAATCTACAAAACAGATCTTCTCAGTCTCATTTAAAAGCATACAGAACCTTTCATACTACTTTCTCTGAAACAGGACATTGGTGGCACCTTGGAGGCATGGATGCTCAAGTTTACTGCTCAAGTTCACCATCATCAACATTTACAATGGACAAAAATATTCCTTTTTCTCAGGGTCCATTATGAAGCACACAGCCATAGTCTGTGAGTCTAAAAAGTGATGGCTTAGCTCTGTCCTTTGACTAAAGAGAAAGCAAGAGAAAGGATCTCCATGAGTATTTATGTAAAATATTTTAATATTTCCTTTTCTCTACTTGTCTTATTTTCAGAGAGATTAAACTAGGTAGAGGAACCACAGAATTACCCAAAATATTGCACTATGTGGATATTGAAGAAATTAAGGCACAAGAACTTACCGCTGTAGATGTAGGAGGTGAGTTCAGGCACAGTGCCAGCGATTGTGCTTAAAGTACACTTGTAGTAAAATCTGCTTTTGATGACCTAGATCCTTTGTGATCTTTCAGTCTTTTGTGCCAAGTCACATATAGATGCTATTTTCAAAAATAGATTTTGAAATATTTAAAAAAAATTGCAGTGAGGTTTCCAGAGCATTGCCTGCTAAACTGTTAATTGGCAGTGCCATGTGGAGTTCAATCTGGTTGACAGCACAAAATCCATCAAAGATAAGAAAGAATAGGTTGGAGTTGTCTGCTAGGAGACCATGTATGGAATTATCACTGTCTAGTGTTAAGGTGAAAGAACTCTAAAACAGGAATAACCATTAGATGAACACTGATTTATGCACAAAGGCTTAAAGCCAAGAAGCTTGATTCTCCACTCCAGGACAACTCAAAAAAATAACACCAGAGTCAATGAACATCCAGAAGTTCAGGTAAGAAAGGAATTAAATATAATGGGAAGCCCCACATTCTTATTTAAATGTTATTATCTCCACTGTTTCTATTTATCGATAGTATCAGCAATAGATAAAAGAATGGAGCTTAGTTCTGAGTGCTATTCTCTTGGAATGGAAACCTAATTCAGATTTTCAGTAACCAGGGGGAAAGAAAAAAAAAAGAAAAAAGAAAAAAAAAGATACAGAAAAGTAATTCCCGCTATATCTGTAATGAAAAAAGAAACAGAATGTCTTTGAAAAAACTACACAGGAGCAATACTGTATAGGTTAATAGGTCAAGACACTTCGATTCACTGCCCACCTGTGTTCAGTGGAGCTTGTTAACTGCTTTATTTTTATCATATGTTAGCTGTCAGTCCAGCATCTATTTGTTCTTCATTTCATATGGTGTTTCTAGCCAAAATTCTGCAATTACAGTTCAAAATTTTGCATTCCTGGAAAAGCACAGTGACGCATTTTCTAGCTCCACTGGATTCTATTTCTACAATTCTGCTTTGTTTACTATTTATTTTGATTATCTTTCCCTTCTGTGCATGTAGCCCTTACAGACATTAACGGGAGACCTACTCATGTAAGGAGAGTGAACAATCAAAACTTAAATGTGTTTATACTTCAACAGCTAAACCCCTGGATCCAGGAATTGATACATTTAATGTCAAAATATTCCAACACAGTTGACTCTCTAATGATACTCTATCTCATTTAAAAAAAAAAAAATCACAATATGTTTCTATCTTCTTCTGTAATATACTTCTTACATACATTTGATCACCGACTATATACTCTAGAAATATATAGGAATTGATGTAGAGTGCACTGTTTTGCTTAAAGAAGATGATGGTACTTTACATCCAGGTCAACTTTTTCATGGGTTTGTTATTACTACTTTCATATAGTAGTACCCAAATAACTTAAAAAAAATAATCTGACTTTTTGTTTCACTCACGCTTATACAAAGGAATCTTTGCTGATGTAGAATAGCCTGTATTCCCCAACCACCTTGAAATCACCACTAGAAATCAGATTCTTATTTTCTAGATCAAAGTTTGATGTAATCACGGAACATTTGTATTTGTAGGTGCAGATCTTTTTTTTCAGTCCTTGTCAATTTGTCACTCACTAGATATGTACATATACTTTGATATACTTCTATGCATAAAATGAATTTCTGTGATGAAATGTCTGAGACATGGAGATGGAGAGAAACTTATTTGCCATTGTTTTTTATTCATATTAAACTCTGTTACTAATCTGCAGACATGTAACTCTGCAATTAATCCAGACTGCAATCAAATTTCTGAGGCTAGAAACTGAAAAACTGAGACTCATCCTGACAAAGTAGTAAGTGCTGACACCTGTGAAATATACCTCTGTGGAGTGTGCCAGCACTGCAGGTCCATATCATCATCACGTCCAAATTAATACAGATGATATGTCCTCTCTTTGGACAACGTGCAAAGAGACAACGTCAGAGGAGGAGAACAATTAGGGTTTTAAAGAGTTGGCAGTGCAGGAAAAGTAAGTACGTGTAACTTTCCCTTAATGCTCAAGTATAATCTATGCCACCAAAATATTGCAAGACTTCTTGCAAATAAATTGCAGCATAACCACATGCAAGTCTACACATAATGGATCATATTTCCTTAAAAATAAAATAATGATGAGTGTAAAACCAAATGGAATTTAAATTTTGGTTTCTATTAAAAAAATTAATGACTTAGAGCCCCAGATTTGAGAATACTTTGGACATGCCATTACAAGTACTTTAATTTCACTTCAGTACCATTTTCTGAGGACAGTGAGCAGAAACACACAGTCTGGGAGTGCACAGTCTGGGAGGTAAAAAGAGAATTTATATACAGTGAAAACCAGGTCCTCAGAAGCAAATGTTTGCTATACTTATCTGTTCCTATCATCAGTGTGCACAACTTCCTCATCAAAGTCTGCGCTAATAGATGTACCTTATGTGGCCAAAATGCCTGAATCTAGCTGAATGTTATTCTCACTGTGCATAATCTGTGACTCCCTCAGTGTTGCCTTTCCTTGAATCATTCACTCTTTTATGTAATAAAGAGAATGTGTAATAAAAGAGAATACTTATGTATATACATAAATACATAAAAAGACATATATTCTCTTTTATTACACAATATATATATACAGCCAGGATAAATTATCTCAGATGCTTTGCTGTATTTCTGTTATGCATTCTTTATCCAAAAGCATGAATCCTGCAGTTTTCCTGAATCTGGCAGCACTTATCTGAGTCTCTTTATATCATTAACAGAGTTCATCTCTCAAAAAGGAAAATATCAACCTCACTTGACAGACTGGAAATTAAAACACCACTGAGTTTATATGCAATTATTTAGGCAAAAATAATTGACTAATGTGAAGTAATCTTCATTAAAGTACTGTTTGCTTAATTTCAGATATGTTTGTTTTCACTATCTTAACACATCAAATTTGAAAACCAGCTTATAATAAAGGCCTCATTAAAGCAAACACTTCTTCACATTCCCTAGAGATCATAGTCAGGTTATGACCATGTATTTACAGCTTTAAAAATGAATGTATATAGTGTGTATCTCAAAATCTTCTTCTATTTAGGGACGTGGTTTAGTGGGGAAATGTTGGTGGTTGATGAATGGCAGAACTAGATGGTCTTGGAGGTCTTTTCCAAACTTGGTGTTTCTATGATTCTATGATTCACCTGAGGTCACCTAGGGATTGTTTGAAGTAGTCATTGCATCTCAGTTTCCCCAGTGTCCACCTGGTGTCCTGTCCTCTGAATCAGCCTTCACATTCATGGTTCACATTCATGCCATTTGAGGGAGCATATTGGTAGTGGTAACAACAGGAATCAGCCCAAGTGCAAATACATATGCTCCAGAGCCACCATGTTGGATAGGAAACAGGAAAAATAGGAGATTGTTTTGCTTTGGAAGAGTGTTTGTTGGCACTGGGTGCAGCAAATTTAGAAGTCATAGGAACTGAAATAAAACCAGCCAGCACCTATGAATGATAGACTGCCCCTAGAAGTAGCACTGTGCTTTACAGCATCAGTTATGCAATCCTGTGTGGGAGCTGTGTATAAAACATCACTGCTAAGTCTAAGAGTGTTCTTCATGCTTCTGTTCCTTCACCTGCAGAAGGTCAGTAAAACCAAGTGAGCTCATAGAGTCTGTAGTAAAAAATACTCTTCTACAATAAAACAAATTGAGACTGCCAAATACATCCTTAGTTGAATTTCTTGTTGATTTTTAGCCTCTATGTCAGGTTTTCGCTTGTATAAAGCTCTGTTAGTGTGGCAGTGAACATATGCTGTTAGTGTGCAATAACTGTCCTTTTGCTTCTTGTTGGCTGAATTTATTACCAAAAATAATCATGCTGCAACAGAGGAAAATGTAAATAAAATGATCGTGGCAAATCTTGTTTCTCCTTTAAATATTGAAATGTTTGAATGATCTCAATGGCTAAAAATGACCTCAAAATGTATGTGTGTGAGTTTACTTTGGCTTGGCCAGATTGATATGATTTTCACCATAAGCTTTCTCTTCAGCCAAAAATGACATCACATGAGCCAAGGAAGATAACAGACACACATACCTCTGAAGTCATCGCTGCCTGAACTACTGAACAGGTTTCTGCACCTCTCCTGGGCATGCTTTTGGACGGCTCTGTAAATACAGTGAAATAAGTGGTGGTACTTCTCAGCATTTCCTTCTCCTTCTTCAATAATGAAAAATAACAAATATATAAATTTTCCTCCTTGACAAAAAACTTTCATATTTACAGACAATACAAACTTTGACTTGTTAAATAACATAGGGAAAACAAGAAGGTTTGGGGTTTCTTAACACCTATCAATATGAACATGAATGTTTCAAGCCTATTTTGAAAAGAAACACCTTAAATCCTTAAAGGTGCAGCTCACTTTTAAAAGTAAAAAACAACAAACAAACAAACAAAAAAATCCTATTTCCTGTACATGGTATGTAGGAAACAATTGAGAATTAACTGAGGAAAGAGTTAGCATGTTTGGTTTCCAAGCAGCAAACAGAGCCTGGTGCAACAGTATGCTTAATTATGCTCCTATGAGTGTGAGGAGACCAGGAAGAATTTTTGCTTTTAGTTTGCTGACTGAAACAAAACTCGCATGCAACAGATCTTGTATCAACAAAAAAAAACACATATTTTCAGCCTTTTAACAGTTTTTATTGGCTGGATTCACTTTTTTACTGTTTTACGTGACCTGAAAACACAAAACTTTGTTTCAGTACAAGATATTTCACTTTAATATATTTTTTTAATTATATTTAATTACGTTTTTTGCATTTTTTCAATGAAACATTAATTTGGAAATACTGTATTAAAATAAGCTGACTCTTTTTGACCCCCTTTTGTTTAAAATCTATTCTGAGTTTAGGAGTAGTTTAGACAATCCACAAACATTGGCCACATCTTAGAGCAAATGAAACGTTGTTCAAAAAATATTCTTCCGGTCCCAGTTTTGAGAGTAAATAGTCTAGCTGACACCAGTAGCATTAATGAGATGTGAAAACAGGGTGCAGTCCAGCTTGTTGTACTGAACATATGTCAACCATATTTGTTTTACTCAGTTGACAGTAGGAGATGATCAAAACTTCCAGGGGTTAAGCCCTGTGCACTAATTAAATGTATACTGAGCCGTAGCCTGGATTACATTTTGAAGCTACTCCGTTGTACTTTCTTGGCAGAACGTATACGCCAGCGTGTCTCTAGCACAGGACTGTCCACAAACATCTTACTGTATTTTTCTATCATTTGACTGTGTAAGGAAAGCACTTTGCCCACCTCTCCAGGGAAAGCACACTTTAACCTTTGTGTTTCCCCTATGTAACATGCAACTGACCTTCCTCCCACGAAAAACTATAAAGGATTTAAACAACAGGATTAAAATAAAAGACTAAAGAATATGCAGAATGTCACACCTGCTGCACTTGTGAATTATTGGTCTCTTAAACTTCTATAACCTAATACCATCAGTGATATCCTTTATTTACCCTTAAGGCACTTGGCAGCTGCTTAAATGTCTGTCTATGGCAGTTTGGTGGAAACAATAATAATACATTATAAATCAATGAAAATGAAGTTTTTGCGGTGATAATCTGATATAGATTTGCTAACATTTATATGAAATTCAATTCAGTTTGATTGCATCAGCATATGTTTCATTTCTTCCAGCAGTATTGATTTTGAAGGTTCTTTACCTACGTCTAGACTATTTCTGTTACAACCTTACATGACTGTTTGGAAATAGCCTAAATCAACTGAGATTATTTATTTAAATTTTAGCTTTTTAAAATCTGGTAACCCAAGTAATGTGACCTCACTTGTATTTTCAATAGACAAAAGCTAATAAAATCCCCAAATCTGCTAAGACTACTCTGTAATTAAGTGTGTTGTTATTTCTGGCAAAAACAGTAATGTATAGGAAAAAAAATATTAAGCATGGATGTAACATTATATTAGCTAGAGTACTATGCCACTGAATAAAACCAAGGTTTTGTGTTGAAGTGGGTATTTGTTAAAGTAAACAGAGTAGTGATTACTTAATGTGTAGACATGAAGTTGTGTCTGCATGTGTATTCAGGTGCTGTGTGTACAATGGCAATGATAACTTCGTCATAGCACACCCGCAAACAAAAGATGTATTGTTGCTATTCCACTGATTTACTGTAAAAATGAGACACAATATCTTCTGAAATTAGGTACTTTAAAATGCTTTAAAAACATGTATAAACAAATAATCTGATTTGGGGACCTACTGGATACTATATTCCATCTTCAGCTCTCGGCTTATACGTTGAGTATGCAGACCATACTGTGTGCACATTGTCTGCGCACAGACTTGTTAGCTTATGCTTTTGCTATTTTTGTGTGTGTGTGGTATCACTTCTACCAAAATTTCATTGTAGCTGTTGCATAGCCATGACAATTATGACAGTAGTGTCTCTTCACTAGAAGCTAGGATGAGAAGCCTTAATGAGACAATATTTTCACCTACATATGAGTATTGACAGTTTAGCAGAAGTTTTCCTTTGGGGAAAAGAAAAGAAAAAAAAAAAAAACAACTAACAGAAATCCTTACATGTACAAAACATTCTGCCTCAGCACTGTCAGAATTAATTTGTTGGGCTTTTTTATAATTACTGAATGATTTGGTTTTCATTTCTTAATTTTTTTTTTAATATGTCAGAATAAAACTTAGAGTGCAAAACCTTAAAATGTAATTCACCCAAAAATAATTATTTAGGAAAAACTTTAATCACTTCTGACTACTCAATTTTCTTTACTAACTAGAAACCTAGTGAAACATCAGAATCTTGCAGTCCTTCATGAGAAAGTATTCCTGACTACCATATAGGTCAAAAAGAGCTCCACTTTTGCCTGTGGCTTGTTGATGAAGTAGTAGTAGTTGCTGTGTGCACACTTTTGGCATTCTGAGCATTTTTGTTATTTCTAACACTTTTTTTAACCCTGCTTTATTACCTCTGTCACCACACTAGCAATATACATACGCTTACCATGTTCAGTGCATCTTTCCTGAGGAAAACACAGCCAAGTGTATGGCCTTGCTTATTGAAAGATTCAATACAAGCATGCCAGGGAGAGACACACCTAACAGTGAAACCACTGAAATTAAGTTCCAGTGCTATAACACAGTGGTCATGAATTCAGTTGCACTGTTTCTGTGTGAGAGGAATGGCTCAGATGCATCATCTCAGAAGCAGAAGAGCCCAGCACTACCTTCACTCGCCTCTGGCTACTTCTGCTTTGTACAGACAGAAGTCCTAAATACTCACCAGAGAGGAGGACATACCTAGTGAAATATCAAACAATAGATTATACAGATTCCACCTCACACTTCCTGGTTATAAGATATTTAAAATTTGCATGTTTAAGAACCAACAAAAGCCTATACAAATACAATTCCCAATCTGTGCCAAGTTCTCCTTTTCAACACCCATATAAAATAATACATTATTCTGGAAATCCAAGTTTATGTGGTTCCTGTTACTAGTAGAATTTTTTCACTAGCACCTTGTCTTGGGCTGTGATATTTATTAATGAGAAGTAAACAATCTCAATGAACTTCATCAAAAAGAAGACAAAGTTCAAATGACTTTCAGACAGCAGTGATGTGAAAAGCTGGTCTTCTTTCTCCTTTCACCTCAAATTCAAGCAATATAAAAAACAAATACTAAAAGATTAAAATCTACTTTCTGTTACTAAATTTCATGCTTGTTCAGGCTGAGCACTTCACATCACAGTAGTAAGAAGTGATAAAATTATTAATTGTGTCTACATTATCCCACTGATTTTTTCAGGTGTTTTTGTTTATTGTTTATTTGAAAATAACTGCTTTATGGATTTATCTACAATTATTGATGATAAATTTTAATAAAGAATCTTCCCTTATTGAGGAAGATATTTTATTGTTTGCCATTCTGGAGCCAGTCATAAATGTCAACCAGTTTTTTATAACTCTCTGAATGACTGAAGTATGCCTATAAAACAAGAACAAGCAAAGGGACCTACAAGCAGTGGGGTGGGGAATTCTCTCACAATAATTTCTTACTCATAAGCAAATCAGATTATTAATGTGAAAGGATAGATCCTATAAGAAGACAGGTTTGCCTGTTGCAAACTGAAAGTCCTCTTGAAACTAAAAGATGCTCGCATCACTGTAAGTGCTCAGCTTCCTGCTGTATTGAGCCCAATCAGAGCAGCCACACTCCTTTCTTTGTGTGTTATTCTTTCTTTGAGTCATCAAAATTAGAAAAAGCCTAAGGTCATAAATATGCTAGATCAAGCAGTCACTATGCATTTGAATGAAAATTCATGTGTTCATAATACCAAATGGGTAAGAAGTTAAAAAGCTAGCTTTTACATTTAAAGCATTAGGACACGTGTTATTGGAAATATTGCAAGAACAATGATATTTTTAAATTCTGCAACTACGTTTTCATTGCTTTCCAACTTCTGAGAAATTCTCAGTTTGGACTGATATGATAGATTTGATAGAAATCTAAATATTTCCCACTATCAATCAGTTTGGTTTTTGGTTTCTTATTTCTCAGTTGTATGATACTTACACTGTTAAATTGTAAACAATCTCTCTATAGACTAGAAATGTTTTGGTTAGGAAAGAATATGTCCTTTGTTTCTTGTTTTGTGTTTTTGTGTCATTGCTGTTTGTTTGTTTGTCTTTAAATAGATCTTTGCTATTGATTTGCTGTTTGTTTGTTTGTTTAAAGAAGGAAGGGAAGTTCTTTCTATCAATCTTTGGTTGAGTGCAATTTTGAGCTTAGAAGTCATTGTGAACATGAGTTGAGGCAGCAGCAAACCACCCTTATGCTTCATTTGTCATACAATTTGTAGAATGCTTTTTCCTGCAAAGAGCAATGAATTTCTAGGGCATAGTCTTCCTTGAGATTGCCACACAGAATGATGTAATTTTGCTTCCCACTTTTTTTGTTTGTTTGTTTTTTTTCCAGTTTCACTGGAGATTATCTGAAATTAAAGCCAAATAAAACACGTAACTTCATTATTTAGAACCATCATATATTTCTAAAGAAATTTACTTTGATTGAATCAATGATTGAATTAATTAAAATTTTTTTGCTACTAAGCGGAAGGAGTCGTGAAAAGTCTGTGAACAGTCTGTTTCATTCAAATAGACTTATCTGATCTTTCATTTTCAGTGTTCTTTGGCAGAAATGTAAAAGGATTCAGAATCCTGTAGGGTCATTTGTCTCATATCCAAGCCCAAGCTAGGACTGTGAAGAAATTTGGCCTCCCAGTGAAGAAATGAGAAGAGAAAGGTTGTGCTCTGCCATGGAACCCCTCCATCCAATCATCCATCCATCCATCCATCAATCTTTCCATTCCTCCTTTTCTCCCTCCCTCCACAGGATGGCCTGATATCTCCTCCACTTTCTCTAAAAGAAGCAGGAAAAATACCTTTTCCCACTTCATACTTCCCTGGAAAAGACAAGTTTAGAATTAAAATTTCTGGATGCTTTTAAGGTGAATTGGCCCCACTTGCACTGGTGATCAGTGGAAGGCAGATTAACAGAAAACAAGGTTTTAATCAGTAATAGCCATTGAATAAAAATAAAGCTTTTAAGGTGACTTCAGGGAATTTCTACATATCAACGAGGCTAGAGAATTACTCTATTTCTATAAGGTCATTTTCCTTATGAGCCACCAGTGATAAGTGACTGACCTGGGATCTAGCTTAACAAAGAGACTTTGAGTGCACTACAAGACTGGAATGCACAGACTTCTGTGCATTGCAGAAGTTGTTTTTGTGGCAACCTGTGCCATGAAGCTTCAGGATAGAAGCTGAGAGACAAAATTATTTTATGTGATAAAAGAACATCTCCTGAAATTTCTAGCAACTTAAAGTCAAGGGACAATATAAGTAAAATTTCATGTCATATTCTGCTTCTAAGCACAAAGCCACAGTCTTCATCGATAAAGGACACAATCAGTCTCTCAGATCCGCATCCTAAGTTATTAAGTCAGTGCAGCTGAGATCCCTGCAATGCCCCATTTGAATTGAGCATGTTTGTATAAATTCCAGCAATGACAGCATGTATTTCACAGCCACGTATGGTCAGTTCTTTTCACAAGCCAGAGATCTGCTCATAGGTCAGTAAAGGCTCTACTGTCTGGGGTGTAAGGCAGCAGGTTCAAGTCATCTTCCTGCTGTGCTATAGATTATAGTTCCACTCAACAGAATAAGCAAAAGATTTAAATCCTCTAGCAAAAGCAATACTTTGGGGTAGGACAAAGTCCAAGGGAAGATTCAAAATCTGCAAGGTATATTACATTTTCTTCAGACCACACCTTAAACTGGATGAGCAAAACATATTTATCCTTTCCCAGTATCTTAGGAATCATTCAGGAAAGGAAAAACTAATTAATATTTACCTTAAATTCCTCTCTTTTTTTCTGTCTTTTTCTTGTAGTGTGATAGTAATACATAAAAGCGACTGCTTCTATTCCCTCACAATTCTATAGGTTTTATGCTGTTGGTTGAAGAACTGTCATGACTTGTTACAGTTTCTTTAAAGGAATGCACTTATCAAGCTCTCTACACCTAGGACACTTTTTCTCAACCTCTGCTTTTTTTTTCCCCCTTTTTCCTATTTCTCACATTCACTTTCTTACTTTCTTTGCTGCCTCTTTCTCCTTTTTCAATCTTTCTCATCTAGCCTTTCCATTGTTATTCACCCTGTTTATTGCTTCAAGCAACCCTGACATACTGGACATCATTTGAAACTACAAACGACAGGATGCAATAAGCTACAGAATAGCAGTAATCTGAGGAAAGTTCTTCATTCACTCTTGCTCCTAACTCTCTGTCTTCTTATCCTACATAGAAAATAAAAAAATCAATACCACCTCACAGGGCTTGATAAAAGTGCTGGACAAGTACAGCAGGCATGCTGGATATAGTAAATTAAAGTGATCAAAATTTTCCAGTCAACTCTGCCCATAGCCTACATAAACTAACAACCCTGTCTGCAGAATGTCTGTCACTCTAGAAGCTTTATTTTATCTCGGTCTCTGATTGTCTACAGAATGAGTGCATATAGGGTATATGTTTGCACATTTATCTGAATGCATATGTGTGAGAAATAGATAGGAATAGAGATCAGCTTGTGTTTGTAATAAATACTGCTTTTCAGGTGGGTAAATTTAAAATTCACTGACATATTTGCATTCTCAAATTGTTTGTGGAAATAAACATTACATTATGGTGAGAATTTCACAACCAAGATCAAAATTACAGCATTGTTTTTAATTTTCTGTATGCCTAGCTCTGTCAGGCTGGATTTTAGCCAGTGTAAATCAGCACTTAAAATACCATTTGAAGATCAGGCTTGTCACCTTTTCATGTTGTTTTTTCAGGTCTAAATATGGTTTAACAATTTCCAATCAATGTCTAAAAATGTATTAGAGAACTGAGAGACAAAGCAGGCAGCAGAGAGATCTGGCAGTAGTGGAATTCATAGACTAAATGCACAAGAAGCTAAACTCTGCCCTCAACAGCAAATGTGTACGAATGCATTGACTTCAGGGGGAGATGTGTAAAGGGCAGTGTGAGACCTCAAATTATTCCATAATCAAAAAGCTGTAACTTAAAAACTTCAGAGTGTCTATACAAGAAGGCAAATGTCTTACTAATTCAGAAGAAATCATAACTTCAAGAAATCTAAAGGCAGAACAGGGAATACCTTCACCTGGATCACTATTTGTTTATTTATTTATTTATTTATTTTTGTCCACCTCACTGGATATTTATCCATGAGGTATTATGTCAGTTTCTGCCTTGTGCTTAAAATGGCCTTTATCTGATGAGAACATAACAGATCATGCAAGAGATCAAACCTTCAGATTTTTGTGCCCACCAAGAGAAAGAAGATAAGTTTTAGAGCATGCTGCATAAAACCACCTACCACCTACTTTTATTCCTTAACCTATAGTCCTGGTCCAGTCTTTTGAAAGAACAGAACAAACCTTTCTGAAGGAATATGCCAGTATGTCTAATATAATTCCAGTTGTATTCTTGAGCAGTGACAGTGAGGAAATTAAGTGTACTGGGCTGCACATGATGCTTGTGTGGGACACTATACCCTATGTGTGACAACAAGTATAGTGTCCAAAAGTAAGAGCGTGGGGAAGGAGCGTAGGAGTGAAGCAAATGCACAGTGAGAGCTCTAACATAAGAAGCAGGAAGAGAGAGATTATTGTCACTCTCTACTCCACTCTTGTGAGACTCCACCTACAGTACTGCATCCAGATCTGCAGCCCCCAGCACAACAAGGACATGGACCTGTTGGAGTGAGTCCAGATGAGCCCACAAGGATGATCAAAGGACTGGAACACCTCTCCTGTTAAAGGGCACCGACAAGAAAGTTCTTGTCCCCCCCTTCTTGGGGAGGGACTCTGTCAGGGAGTATTGTGATAGGACAAGAGGTAATGGTTTTAAACTGGAAGAGGGAAGATTTAGGTTAGGTATTACCACCTTTCACTACAAAGGCAGTGAGGCACTGGAACAGGCTGCCCAGAGAAGCTGTGGATGCCCCATTCCTGGAGGTATTCAAGACTAAGTTGAATGGGGTTTTGGGCAACCTGGTCTAGTGCAGTGTCCTTGCCAAAGGTAGCAAGGGGTTGGAACTAGATGATCTTTAAGTTGTTTTTTAACCCAAACCATTCTAGGTTCTGTGACTCTGTTATTCTCTTAAGCTTAACCCCTGTATGAAGTCTGGTGACTTTCTCAATCAAGGCATGTATCCACCTCACTGAGTCACACCATGAGATGCATGAGAGTCTCTTGCACTGCTGTAATGTCCATAATGAAACATATCTTTGTCCAAACATACACCTCTTTCTTAGTTTTAAGCCTATTTATGTAATTTAAAGGATTGTATGTTAAGCTCCTTTATGTCTGGAATAGTGGATAATTACCCCTTATTAACTTTTCCTCTGTCTTTCATTATGCTACAGAGGACTATCACATCCCATTCCTCCTCTCTCCCTCTTCTTTTTTCAAGTGGAAGAATTCTACTCTATTTTTCCCTCCTACAGACTGAAGAATTGTCTTTCGTTTTTATTTTAGTTTATTTTCCCCACAAAGAGTATGTAGTATCTATGCCTCATTACTCATGCATTTGTCTCTGCTATCAAAGGGACTTAATTTCCCAAAGAAGCAGGAAAAGGTTCACAATACACGTAGAGAATCATTAAGACTTGAATTGGTGCTTGGTAGGTGCGTCTGCTTGGTCAAAATCTTACACTCAAGAGCTCTGCCTGAGTAAAAGCTGCACAGCTTGACCTGTAGTGTACTCAGGAATTTTCCATTCTTTCTGTGTGTCACTAGCTTGTTTCTCCTCCTTTCTTCCTTTTTAGGTTAATTTTTCTCCACAGCTTACTTTTGCATTCAGTGTACCATTTGAATCATTCCTCTGGAGCTCTTTTTCCCCTCACTCCTCACTCTGCATACAGTACAGTTCCTCTTCAGCCACACACAACCAGTTGGAAGTTAATACTTTGCCATACCAAGAAGTATGTATGTGATATTCCTCACTGCAGGTCAAGCACGGAAATAGTGCAGCTCACTTTGGTTCACTGAACTCCAATGTGGAGGATCCTGTGACACACAGAAAATAAATAAATGTCTCCAAATGTATTTCATTCCCCACAGGCTCTCTACCAGCTAGGTTTTCAGGAGAAGTCAGTAGGATCTGCTGCAGACCATCAGATTACTTACTAGTCAGTGTCAGTTCTGCCATAATTCCACATGCAGAGCAGTGTCTTTAACAGATTCCATCCACTTTTAGCACCATTCCTCACGAAGGGAGACACCATCTAGCAAAGGCAACTAATGTATAATTGCAATTAGTTGTGCATATAATCTGATTTGCATTAATAATCATAAAGAATTGTTATACTATCCATTTTCTCTACCACAATAACTTTGCCATTTCTGTTTTCATCTGTCTCCTCTGAACACCACAAGTAGTTACACCATGCCATAAACTTATTTTACTTTTTAAATTTGAAGATATTTTAAGTTATTTGAGCAGTACAACTATATTTTCATGCCACTATAACTTAACAGTCAAATAAAATGGTAAAATAATTGCTCCTGGGCTGATACCCATTTACCAAGTCTCATTCCAGAGCAATGTTTAGAGAGAAGTTGTAAATCCCTTTGAACAGCAGGTTTGTAATGGAACTGCTAACACAGACTTCTAACTGTGGCAACACAAAGGATATTGCTAGCCATCGTGTATTGAATTAGCATGTAAGGATGTATTGTAACATGAATATACATTGTCTTCCATATATTTATCCCCACGGCTATCTACTGGCATAGAATATTTTTTCCTATTATTATCACAACTTCACTTTCTTGAATCAAGCACCAAATAACAAGAATGATACAGAAAAAAAAAAAAGATGTAAAAACGTGGAATATTTATGTGCTTTAATTACTGCTGTAAATAAAACAGTTAGAAAGGGTATCTTCAATGGACTTAAGCCAGAATATGATAAGGATACAAGTTAGCATAAACAAATATAATTGCACTGGACACAACATTGCTAAATACGTGTGAACTTTCCTGGATAAAGCAAAATGCACCGTCTCAACAATGTTACCTCCCTGTACAGTGCTATATCTCTCTTTCAAAAAGAAATTGCAAAGCTTTTTCGATAAGATGGTTACCAAAACTCATCAAGGCCAGTAGAAGCTTGTAAAAATAGTTAAAACATTCTGTGACTCCTAAATACAGAATTTGACAGTTCACAAAGCTTTCACTCATAATTTTTTTATATTAAATATCATAAGATTATCTACTGAGCATCTGCAGTTAGAGCAGCTCACCAAGAGCAGTAAAAGTTACAGGATGCTCTCAATCTAGACTCAGGATCTAGGCTGTGTAATGTAACATGGATTTTACAAAGCTCAGTGCTAAAAAAAAACTCTCATCTTTGTCTGACATCAAATATTTTGCTTGGATGCCTGATAACTTAACATGCTGATATTTTGCTTCATGATAACCAGTTTCTGAGGCTGGCTAAAAAAATGTAGTGACCCTATTGCCTCTGAAGATTCTCTTCTTTCTTTCCTCTATCATGGTTGAAATCATTATTGAGTGCTTTCCCTGCTCCCCACACAAGCACTATTTCTAACTTATTTTTCTGCATAGCACGTTTCCCAGCAAGCCAGTACAGGTGTCATAAACTGAGGGAGAGGTAGTTTACAGAAAGCAGTTGATCCCACATTTTTCTGGCAAATCCTGAGAAATGAGGATCGGCAACAAAGCTAAAAGAAAAACAAAGAAGAACAAGTTATAACAAAGGTCTTGGGAAAGGTAAATTGATCTGTATTATCTGAAAAAATGTAAGAAAGGTGACAAGCGTTGGGCTTTCCAATGGCCATGACTGTCAAACAGACCTCTGTTTTATGTCTAGCCCAATATGTGGCATGTCTAATGAATTCAGTACATCATTACGTAGGAGGGAAAGTGACGCCTATGTCACAGATAACAGCCATTCCAGCAATATCCTGTTCCCCTATGATGAAAATCTCCTCTAAAAGCCCTGGTCAGCATCACTCAGCCCATACCCTTCCAGACTGGATGAGCTCACAACCTGAGATTCCACTGGTACACTCAAGAAGTCCATCTCTTCTTTGGTCTTAAGTCATTCTATACAATAGGGCAAAATCATTGTTAACATGAGAATACAGTGCTCCACTGAAATAAATGGACACCTGTCCATTCTTCTGTGGGAATCGATGTGTTTATTCTAAACACTTTGAAAATAGATTAATTTCGCTAGGAAAGGGAAATGTTAAATTTCCCCAGGCTAAAAAAGATTGTAGGCATTTTTAAATATTTCATATAAATCCCTGAAGTAGTTCAACCCAAATTAATTTGTATTTTGAAAACTTTCAACAAATTTAACCTTTGGGGGGAAAAAAAAATCAACGATCTTTTTCCTGCAAAGTTATCAAAAGTGGCTTAAGAAAAAAAAAAAAAGATTTTTACAATTGTTCTAACTTAGGTCAGAGATCCTCTACAGCCAAAAGGATTATCAACTGCATTTTTGGGGAGGGCTCTTTCTGGTGTTTAATCAGGAGTAAAATGTGTTTTCTGAAGAACTTGAAACTCTTCCTTTCAAAAATTTTACCCTTTGGTACAAAGTTGTGTTTTTAATGTCCATGACTCATTTTTTTCCTATTTTTTTGTTTGTTTGTTTGTTTTAATATGATTGCAGCAGTGGTCTATCCATACCAGCTTCTTCAAAAACCTGCTGTCAAGGGGAGACCTGTTCAGAAAGAGTAAGAAATCATTCAGTATCATTCAGGTCACAGTAAATGTTGCTTTACTTCTAAAGAACTGCAGAAGTCTACAGTATAACTTTGAAGGAGATCTCCTGAAGAGGAAAAAAGAAATACCGTCATGCAGGTAAACTTCGAAGAGAATTCTTTCCTTGCTTCTGGAGAAGTAGACAACACAGAATTAGGAAGCAGGGAGCTACCTTTATCTCAATCTGCAGCAAGAAAGGCAGCAAGAACGTAGTGCTGCAGTCCCAAACCCTTGTTCACTTGCAGATAGTGCTTCAGGAGTGCTATGTATGCTATGGAGTGCATACATCCAGAACTGTCTGGTTTAGGGAGTTATTAGTCATATGATAAACAGGTAGATGAGTGCCATGGTGATGGCCAAATTGGAGAGGTTTTCATAGGCTGCATCAGATGATATGACAGATGATGAACAAGAAGTATTAATTCACAGAGATGGTACTGATAATTAACTCTGAGATCCTGTGTAGGATTTTCTTTATGAGAACGGAGTACAGATGTTGACATTTAAGTACCAGCTCATACAGTAAAAAAAAAAAAAGAAATACGTAACAGGAAAGTCTAAACATCCAAGATATTTAAAAGTAAGATAATATTTCATTCTTAGCTTTGCATTCGCAGTTCCTATTAATTAGGTATTCATATGTATTTAGAATTTGTCTTGATCCTATTAATAGTAATTGTTAGAACTTGAGAAAGATTACCTCCCAGAATACCAAATCTCCTTTTGCATAAGTTTGTTCTGCATGCATTCTGCATTTATGTTCTTTCTGTGTTTGGCTCAGCAAAGGGATTTATTTCAGTATTCACAAAAAACATAGTTCCTTGGAAATTGCTAGGGTTTTTTTTTGGTTTTTTGTTTGTTTATTTGTTTTTTGATGAATGTCCAGCAAATATATATATATATACATATATATACATATATATACCTATATATATATATACGTATATAAATATATATATATATTTGCGGTTATTTTTGCTTAGGATTCAATTGGCTGAACCAAACAGAACGGAAAACACGCCAACATGATCCATTATGTCCAATCAAAGCAGTTCAGATATCACATACTGGATATACAAAGTGAACAGCTTGTGAATGAGCTGCAAACTAAAGTAGGGAAGGAGTTAATCCTCTCGCTGGCTTAGAAGAAAGATCACAGTTGCCAGCTTTTATATAGGAATTTGCAGGTTGGTGGGGCTGGGCCAGCTCTAGGGAATTAACTAATTCCTTCATCTTCTTCCAGTGTATTATAAGATGTCTGGGTTAGAGGAAGTGAAGCCTGAGACTGGTGGGGAAGAGTCAGTCAGTAAATAATGAGGATAATGCTGGAAGGAAAAGAACTAGGCTGAAGTTCTCTTAATCCTGGAGTTTCAGAGAAGTGGACCCTACATGGCCTACTACAGCTTGTGGGAAATATAGTCACATTTTTTTGCTTTGTGTACTGAAACTCTCTCTTGCTTGAAAGGTGAGACATACTGTACTAGCATTATTTGGAGGGGTTTTTGAAAAAGTTACACAGTATGGAAGCTTTCCACTGCTTGTAGCAATGTCAAATGCAGAAGCTGGCCTGGCATTGATGGCAAAAGATAAACAGAGCTGTTTTCTTATATACGTGAAAAAACATCAGAAGAAGGGATGTGTATCAATTGTTTTCATTCTCTGTTTTCCGAACATTAAGATCACAGACAAACTTCAAGCTGTAATTGCTTTCACAGCCAGATTAGAGGAGTGAAGTCCAGATCTCCTGAAGGAGTGCATGCTCTTAATCTGTGTACAGGAACAAACTAAACGTACAAGATATTAGTAGTCCATGCAGCCACTTAAACTATCAGGAATAGCAACATTCACACGGGTGGCTTTTTCTCCTTCTGTCCTATTTTCATATACATTTCTTTTTTTTTACAGACCCAAAAAAATGTAATCAAGGATATCTCAATTTGTATTTGAATGATTAGAGGATTATATTAAATATATAATCCTTTTCAACCTCCAGATCCTTATACATCCTGCGTAAGAAATATTGCCTACTGAGGTCGTTGACATCACTTATTGCTGATCTATTTCTCTTCCACATTTTTTGAGACTTTGAGGTTACAGGAGGTAGCGGAAGCTCATTCAGTGGCAGATTATAGGAATAAACAAGATAGGAGAACAAAGAACTGATTACAGTGAGAAGCTGTGGTAACTCAAATATCCAAATTAAGGGATGAATGCACCCTCATCCAAGAGGACAGAGCTGGTTGGGACATATGGTCTTTTTAAGAGCTTTAATGCTTGAATACAGCAGGAAGAAAGTCTGGCATAGCAGACACCGGCGTAACATCAGTCAGAATGCTTGCCACAAAATATACAGTCTCCATATTGCCAGAGGATAAGGTCAAGTGCTTCTGATGACATTGCTCCCTCACGTGTTTTTATTACATCTTGCCTATCAGGCACAAGCTTGCATAACTTGCACCAAATATTGAGTACACAGAATAAGCACAATTTATTTGCTAGCAGCCAAGGGGAGGCAACTATCCACATGATATTTGTTTTTCCAGCTATGCTCCAGATTCCACCATCTGAATAAGTTATATTCATTTTACACTTACTGAAGGCTTTGCTGAGGCAGGTTGCACTACCTTGACACAGCTGGATGTGTCTCCGCTCTGACTGACGGTCAATTTACATCCAAAGAATAACCTTCCTTTAATATACTGCTGAATGAAGAAATAGCTCTATCTGCACCATGTATGAGTTTGACCTATATACCATCATTGAATAATTTATACAAATCACACAGAGTAACTGGTTAAAGTATTATAAATCATCTCAGAATTACTTTATGTTATTTTTCTGAACTA